>NC_142867.1:148853750-149162500 GCF_051225735.1 Oryctolagus cuniculus | reverse complement strand
CTATTTATATAGTATTCACCTTGTATTAGGTATTATACAGATCCAGAGAAAATGTAAAGTATCTGAGAGGACTGAGTAGGTTATATGCAAATACTATGTCATTTAATGCAAAGGACTTCGGTATCTGCTGATTTTGGTATGTGTAAGAGGTTGTGGACACAATGTGCACAGATACTGAGGAAGACGCTACTTGCTTGAGACTTTAAAGGACTCCGGCATCAGGCACCTGGGGAGGATTCAGAAAGGCCTTTTCTTCTAGATGGAGAAGCACAGTTATTTCCTTGATTCTGTTTTCTCAACATCTCGGGCTATGCTGACTCCTTTCACATTTGAAACACCTTAGTGACAACATCTCCCTTTCCCCACCCTCCCAAAAGGAGGAAAAATTGTCAAAACTCATCTTGGGCTCTGAGAACTGGTGGGCCTTACTCCTGCAGCTTGATTGCTGAGCCATACTTCTATTAAATAAAATTCACAGGAGGCCACTGTTTTGGTCTAAGCTCCTGTTCTAGGCACAATAGACCAGGGTAAAAATCAAAATGGGGTCACTCATGCTAAAGGTACACATGACAAGAACAACATTAAGTTATAATCTGACCTTTCAGGAGAGCAGGGGAGGGAAAGGTGAGGAAGAGGAGTGTGAGAGAGAAACCAATTTTTTCAAACAGCTCAGTTTAATCGGTAATATAGTGAATTTCCCTCCACCAAAATCCTTATCAAAAATAGGCTGGTGACCTAAATTAATCAATCCGTTATTTTTCCCTTGTCTGTCATCCTGTCCCCAGAACCTTAAAAGGAAGGTAACTGAAATAATCTACTTTTTGTTTTTTGTCTCTGCTTTATTCAGCCCTCCTCTGTCTATACTTCTGCTTGACGCATCAGAACACTAGAATCAAAAATAGAACCAATGAAAATCTTTTCTAAAGATTTATTTTATTTATTTGAAAGAGTTACAGAGAGAGGGAGAGAAAGATCTTCTATCAGCTGGTTCACTCCCCAAATGACCTCAAAGGCCAGAGCTAAAGCCAGGAGCCAGGATCTTCTTCCAGGTCTTCCAGGCAGGTGCAGGGACCCAAGGACTTGGATCATCTTCTGCTTTCCCAGGCCATAGCAGAGAGCTGGATCTCTAGTGGAGCATCCAGGACTCAAACATTCACCCATATGGGATGCTGGCACCACAGGCCAGGGCTTTAACCCACTGTGCCACAGTGCTGGCTCTATGGAAATCTTTAAACTCTAATGTTGGCATTTTATGTCTTGACACTTTAAACTACTAATTCACAGGGATCCTCTTTCTAAGGGTCACTACCAACACCTTGCACCTCCCCCACCTCTGCCATTCCCCCCAAAAAAAAGGTCAAAAGCAAAAAATTTCCATTGAGTGGGTAAACTTCAGTTACCTGATGACATTGATTGTCAGCTTACAAAGTAAAAAGTAAGCTCCTTTCTCCAGGCATTAAAAAAAAACAAACATTATGGGGCTGGCACTGTAGTACAGTAGGTTAATCCTCCTCCTGTGATGCCAGTACCCATATGGGCGCCAGTTCTAGTCCCAGCTGCCCATCTTCCAATCCAGCTCTCTGCTATGGCCTGGGAAAGCAATAGAAGATGGCCCAAGTTCTTGAGCCCCTGCACCCATGTGGGAGACCTGAAAGAAGCTCCTGGCTTCTGGCTTTGGATCAGCCCAGCTCCAGCCAACGCGGCCATTTGGGGAGTGAACCAGTGGAGGGAAGACCTCTCTCTCTGTCTCTCACTCTCACTGTCTGTAACTCTACCTCTCGAATAAATAAATAAAATCTTATAAAAAAGTGGTGTTTTTTTTTCAAATGTTAATTGCCTGGGGCCGGAGGTGTGTCATAGCTGGGAAAGCCACTGCCTGCGGTGCTGGCATTCCATATGGGTGCTAGTTCAAGTCCCAGCTGCTCCACTTCCGATCCAGCTCTCTGCTATGGCTTGGGAAAGCAATAGAAGATGGCCCAAGTCCTTGGTTCCTGTACCTGCCTAGGAGACCTGGAAGAAACTACTGGCTCCTAGCTTCAGATTGGCCCAGATCTGGCCATTGCAGCCACTTGGAGAGTCAACCAGCAGATGCAGGACCTCTCTCTCTCTCTTTCTCTGCCTCTCTGTAACCCTGCCTTTCAAATAAATAAATAAATCTTTTTAAAAAATGTTAATTGCTCTGATTGCCGTCGCAGTCACAGAGGAACTGGCTGTGGTGAACTGTGCTAAGTCCCTCAGGTACAAAACACCTGCTGTGCTGGGAATTCAAGGAGCTCATCCTAGTTGTGGGCTACAGACAGCAAGAGAGAAACAAAGACGGGGAGACTGAAGACTGGGACAAGAAGGGTTAAAGAACTGCTCTTCACTGGTTTGTGGGGAGCTGCATCTGTGCAACCCTCAACCTTTGCAGTTGTATTAGCATTTAGGAGATGGTCTCCCCCCAACACCCACACACCCCCATGAGGAAGTTTGCCCCCTGAGACCTTTCACTTGGCCTTTCTCTGCTAATTCTAGCAATGTGCAATAAGACTTTCCACCAAGGGGCGGCCAGAGGTGGAACAGCCAAGTAAAAATTTCATTTCCCAACCAAGGGAACATTTCAATTTCTAGGAAATCAATTGAGCTTCTATTAAAAACAATGACACATCTCTGTGCTTTCGGCAAATAGGCTGCTTCCTGTGGAAGGCAGAAAGCCGCCCTCCCTGGAGCCTCCAGATGAGCCTTGATTTATTCCTCCTGCACCAGGAATCATGTGAGCTGAAAGGTCAGGCAGTTAAAGATTTATGCTTTGTTTTATAAGATTGCTCAGAGAGAGGACTCTTTTCCCTCCCTTGTTTATTTTTTATCCTCCCCCAGCCTGTCGTCCATTTTTCTGCCCAAACTAGACCACAGAGAGGGAAATGGAAAAATGCCTTGTAACATGAGCCCAGGAGCTTGCTGTGTCCCCAGATGGCAAGATGTGTGAGCCAATGAGGGCAACTGCCTGAGGCCAGGCACCACAGCCACCCAGAGAGGGGCACGTGTATGTGTGTGCCTGGTAAATCTTTTTTAACCTCAGTTCTGAACTAGGATTTATTTGTTTTTCTAGGCAGACAGATCTGGCCCTCTCTCTGGGCCCTACAAAATGATCTGTCACTGTCTACCCCAATAACCTACTGCAGTCTGTAATAAAGCCAGCTCGTCAAATCTAGCCAAAGCTTCTTAGATCATGTTAGGTCTTTTCATTTATTAGATTCCTATCTTGGGCCACCCAGACATTGGGCTTTTCTCTAAAGTACATTCCTATCTCCAGACCTTTGTCTGAATTGAGCCTCATGGAGGATAAAGACCACATGCATTGATGGCTGGCTTGCCCTGTGTGCACATCAGGACAACTCTTTCACAACCTGGCATGTGAGAAGGCAGAATCCATGGTATGTAAGAGCTTATGAGTTTTTAGCACAGTGTATCTTATCAACCTCATGTGCTGCTCCCCAAGCCTGTCTCTTTGATTACTGTTTTTATAACAGTATCATTATGACCCTGTGAACAGGGCTAGACGTCCAGCATGTTTTGACTTTGTTTCTTCCTTCTCATGTTCAGTCTCACTTATCACTGATTGAATGTCACCATGGCCCCAGCCTCACCACAGTTCCCCTTCACCTCTACTTGGATGAATGTAATAGCCTCAGAACTGACCTTGCGCTTAGATCTCTATCCCTCCTCCACAGGTCACACATATTAACACGGCAGCCCTCTCTAGAAAGCACCAATAACTCATCCATCCTGCTAGAAAATAAAGTCCTGGTGCCTTAGAATGGCATCCCCATCATTGTCCGGAGCCATTTGCTGTCTGCTCACCTCACATATATACCCAATGTGCTTACCCCAATGCCCCTGCACCACAAATTTCCCTATCTCCATACATTTTTGCAGTGTTTCTCTCTACCTAGAATGCTCATTCCCCCCTCGTAACTTATGAAAACAACAATAGCCACTCTTCTTCCAGAGTCTACCTGAAATGCCATCTTCTCCATGAAGCGTCCCTGAACACCCTCCAGGAGAATGAATCTCCCCTCTTTCCTTTTGTCAGTGACCTCTTTATTCATTCTGCTGGAAAGGTACACACACCTCTGCATTAGAGCAAGTTGCCAGCTTTTCTCATTTACTCCATGCCAGACCATGAACTGTTCAGAATCTGAACATATCTCATATATGCCTCTACCTCAACAATGGGCTCAGCGGCTGAACAATGACACAAGTCCTCTGGTCAGTGGCAGGACCATGACAAATAATTTAATGAATGTCCTGAAGGCATTTGGCTCTGCAAAAGATCACTTGGGAAGAATTATGTGGATATAACTCATAGTATTTTCTGAAGACTTAATCTGAATCAGACTTGGGCGCATATGTATAGATTGAGTGTGTCCCTCTCTATAGCCTTCTAATCTTATAATATTTAAATACTATATCAAAACTTATAATTGCTGATACTTGCAATGCTCTTGTAGAGCTTTTCCAACTTCGACTCCCTGGCACTCTCTGCGTATTCTCTTGGTGAGAGTCTTCTTAGTTCTTTTAGGGGTTTTCCAGTCTTTCCATGGATTCATTCTGCTGAGAGTGTCAAACAAAGCTCAGTGGCCTATTCTGCTAAGGTAGTAGCATGTGCCTCCCTCCAACTAGAAGATTCCCTCCTAGAATTTTGAATTTTGAGCCCTGGAGTAAGAAGATATAAATGCAGTGAGGTTCATTCAGTTGAATGGAGTATGCAGAGCTTTTTGAAAACTTCTCGTTACTAATTACAAGGAACTGTTCTTGTGCTTTGTTTCTCAGCCAAGTTCGGCAGAATTCCTGTTAATTCTTTGAAGAACACAAAATCCTGTCAATCCTCACGTGTGTGTTTTATTTTGTTTTGATTTTTTGTTCAAGTAATTCAGGTTGGGTTTTAATGGCTCGTCAAATTAAAGTGCAATAGCGTCCTCTAACAACAGTCTATTAAACCTGTTCACTAAAGTCTGGATGTTAAGTATATTATGTCAAACTTATTGGTTGCATTCAGATTGGTAAGAAAATGTATTATTTATAGGAACTGTTGTCTATAATACAATTTTTATTGTAGCCAAAACAGTTCCCTAAACATTACTTAATTTGAAGACAAATAATAAAAATGTACACATAAAATTTTTATTGCAATTCTTCCACCACCAAAGAAATCAGCATGAGCAGGCTGGTGCATATTCTATTATTAATAATGCTGTATATAGAAGTTCTATACCATTGACTCACTTAACCTTTCCCATATAAGTATGTTGTTCCCCTCTATCACCCTGGCAATGTTATTAAACTTTGGAAGTGAGACGTATGAATGCATGAAACATCCCATTTATTTTTAAAAATTATGAACAGATTAGAAAAAGATACAATTCTGCAATACCGTGAGGTTCCAGATGACAGCAGCTCAGCAAAAGCCTTATCAACCACAATGCAAATCTATTCCGTGGTGACCTCATTCCTTCTCAGAACAGAAACTCCTCCCACACATCCTCAGATCTCTCTCCAAAGGGGAAGCATGTAAACCACTCTTTATTTTATGCCTGAAAATATGCACTTTATTTGCATAAACATTTCTCAATAAAATGATCATCGGGTAGAACACGTTGTTAAGGAAACCGAAAAAAAAAAAAAAAAAAAAGAACCTTCGTGTTCCATTTTTTCCAATTATGATCCAGTTCTGAGCTTTCACTCTTGTCCCAAGAATGCATCCTCTGCAACATGGAGTTTCTTATGTAGCTTTGTGATTTCTTATTGATTCTGTGAGTATTCATTGACTTAAAGTATGATCTATTTCTTTTTTAAAAGTTTTATTTATTTAATTGAATGGCAGAGTTACAGAGAAGCAGAAGGGGAGAGAGAGAGAGAGAGAGAGAGAGAGACCCTCCATCTGCTGGTTCACTCCCCAAATGGCAGCAACTGCCAAAGCTGGGCCTGACTGCAGCCAGAAGCCAGGAGCCTCTTCCAGGCCTCCCATGCAAGTACAGGGGCCCAAGGACTTGGCCCTTCATCTACTGCTTTCCCAGGCCATAGCAGAGAGTGGGATCAGAAGAGAGTAGCTGAGACTTGAACTGGCACCCATGTGGGATAGTTCAAATCTAGGTACCATTACAAACTAAATATATAACTGTAGTAAAAATACTAAAATTCTCTGTGCATCAGTTTTCTCAGCTGTAAAATGGGCCTAATAAGTATATTGGTCTGACAGGAATGTTATATTAAATAATATGTATAAAGCTTGGAACATATTGACTAGTAACTAGTAAGCCCCCAGTGAGTGTTGATTTTGATGAGAATAAGGATGATGATGAGACAGTGCTAATGATTTTGTGATAATGTTTTCATTCCAGTGGACCCATTTAGGAGGCAGATAGAGAAATGATGGCCTGCACTTTGAGGAATATATTCTTAATCATCTTTGCACTGTGAAAGATGGAAAAATAGACAATAATAAAATGATAGAAGTCATTCTCCAACCTGTAGTAAATATCACAGTTTTTTGAAAAGCTTTCCACAGCAGGGAACATGGTGCCTCGATGATGGGAAATTTTCTCTAACGTAAATCAGGTATCCTGAACTAAACTAAGTCAGACCCTTCAGCCTACTCCAGAACATCTTTTAACTTTTCAGTACACGTCCTTGGCAAAGTATTCCCATCAATTTTAATGTTTATATATTGATGTTCTATTTCACTGTGCTCCAAGGATAAGGAATATATATTAAAATTAGGGTCAACAGTCCCCTTTGGACATTGTTTCCCAGGTGAATAGATTCAAATTCAAATAAAGAGAAGCACACGAGAAAAGGAGGCCTAAGGCCTGGGCTGTAATCCAAACTTTACTCCTTAAGTGAGATTTAGTCCAAACTTTCTGAACTTAAATAAATTCCTTAATTGAGGGGGAGACCTCAGTACTTGCAAATGATGTGTCAAATGTAATTAAGCTTGTACATGTTTCTTTCAGTTCTACAGTGAAATCAAAAGAATGATTGTACTTCCCACTTTAAGGTAGTTGTGCTATTCTTGGTCTGCTTACCAAAATCTGAGAGTGATACCTTACTTCTGAATCAGCTCCAGAATGGTAATATTTTAAAGGAATTTTCCATTAATGTGAAGGAAACAACCTGCTTAAAGTCAACTCTAGAAAACTGGATGTATGAACAGAAAAACTAGACCATTCAACCATTCAACTGAAGCTTTCTCCCCCTTTTTATGAAAGAAATTTTAAAGATTCTTACATCTTCTGAATGCCAACCTGCAAACTGGATTGGAGACCAGATGTAGAAACAGCATGATTCTAAAGGAAAGTTTATGGAAAGAAAAAGGAAAAAGAAGGCAGGGTATAGAAGGCCAGGAAATCTTAAAGTAAAATAATCTGTCTCTTAGTAAGGTTTATTCCATGTATTAGCAACCTTGGCATCACTTTAGAGCTAGTTTGAAATGCATATATTCAGGACCTGCCCTGACCTACTGATTGGATGATGTTAGTGCACTGTGCAGGTTCTTTTCACCTGTAAGTATACTCATTCCCTAGCTGCCCTCAGTGATGGCTGTAACTCACAGCTACCCTTTTGTCTGGAAAATTACATTTAGACAACTGGAAGCTTCCCCACCTGGAAGGCTACACAATACCTACTCGCACCACCACACCCACAAACTTCAGCCAATGACTGACTTCTTCAGAGGAAAAGAGACTTGTCCTTCACCTCAGGATGAAACTGTTGCATTTTGTATCCCGAAGATTGCCCATAGGTTCAGATTAAATCTAGTTTTCAGTAGAGGTAGAAGTCACAAACAAATTATATGCTCTGCTCTAGCTGGCTTCCCTGAATCCTTTTTTCCTGAGAACATCCTCTTGCCTCCAGTAAATCACTTGACTAAGAATCCCCATCTCGGGCTCTGCTTTTAAGGAACTATCGCACTATGCGAGCCCAAAGTCCAAGACGATTCACACTTAACATTCATTAATTTTAAAGAAAACTACCCCAAAAGTCCGATTGAGAGAGGCATGTGCCTTTAGTGATGGAAGGGAGTAATGATGGCAGGTCGGTCCAGAGTATTGCAACCACTTCACAGAACACACATGTTAAATAGTAAGGAAGGGAACAAGCACAACTGGTTCATTGTCACAACAGCTGGATGTATTCTACAAGCCACAGATGTATTAGGCTTCCATTGTCCTTTCCTACCAGAGTCTACTTAAGATGCTTACCCTTCATGGGTAGGACAGGGGAGGTCTTAGCCTATAGGCCACTCCAGGGCATAGAAAATTCTCTCTCTTTTTTTAAAGATTTATTTATTTATTTGAAAGACAGAGCTCCAGAGAGGCAGAGGCAGAGAGGGAGAGAGGGAGAGAAATCTTCCATCTGCTTGTTCACTCCCCATATGGCTGCAATGGCTAGAGCTGTGCCGATGCGAAGCCAGAAGCAAGGAGCTTCTTCTGCTTCTCCCACATGGGTGCAGGGGCCAAAGGACTTGGGCCATCTTCCACTGCTTTCCAAGGCCACAGCAGAGAGCTGGATCAGAAATGGAGCAGCGCCATATGGGATGCTGGTACTGCAGGCGGCGGCTTTATCTGCTACACCATAGCACCAGCCCCTAGAGTAATCTTTTTCTTGGGGGAAAGGCAGCATTATTAATCTTCCCTACAGGAACTCAAAGTCTGTTTGCATGAGAAGTTAACCTAAGAAGCAAAATCTACAGTTGAAATATTCTGGGTCCAATTTCTAGTTGGATCACTCATGGTGGGTGAGGTACTGATAGTCTCTAGGATACTGCAGCATGCAACTATTGAGACTTTCATTTTAGGTGAATAGGATGGGACACAGTAATAAGGGACAAACCAACTGTAGTAAGTTATCAGGTTTTCACGAAATATGGAAAGTAGCAACAATGAAGACTGAAATTGAATGACTGTTGCTAAGTGCCATTGATTTATTGAAGAAAATGATGGGGTTAGACCTTTTAATAGCTTAAAGCAATGCATGTATGTCAGAGGTCTCCTCGGCAGTACTTAAAAAGACTCCCATCTTAGAAATCCAGAGGTCAGAAACAGCTGAAGGTTAGGGACAGGGCTTAAGAGTAACATTCTTAAAACAACAGATAATTTTTGACCTATCTTCTATAACAACACAAGTTGCTGACAGGAAAAGAATGGAATATTTATATTTGAGATGCTGATGTGTGGGTAAATATATCTGTGAACTTTGATTTCTCAGCAGAAGCAGCCCACTCATTTTTGGAAGAGAGATCATCCCTACTTTGTCTGACAGTATACGGGTCCCAGATAAGGCAGGTGCCAAACAAGACAATGAATGACTTTCTCAGAATCTTCCCTTTCCTCACTGCCTTAGCCCGATGTCCTTGATGTAGTCAGATCTCAGCATAGCCTCAGCACAGTCTGGGGAAGTACTGAGTCTGTTAAGGAATAAGAGGATTAGTTGATGAAGTTGCTGCAGGACCTGGAAAGCATCATTGGCAAGAACCAGGAGAATATGTCTGGGAACGAATCTTGAGGTTGCTGGATTAAGAAGAGTAGAATATAAATCTGGATAAAGGAGAGTTTACAACATGAGGAAACTCACAATGCAGGATTTAATTCCCTGGCAAGAGCAGTAAGTGATGGCTCTAAAACAATGCTGAGATGATTCTTGGAAGCTTAGAAAATGCAAAAACTGACATTAAATCAAATAGAAATGGCAGAACTTCCATGGACAACTATAAGAAAGAGCTTAAATGCTTATAGGATTGAACATGCTAGAATAGATCTACTATATATGTAACACTGAAAAACCCAAAAGCTGGTCATAGTCCTCTTGTGAGCATGCCATTTATGAAGGCACTAGGAATCAGAACACATCAGCACCAATGCAAAGCTCAGTAGTGCCTGTTCTTTGTGAGCTGATTTTCTTGCAGGACAGATGCTATTATAGAACTGGGTTACTTAAAGGAGATGAGGATGACAGGATCTTCAAATAGTAGGGCTAGAAAAGCAGAATTGCAGTCAGTATGATATGACTTGCAATGATCTAAAAATATGAGTCATTGGGGCCGATGCTGTGGCTCACTTGGTTAATCCTCCACCTGCGGCGCCGGCATCCCATATGGGCCCTGGTTTGAGTCCCGGCTGCTCCTCTTCCAGTCCAGCTCTCTGCTGTGGCCCGGGAAGGCAGTAGAGGATGGGCCAAGTCCTTGGACCCCTGCACCCGCATGGGAGACCAGGAAGAAGAACCTGGCTCCTGGCTTCGGATCGGCGCAGCACCTGCTGTAGCAACCGTTTGAGAGGGTGAACCAACAGAAGAAAGACCTTTCTCTGTGTGTGTGTCTCTCTCTCTCACTGTCTAACTCTATCTGTCAAATAAATAAATAAAAAAAAAAAGATGAGTCATAGCACATGGTTTTCCTAGAGGCAAAATATATAGGTGACCAACAAGGGAACTACTAGAAATACAAACACATACACATACATACTCAAATGTATCTCCAAAGTAAACCAAGAATAAATGAGTATATGGCAGAAGTTTCCTCCCCAGAGAAAAGGAAGGAATTTTCACCCAGCTTCTAGACAATCCCTAGCTCTTAAATGCAGAACCCATTGACTCAAGGAGCAATCAGGTCTAGATGATGAAGATTCCAGTGATACCTACAGCCATTCCTTTCCAAGTTACTTCTATAACAGCATGCTTGAAAACTGGGAATACCCCAATCTTTCAAAGCCTGTTAGAAATAGGGTCCAAGTTTAATCTGATACTGGGAGATCCAAAGGACCAATTTCCCCCTCTCCCCGTTAGAGTACAAGTATAATGGGTCAGGTAATAAACCGAGTCCTGGCCCAGGTTTGACTCACAATGCGGCAGCTAGGTCTGTGGATCTACTTTGTTGTCATTCCATTGGTCCCTAAATGAGTAATTCAAGGGATATATTTAGCAGTTGGCAAAACTTCACAATGGTTCCTTGACTTATTGAGTAGGGGCCCACAAAACTATTGCCACCTCCTCAGCAATTATAGTCAATAAAAAACAATTCATCAAAGTTCAATAATAGAACAAATGCTTCACTTTAAGATTTAAAACCTTCACAGTTATTATTCCACAATACATTGCAATCTGAAAAAAAATGATGGGACCTGTTGTACTAAATGTGGTTACCTCACTGGGGAAGACTAACAGAGCCTCAGGCACATCATATGTGAACACTGAACTGGCAAACCACACCATAACCCCCCGCTCCCCTCAAAAAAATAGATCAGGGACGTATATATTCACATAGGATGTATATTCATTGTCATGCTTGAAGATTATGCTAATTAACATTTATCATCCAAAAGTATTAAGTAGAACAAACAAAAAAACACAAAAAAAATACTAAAAGGGATAACATATTAAGTTGTTCATCAACAGTCAGGGTGAGGGCTGATCAAGTCACCATTTCTCATAGTGTTCATTTCACTTTAACAGGTTTCCTTTTTGGTGCTCAGTTAGTTGTCACCTATCAGGGAGAACATGTGGTATTTATCCCTTTGGGATTGGCTTATTTCACTCAGCATAATGTTTTCCAAATTCCTAACAGGGATCACTTTTCAGTTAAAATTTAAACATTCTGTCATAAGATAGATTGTAGGGACCAAGATTATATTTTGTTTTTGATTAATGGAATGATTCAAAAATGACATCCACTGTGGATTCTTTGAAAATGTATTTGAGAGTGGGAAACACCTAACATTTCCTACCACCAAGAATGCAACAAAATCCTTGGAAGTCTTCTTGAATATTTTAGGCAGTATTTTCTACATCTGGGAATACTGACGCAATGTATTTATCAGGCTTTATTGAAGGCTGTTAGCTTTGATTGGTGCCCAGGAAAAGAATGTGCTCTACAGAAGTTCAACATATAGTTGTAGAAGGGCTGGCTTTTGATTCCTATGATTCAGCAGATTCCATGATACTAGAGGTATCTGTGATAAAAAACAGAGACTGTGTGGAGACCTTGGCAAGACCCAAAGGATAGTCCCAGCATAAACCTGTATGATTTGGAAGCAAAACCATGCTACCCACAGCAAAGTACTATACACCATCCACAAAACAGGCCCTGGGGTGCACATTTGGCATAGTAGGAAAGATGCCACTTGGTATGCCTGCATTCCATATCAGAAAAATGGATTTGAGTCTGAGCTCTGCTCCCAATTCCAACTTCTTGCTATGCACACCCTGGGAGGCAACAGTTGATGTGCCAAGCAATTGGATCCCTATGGAATATCCATATCCTATGGGAGACCTGTACTGAGTTCCCAATCCCAGGTATCTGGAGAGTGAACTGTCAAAGTATCTCTCTCTCTCTCTCTCTCTGAAAGACTGAAACGACTAAGGTGGCTCAGCACACACAAATGAAGGTGTAACGAGACACAACACTTCTAAGAATCTGCTGCCTAGAAAGGAAGAAGGCCAGTTTTAGTATTTTCAATGGCTAGACAGGACAAACAGGACTCACATAAAATAATTTCTCCCTGTCAAATACTTCTGGCAAAAAAGTGTTCTGCCTCTGCAGTAGCAGCACCCCAATAATCCCAAAGTTTTCAGTGGAAATCAAGTATCCAATGAGAAGGGGACTTAAGTGTGAATGAACCCTCTCCCAAGTGTTCCCTTCTTTAAGGGGAAAAAAAGGTTACAAAAAGACCACGTAACATCCCCATTCAGAACTGATAACTACTACCAAACCCCACACTGCTTATCATCATGGGAAATGAAGAAAACCTGAAAACCAAGTATGGTTTGAAGGATTCTCTCAGACGTACTTAACTAGAGAAGCCAAATGAGACCGATTGCTTTTGGCCTATCCCTACTGAAAGAGGAAATCTGAGCAATGCCTGCAAATACCTAACTCTGAACATAAAAGGGTAACCAAAATAACAGTATTTTCTCTCTTGAGGACAAGGCTTCCAAACCTCAGCAGGTTTTAAATTTTAGGCCACAGAATTCCTTACTTGGATGGATGGGAGTGACTGTGAACTGTGGGACACCCAACAGCAGCCTGGCCTCTGCTCACTCAATGCCAGTCCCACCCTGACAACTGCAGTTACCACTGGGTAGTGCCAAGAGTCTCTGGCGAAAGCAGTGCCAGGTTTGAGACCATGGCTCCAGCATAATGGCTCCTAAACTCTTTTGTTTAGGTTCTGGTTCCCTCGTTGGATCACGAAAAGCTTTGGATTATGCTCCCAATGAAAAAGGCAGACTATTGTGCATATAAATTCAAGCATTATGTGGATCCTCTAAATCCCAGGCAAGAACTCACATCTCACTTCCACTTCAGGTAAGTACTCAAAAGTTCACGGTCCCTGGATGTTGCCCTGAAGGTACCACGCCTGCCTTAGTAACCTCACAGTCAGGAATGCAAAACTATCTTGAGTCCTGTAGCCATAAGGCAATGAATCAATAGTAGACTTTGCTCTAAAAGATAGAGCAGGATGCATCCACTAACCTCATGTGGTTGTTTACAACTGAAAAATAACCAAATGAGACTGCTATTGTCAGTGTATACAGAACACAGCAGCTAACTATCCTGGTACATTTAAAACAAACAGAAGGATAAAAAAGGGTCAGGTAGGTATTACCAGTGCTTCAAAACGTGAGCCCTGAAGCCAGACTGCGTGACCTTAATTCCTCACTCTGCAACCTACCAGCTGTACAACTCAGGGAAAATGTCTTAGTTTCTCTTTATATTCCTTTCTTTTTTAATTAAATTTATTTGAGGGGCCTGCACTGTGGTATAGCAGTTAAAGCAGCTGCCTGCAGTGCTGGCATCCCATATAGGTGCTAGTTCAAGTCCCAGCTGCTTCTCTTCCTATCCAGCTCTTTGCTATGGCCTGGGAAGGCAGTAGAAGATGGCCTAGGCACTCATGTGGGAGACCTGGAAGAAGCTCCTGGCTCCTGGCTTTGGATTGGTGCAGCTCCGGCCATAGCGGCCAAAGAACAGTGACCCAGTGGATGGAAGACTCATTCTCTCTCTCTCTCTCTCTCTCTCTCTCCCCCTCAAATAAATAACATTTGTAAAATATATAAGTCCTTGAACACTACTGAGTCCTTGCAGGCATAAGCATCTGACATCGAAAATTAATTAACTATATAGTTAGAACTCTTCATGATAAATTGAACACTTTTAAATCTACCAAATCATAATATTGAACAGTTCTAGTAGTGATCCATAGTAAAATGCATGTGGTACATACAGAATGAAGCTGAAACTGGTCTAGATGGCACAAATAAGGTGCTGACCAGCTTGCTTAGAACCGATGTGTCTCTTCAGCTCACATTTCAATCTCATGGTCATTTTGTATGATTAACTGATGAACAAGGAAAAATATCAAGCTTGGTCACAGTTGGATCTATTTAGTAAGTAGATACAAGTGAAAACTGTACTGTAGCTGTACCACGGCCACACACAAGGGCAACCCTGTAAGAGGGAGTTGAGAGAAATCCTCTCATAGGACACAGCTTCAGATAGCACATGGAATATACACAATGGAAGAAGGTGAGAGTACACAGACTCATGAGACAGGAGAAATGGCTTCTCTTGTCAGTATATAGCTTGGGAAAAATTGGCTTAGAACATTTAAGACAAAGAGGTCTGAGGAAGTAGCAGCTGAGTGGACCTTTGAGACTAAGGATGAGGTTGTTTGTCCCCCAGGTGATTGCCAGCTAGGGAGCATCCACTAA
Organism: Oryctolagus cuniculus; assembly: GCF_051225735.1. Classification (NCBI taxonomy): domain Eukaryota; kingdom Metazoa; phylum Chordata; class Mammalia; order Lagomorpha; family Leporidae; genus Oryctolagus; species Oryctolagus cuniculus. Next base: position 149,147,764 of record NC_142867.1, on the reverse strand, counting down.
GAAGGACAGCTTGGCCAGTAAGTGTCTTCTGACCTTTGTCTGTGACCACCCAGTGCTGCCATTCATAAAGAGAGTGGCTATGGTAGCTGAGTTGGGGGCTATATGTGACCCTGATAGCATGGTCTCCCTCTCACTAATGCTGATCTGGCTCCTATCCCTCTTGAACATCCTACTGGACAGAACAAGGGGAAAATACTGAGTTCTTAGAGTACTATCCCTCAAAAAAACCAAGGAGTCACTTGTAGTAAATTGGTGTTATTCACTTCTTTCACCTGGAGAGAAGTAATTCATCACTGACTAGATCAACATATATTCCAGGTGTGGCTTTGACTTGTCCATATTCCTTATCTACCATTATTATCCAAGGACAGACAGAATGTTTGATCCCTGAAAGTTGAATCAAACAACCACATTTCACCTAAAGAATTACTTTAAATCAACTACAGCAGTAGGCATTGTGGTCTGTCCTCTTCTTAGAAGTTTCCTCCCAAGTAGCATCCAAAGTCTTAAAGAAGTTGTCTTGGAAGGCATAAACTAAATATATGAAGGAAGTGATGAGATACAGGAAATTGACAGTAGTGGGTGCTAGTGGTTCCCCATCCAGATTACCTCTACTAGGCACTGTACATGTGAACGTTGGTTTATAACAACTCATGCCTGTCCTTATCATGAGAAAAGTACTTTTGACCAAACAGAAGATGCTTTGAGTACTAGATAGAAGTGGGTAAAAAAAGGCTAGTCTGGAAATGGGTAAAAAAGGCTGTCTTCTTTTTCTTATGGTGAAAAAACATATATTTAGAATTAGCCAGCTGGACTCAGTTCAGAGGATCCCAATTTTGTTGGCAAAGTCCAGAGCATCATAGTCAGGAGCCAGCGCACATACGCCTTCTTCTCTCCGTCAGGTCTGATTAGGGTGTTGACTTTGGCCACATCAATGTCATAGAGTTTCTTCACAGCTTGTTTGATCTGGTGCTTGTTGACCTTGACATCCACAATGAACACCAGTGTGTTGTTGTCTTCTATCTTCTATCTTCTTCAGTGGTCGGGGGAACTTGATGATGGCATAGTGCTCAAGCTTGTTTCTCCAGGGGGTGCTCTTCCGAGGATATTTGGGCTGCCGTCAGAGGCATAGTGTTTTGGGCTGCCAGAACATGGGGGATGTGCAGATCTTCTTTTTCTTGTGGCTGTGGATGCCTTTCAGCACTGCCTTCTTGGCCTTCAAGGCCTTCGCTTTGGCTTTGACTTTAGGTGGGGCAGGAGCTTCCTTCTTCGCCTTCAGCGCCATCTTGGTGAAAAAGAAGGCTAGTCTTCTTTACTGAGAGTGGGATAAGTGGTCTATTGCAGTCCTTGCCCAGTCATTGGAATCAGATGGGCTATGAAATCAGGCACATGACTTAATAATTCTTTTATATATTAAATATGTTTAAATGTTTATAAAAGTAGCTACCATGTTAAGTTTTTTTTTTGTGAATTGAATAGTCTAATTCAGATAAAGTGCTTAGGAGAGTAACAATTAACGGAGATGATAGCATTATTATCAAGGCTAAAAGAAATAAAAATGGCTTTTAGAAAAGCATTATGCAACACAAGTATTGAACAGGCAATCCCAGGTAGGATTCTTTAGATCTATAATTCTACAATAATAACTATAAAAATATGTGTGTATGTGTATATTATTAAGTTAAAGGATTTGAACATAAGTATTCATATGTGTTGAGACAGAACCTCTTCTACTGTAAATAGCTGCATGGCCAGCAAATATATGGGTCATGGAGGCAGGACAAGATACATAATTTTTAGAACAAAATGAAAATGCTAAGCCTCTTTTTCAAAAATTATTACAAATTTCAAGAGAGCAACACAAAACACTAAACCAAATGTGGGGCCTTACTGATCATGGTTCTATTTTACCGAAAAGACTCTCACTCATGAAGCAGGCTCTATTTGGAGGGTGGGCAACAATTTGCATTTTAGAAAAGGATGTGACTAATGATAGGAAACGGTAGACCCTAAATTTTGCCAACATCACAAGCATTTGAAAATTTACATGATTCTTCGAAATATTTAGAGTCTTCATCTGAGATGATTAAGATCAACTCATCAGAAAATATGTATATATCACAGAGTGCTCATGAATTCAGGGAAAAGACATTTCTCAGAGATTGTACCTGTTTCCTCTGTTTTATAAATGCTTGTACAAACGTAAGTAGCCATATTCCTTTTGTTTGTCCTTTAATGCATGGTGATATTTTGATCTTCTTTTCTTTAATAGTAGCTTTGTTGCCACCTAACACTGCTTTCTACATAATAAAGTCTTATTAAAATTGTAAAAATAAAAACAAATGTCCATCATGGAGTAAAATGTGTATATCTCTCTAAACTTGAAGATTTTTAGGAAAGTAAGATGCTTCTGATGGCTATATAAAATGTACGTTACAATCTGCTTAAAGCCAGCTGTTAATAGCTTTCATGTCAAATAAAATCTTCCAGTGGAAGATTGTGTGATGACAGACTATTCTGATAAACATGACTGGAAGATGTGAAAAAAATCAATAACACTTATAAGTGGTAGTTAGTTTTAGCAGCACACACACTAAAGAGTTAGTAGGGGAGTTCAGACTTAGTTGAGAACCACGAATTAAACACAACAGATATACCTATTTCCTTCCCAGCAGAGTTCTTTTAGGCAGAGGTTAAGAAACTGCAGCATTCCTCCTGAATCATTACAGAAGCCATTTATAAATATTCCGTTGGTCAGATTTGGGCACATCAAAATGTCCCTCTGTCTGATAGATGCTATGATTCCCAGTTAATACTAATTATGAAACTACTGCACAAGAAAATGAGTGATTGCAGATAGAATTGACTCAGCACCTGTGGCTGTGATTTACCTGGTGAAGGCTGGTGACAGGCACAAAAGAATAAGCTTTACCTGCAGCCGGAGGCAACAATTAGGGTGGGCCTAGCAGGAAACCACACTGAGCATGTTTCCTCCTGCAGGCGCCTGAACCCCAGGAGAATTCTCCTCTCTCTCTCTCTCTCTCTCTCTCTCTCTCTCCTGCCATTCCTCTGTCCCACTTCCTCTGTTTCTCTTAGACACATACACACTCACTCTCTCTTACACACACACACCTCTATAGATGTTTTTCATTTAAATACATGCATCAGTGTTTAAATGAAATTCCTTATGCACACACTGCCTTTCACTTGCACCCCTGAATCAGCCTTATGCCAATTAACCTAATCCTATGGGAATGTCCTAAAGTTTCCAGTAATTAGACTCCTCATGCTAAATATTCTGCTGCTTTTTTATAATGTAAGACCCATGTTGGTTGAATACCATTTAGTAAAGCAAAGTGGCTTTTGTAGGGAAAAGGGATATAGCTCTCAGAAATTTAGCACACAATCAGATTCCTTTTGTGTCATTTTATTGAGAACAATGGCAAACAAGAGAGCAAAGACAGAGAAACTGATAGAAAATGACTTAGCTAAATTGAGAGGCTTTGTTTTCTAGACAGAAATAGAAGGCTGATATTTAATGAACAGATCCTACATCCTGTGCTGGCCATTTTACACAACAAGGAGGCTATAATTTTCAGGTTTTCTAGAAGAGGCTGCAGCTCAGAGAGGTTAAGTAACTTGTCCAAGATTTGCAGCTATTAAGTGGTATATCCCTGGTTCAGTTCCAGAACTGTCTTTCTTGTCACATCATGCTGCACAAAGAGAAGTCCCACCGGGAGGGAATGCCACATCTCACACACCAGTGGTTCTACAAAATAATTAAGACATGAGGAAAAGTGCAAATGGACTATTCTCTATAATATCCTGCCACTGCAAGACTGGATTGTGGCCCTGGAGGGAAAGCATAGATGATGGGACATGCTTGCTCAGTGCTATGGCTGCCAAAGGAAAGGCCCCTGTGAAGAAAAGACCATTAACAATCTCAGCTCCATTAAATTTAAAGCAGCTGCTAACAGTAGGGGCCTTTACATTGTCAATTATATGAATTTTCCTATTACTATGTCATACCAAAGAGCAATTATAGCACATTCATCAAACACTGCTTCCGCCTCTCTGGTTCTGTCCATTAATGCCACAGTGGCAGGCCTAAGAAATTCTCAAAGACAAATCTGACATGCAGACTTTAATTGTTTCAAGGATTTGTGGTCAGAAACAACAGTAGGTGAATAGTGGGAGGTCAATTACACAATTAGATAGCGATAGACAGAGACCAACTGAACTAACACAATGTACCAAATATTTATATATCAGTTCACTTTGCAAAGTGCTTTGACACCTACTATTTAATTTCAGGTTGGCATTTATTCCATTAACTAGTCTGGGAGGTATTTAATTATTCTGCCTTTTTTACAGTGGAAGAAATGAAGACCCAAGAGTCTCTGGTGGCAAAGTCTGAATCCGAATCTGAGGGATAATTCCTGTGTGGTTTTACCTCATTGGAAGGGCAAAGCAGGCTTAAATGACCAGTTTTTTTTTTTTTTTCTAATTGCATCTTTCATAAAGAAGTAGATAAACTGGTCCTACTAGAGAGAAGTAAGAATGGGGAGAGAAAAGAGAAACATGCAGAGAGAAGGATGGCTCCAATTTGAGACAGCATTAGGTGGTTTTTCTAGATAGTGTGATGTGTGCCATGCTACAACCCCACAAATACGGAGAGGGGATAAGGAGGAGGGAAAGAAAACTAGTTTTCTGTAGTAATAAATTTGAAAAACAGAGTTACAGAGAGAGGTAGAGACAGAGAGAGAGGACTTCCATCTACTGCTTCACTCCCTAAACGGTCTCAAAGGCCAGAGCTGAGCTGATCCAAAGGCAGGAACCAGGAGCTTCTTCAGGGTCTCCCACATGGGTGCAGGGGCCCAAGGACTTGTTCCATCCTCCTCCGCTTTCACAGATGCAATAGCAGGATTGGAAGTATAGCAGTGGGAACTTGAACTGGTACCTGGATGTGAACTGGTACGCTGCAGGCTGGGGCTTTAACCTGTTGCGCCATAGCGCAGGCCCCTCTGTAGTAAATTTTTAAAACTGACCTGCTCTTCGAAAGGCACGTCCCCCAGAGTCTCAACCCATTTTTGACATAAAAGAAATGTTCGATGTCAAGATGATGACGGCTCATGCACTCCTTGAGCAGCTCTGTTTCAAGTTCCTTTTCTATACACTTGCTAGGTACTGAAATGAATAGTAACATTTTCGTGCCCTTTGGGAAGATCACCATTCCTGGAAGTGACCAAAACATTGACAGATGACTCAATGTAGTATTTTAAATGATGGTGGTGAAGTCAGGTTGCTGTGGGGGCGCCGAAAAAGTAGAAAACCCAGGTAAGCCTGGAGTTGTCCCAGAGCTGCCTCACCTGATAGGTAAGAGCTGGTAGGGCTTTAAAAAGAGAGAGAGAGAGTGAAAAAAAAATACTTTTTAGCAAAAGAAACAGCATTACACAAAGATTGTGCTTTACTACTTGGGCATGCAGCTGATGGATGGAGAATGAAGAAGAAGTGAATTAGAGTAAACAAAATACTTTTGATCAAATCCCATCTCTCTCTCACTGTCCACTCTGCCTGTCAAAAAATAAAAAAAAACAAAAAAAGATTTATAAAAAAAAATCCCACACAACTCAAGCACTAGGATGCCTAAGTGTGGTAGCCACAGAGTACACGGCAGTCACTGAAGTCTACAGACACTTCCAAATAAAGCATTTCTCAGTTCCAGTATTCATCACTCCTCCTGCTGATATTCTTCCCAGGTTCTGCAGCTGCTCCAATCTCCTTGCCACTACCCCAGATCACTGAGAACACGTTGACCCATGGTCTGCTTTGGCCAGAATATGAAGCAATTCAATATTCTTTTAGCTCAACTGGAATAACCATTACAGGAAGCTAAGGACTGAAAAAAAAAAAAACCTAAGTTGAAAAAATTTTTACCAATGTTAGCTTCAGAAAACCAACTCATCTGGTTCTCTATTACTGTAAAATAAACTATCCCCAAAACTTACTGGCTCAAAACAACCAATTAATTTTGCTCACAATTTTTTGGGTCAGGAATTCAGAATGAACTTGGCTGGGCTGTTGGTCTCAAGTCCACACAGGTGGCGGATCCACTTTCAGATACCCTCTCTACCATATTCTTTTAACACTTTGTTTCTAAAAATTTTTTAAGTTTACAAAACAAAAACTATGAGGTAGTAATAGTTCCCATATACCTCTTACTCCATTTCCCAAGTTAATGTCTCATACTAGTGTATTTGTCACAAGTAATGAATAACACCCAGCTTCCCCTATATTTTTTCCAAACTCCTTTTATCCCTCTCACCTTTCCCAGGCTTTAGTAATCAACATTCTGTCATCAGATTTTTTTTTTTTAATTTTAGTTCTCACATATAAGGAAGAACATGTTTCATTTGGCTCTCAGGGCCTGGCTTATTTCACCCAACATGATATCCTCCAGTTCTATCCACTTTGCTGCAAATAGCATGATTTCATTATTTTTATAACTTTCCATTGTGTATATATACCACAATTTCTAAATGCATTCATCAGATGATGGACACTTGGTTGATTCCACATTTAGTGAACAATTCTGCTAATAAACATGATAATGCAGGTTCCTTTTGATACAGTAAATTCATGTTTTTTGGGTTATTATAACCCAAGTGGGAGTGCTGGATCATATAGTTCCATTTTTTAAAAAATCACACAGTTTTCCTCAGTGGTTGCACTGATTTACATTCCCTCCAACAGGGTATAAGAGTCCCACTTTCTCCACACCCTTGCCCGCATTTGTTACTCTCTCTCTTTTTGATAATAGCCATTCTGACAGGGGTGAGACGTGATATCTCATTTTGGTTTTGATTTGCATTTCCCTGGTGACTGGTGATATTGAAAATTTTTTCATATATTTCTTGGCCATCTGTATTTATTTCAGAAATGTCTATTCAGGGTCTTTGCCGATTTCTTAACTGGATTTTTTTTATTGTTGGGATTTCTGTGTTGCTGATATATTCTGAATACTAATTCTATGTCAGTTAAATAGCTTATAATATTTTCTTTCTGTTGGATATCTCTTCACTCTATGGAGCATTTCCTTTGCTATGTAGAAGTTTCTGGGTTTGATATAATTCCATTTGTCTAGCTTTGTTTTGGTGCCTGTGCTTTGTGGGTGTGATCCAAGAAGTCATCGCCTACATGAAGGTATTAAAGTATTTCACCTGCATTTTCTTCTACCAATTTCAGTCTCAGTTTTTCAGTTTAGGTCATTGATGCATCTCCAGTTTATTTTTGTATATGGTGGGAATAGGGATCTAGTTTCATTTTGCTACATGTACCTTTATTTGAATAGTCTATCCTTTCTTTAGTGGCTGTTCTTCTCACCATTGTCAAAAATCAGTTGGCTATGTTTGTGGATTAACTTCTAGTCTCTCTTTTCTGTTCTATTGATCTATACACTGGTTTTTATGTCAATACCATGCTCTTTTAATTACTATAACTTTGTAGTATCACGATGCCTCCAGCTTGCTTTTTTCCCTCTCAGTATTGTTTTGGCTACTCTGGATCTTTTGTGATTCCATATGAATTTTGGGATTGTTTTTGCTGATTCTGTAATGAATGACATTAGTATTTTCATAGGGATTGCACTGAATCTGCAGATTGGTTTAAGTAGTATATGTATTTGTCTTTGTCTTTTTTAAAGAGTTATTTGTTTATTTGAAAGTCAGAGTTACAAAAAGAGGGATAGCCAGAGAAAGTTCTTCCATCTACTGGTTCATTCTCCAGATGGATACAATAGCCAGTGCTGAGCCAGAGTTATTTTTTACTTGTTTGGTTAAATTTATTCCTAAATATCTGATTTTCTGAAAGTTATTATGAATGGGATTTCTTTCTTGAGTTCTCCTTCAGGGAGATCATTATAGGTGTATAAAAATGCTACTGTTTTTTGTACGTTGAGGTTGTATCTTATGACGTTCCTGAATCAGTTTATCGGTTGGAAAGGCTTTTTAGTGAAGTGTTAAGGGTTTTCCATGTACTACAACATGTCATCTGCAAAAATGGATATTTTGACTTCTTCCTTTGTAATTTCAAAGCCCTTCATTTCTTTCTCCTCCCTAGCTGCTCTTGCTAATACTTCCATTACTACATTGAATAAGAGTGGTGAAAATGGAATCCTAGTCTTGCTCCAGATCTGAAGGGAAACATTCGAAGCTCTTCCTGTTCAGTATGATATTGGCTCTTGGTTTGTCACTTATAACCTTTATTATTTTGGGGTATGCTCCTTCTATACCTAATTTGTGGAGAATTTGTATCATGAAGGGATGCTCAATCTTATGAAATGCTTTCTCTGCATCTATTGAGATGACCAGATGATTTTTGTTCTTCATTCTGTTGATGTGATTTATGACATTTATTGATTTTCAAATGTTGAACCACATCAGCATCTCTAAGATAAAACCTACTTGATCAGATGTCTGATCTTTTTGATGCAGTATTAGATTGTTAATATTTTATTGAGAAATTTTGCATCTAGGTTGATCAGAGATATTGGTTTGTAGTTTTTCTTCTGTGTTGTGTCTGTATTTGGTTTTGATATCAGAGCAATGCTGACCTCCTAAAAATGTTTCAGATAGTATGAAAAGTATTGGAGTTAGCTCCTCTTTAAATATTTTGTAGAATTCAGTAGTAAAATCATTAGGTCCTGGACTTTTCTTTAATGAAAGTTTCCTAATTACTGCTTTAATTTCATTATTTGATGTGGATCTGTTTAAATTTTCTGGATCTTCTTGATTTAATCTTAGTAGGTTATATGTATCCAGGGATTTCTCCAGTTCTTTGAGTTTTTCCAATTTGTTGTCATGTAGTTGTGCATAGTAGCCCTTGAATTTATGTGGTATCAGTTGTAATGTCTCCCTTTTAATTTCTAATTTTATTTTCATGAATTTTTCTAATTTTTATTTCTTATTCTGGCTAAAAGTTTCTCTGTTTTGCTGATGTTCTTTAAAAACTAACTTTTGTTTTATTGACTTTTTGTATTTTCTTTTAATTTCAACTTATTTTTGATCTAGTTCTTATTATTTCTTGTCTCCTGCTAATCTGGAGTTTGGTTTTCTTCGTCTTTCTCTTAGTCCTTGAGTTGTATCATTAGATGGCTTGTCTGAGATCTTTTTTATTTTAATGTAAGTGCTCAACATTATAAACTTCACTCTTAATACTGCTTTTGCTGTATCCCACAGGCTTTGATATGTTGTGCTCACACTTTCATTTGTTTCAAGAAAGTTTTTTATTGCCTTTTAAATTTCTTCAATTATCCATTAGTCATTCAGTAACATCTTGTTAAATTTCTATGTACTTATAAATGTCCTGTTTTTCTCATTGAATTCTATTTTTATTCCTTTGTTGTCAGAGAAGGTACATGGCTTAATTTCCATGTTTTAAAATTTACTGACACTTAATTTGTGGCCTAATATGTGGTCCATCCTACAAAATGTTCTCTGTGTTGATGAGAAGAATGTGGATTATATAGTTGTCCAGTGAAATGTTCAAGTGTCTGTTAGGTCCATTTGCTAATGAATACGCTTCAACTCTGATATATCGTTGTCGATTTTCTATCCAGATGGCTTTTCCATTGATGACAGTGGGGTGTTGAAGTCCCTCTACTTATTGGAGTCTATCTCTCATTACAGGCTTAATAATGTTTGATGTGTATATCTGGGAGGTCTTATATTGGGTATGTATAGATATTTATGATTGTTATATCTTCTTGATAAATCAATCTTTTTACCAAAATATAATATCATTCATTACCTATTTTATATTTAATATATATGTATAATAAATATTATATTTATATATTTATATATTTATAATATATATTTATAATATATTCAAATAAATATATTTATTTGAAGTCTGTCTTACCTGGTGTTATTCTAGTTACCCTTGTTTATTTTTTTTCCATTTGTGTAATATATCTTTTCCCAGCCCTTCACTTTCAATCTATGCATATCTTTACCTGTGAACAGTATTTCTTGCAGGCAATATATAATTTGGTCTTGTTTTTTATTCATTCAATCAACCTATATCTTTTGACTGAGGAATATAGTTCATTTACAATCAAAGTTAATACTGAGTGATAAGAACTAACTTATGTAATTTTTTGGTTGGTTATTGATTGTATCTTCTCTGTTAGTAAATTTGGTACTGCCATGTGTTCTCATGATGTAGGACTCCCTTCATAATTTCTTGCAAGGCTGGTCTGGTGGTAAAGCATTCTCTTGGTTATTGATTATCTTGAAAGCACATTAACTCCCCTTCACTTTTAAAAGATAGCAGTTTTGCTTGATATAATATTCTTGGTTGAAAATTTTTTTCTTTCCAGATCTTGAATATACCATTTCATTCTCTCTGGCTTGTATGATTGATGGTGAGAAGCCCACTGCTGGTCTTAGTATTTTTCCTTGGGATTTTTCTCTCACTGTTTTAAGATTTTTTTGTCCTCAATTTTAAACAATTTGACTATAATATGCCTTGTAAAGGGTCTTTTTATTGGTATCCTTTGAGGTTATCTCTTGTTGTGCTTATATCTTTCAAGACCTTTGAGGTTGCTAATGTTTTTTTCCTTCTCTTTTGCTTCACGTATCATAATATAAATATTTCTTCACGTGAAAGTATCCCATATGTTGTATAGGCTCTCTTCATTCTTTAAAATTTTTCTCTTTATTTTTGTCTGACTGAATTATTTCAAAAGACTTGTCCTTCAGATCAGAAATTCATCCCTCCACTTGGTCCATCCCATTGTTGAAGCTCTCAATAGTATTTTTATTTCATTGATTGAAGTTTTCAGCTCTAAAATTTCTATTGGTTCTTTATAATTATTTCTCTTTATTGAATTTATTGACTTTCTCATTTGTGTCATCTATTATTTTCCTCATGTCTATCTGCATTCTCTTGCAACTCAATGAATTTCCTTAGGATAATTATCTTTAATTATTTTTGAGGTATTTCATACATTTCCTTCAGATCATGATCTATTTCTGGAGAACTACTGTGTTTTTTTCTAGGTGTCATAATTCCTTGCTTCTTTGAATTTCCTATGTTCCTACATTGATGTCTATAAATCTGATATAGTTCCTTTTTTAAGGAGTAGGTTTTGTTGGAAGAGACTTTATTGTTTAGATGGAATGTGAAGTGTCACATGTATAGTTGCTTTGTTTTTGGTTCTAGATGAGCCCAAAAATGCAATCTCTGAGTTATTTCTTAAACAGTAATCAGTGTCAGCAGTAATCAGTATGAGCAGTTTCTGCAAGTCCCACATTTGTCTAATCTTCAGCAGTACAATTTTGAAGAGGGTAAGAGCTTCCAAAGATGTGTGTTTTCATTATCCAAAGAGTTGAGTATCAACCTACTAGATATTTTAATGGCTATTGCCACATTTCTGATGCTGTGGGATATAGATGGGGATGAACCATTGTTCCATTAGGTAAACCTGACTGATGTTGAGGCTTATGCCACCAGTAGCTGAGGCTCCCAGACTGTCTAATGCAGGCAGGTCCTGCTGAATGGGAATTACTAGTGCTAGGACTTATAACACCAAGATCCCAAATCCTAGCACTGGGAAATGTTAAGGGGACATTGCTCCAGTCCCACAGGGTGAATATAAATTATGTAGAGGATTACAAGAGTGGGTCTAGAGCACTAGAATCAGTTAGGCTTTAGTCTAGATCCTGCAACATATGTCCTGATGATTCTGAAGAATATTACACTGAAGTCACAGTCCTAGAGCTTCAGGATACAGTGAATCCTTACCCAGGACTCAGAGTGTGAGCGCCAGGAGTGCTGGGGGATGTGGATTGGAAGTCACAAGTCTGAAGCAGAGAATACAGGTAGTATCCTCTGGATTCCACAGTTGAATGCAACTTATTTAAGGGGAATTTTCCTATATCACACAGTGTATGTAAGTGTAGCTCGAAGGCCCGTGACCTGAACTTCTGAGGCTGCAGAATTCATGGGAGCCTTCTCTCTACCCTGGAAAGTGCCCTTCTGTTTCTTTGGGCTTCTGGTACCCCAAGAGCTGCTTGTTTCCCCCTAAAACAATTGGAGTACAGCAGATTCTCATATCTGGTGCTTTGGGAATGGAGGGAGGCAGTATGGATTCCTTGCTTGAAGCAAACTAGTCATGTGGTCCCAGTCAGCCCTGCAGATTTGATTTAAAATAAAGAGGACTGTCAATTTCCCCTATAGTTAGAGCCACCTGCCTGCTATCTGTGGCAGTGGGGAAGGTCAAGGTATTTTCTGCTTACTTCCTACCAGAAGGTTGGCAGGAAAACTGGGGATGAAGTAGTAGATGATGGCAATGGTGTTGTGCCTTTTTCTTCTCTCTCCATACTGGACTTTGGAGTCTCTGTACTATTTGCAGATCTCATAACTTCCTTATTGAAGTTTCTCCCCTGAGTCAGTCTTCTCAGTTATAACATTTTTTTTGACAGGCAGAGTGGACAGTGAGAGAGAGAGAGACAGAAAGAAAGGTCTTCCTTTGCCGTTGGTTCACCCTCCAATGGCCGCTGAGGCCAGCGCACTGCGCTGATCTGAAGCCAGGAGACAGGTGCTTCTCCTGGTCTCCCATGAGGGTACAGGGCCCAAGGACTTGGGCCATCCTCCACTGCACTCCCTGGCCACAGCAGAGAGCTGGCCTGGAAGAGGGGCAACCGGGACAGAATCCGGCACCCCGACCGGGACTGGAACCCGGTGTGCCGGCGCCGCAGGTGGAGGATTAGCCTATTGAACCGCAGCACCAGCCCTCAGTTATAACATTTTATATGGAGAACCCTTTATCTGGAAAATTGGGGTAAAGAAGAATGGCCTTCTCTACTATATACTGACAGCTCATATTCTTTCCCCACCATCCTCCCTACACACACATGCATTCTATTCTCTAGAGTTTATTCACCTGTCTCAGGCTTCATATAGCATGGTGGTGGTCTCAAAGCAGAATGCCTTCCTAGGGTAACTGGTCTCCAATAAAGCAGAGGAGAAGCTTCCAACCCTCTTTTTAAACACTTGCAACTTAAATATTTGCACTTTTCTATATACTGTTGGTCCAAGATTTTGCAAACCATACCAGATTCAAGGAGGGGATAGATAGAACCCTCCTAACAATGGAAATAGTATCTAAGAATCTGTGCCCACATTTATTATTTTATTTGAAAGACAGAGAGAGACATCTTCCAACCACTGATTCATGCTCTAAATACCTGCAATAGCTAGTGTGTACTGGACCAAAGTCATGGGCCTGGAAATCAATCTGGGTCTCTCACATGGGTTACAAACACTCAAATACTTGAGCCATCATCCTTCCAGGATGTATAATAACAGGAAGCTGAAATCAAGAGCAGATGGGACTTGAAACCAAGTACTACAATATGGGATGCAGGAATCCTACAGTATCTTAACTGCTGTACTAATGCCCACCCTTGTGGCCATTCTGCTTGTGCCATTTAGGGATTATTCAGCAGACAGAAGGAGAGTTGTTATGACACCACACAAATCAACTCATCCCATATATCTAGTAATAACTGCTAGAACTTTACTATTATGGGAACTTTCTAATTCAGCCAAAATGTATAATTTTAAATTTGAATCCAACTTCTCTGGGAAGTTAAGAGTCACAGCAGAAAACTGCAAGACCTTATTTTTAGTGTATCTTCCCAAGGAATTCACCAACAGAACCATTCATAACATTAGGCACAATGTGATTAAGTGGAATTAGCATTTAGACCTTTAAATTGCTTTAAATATATTGATATATTTAGTAGCTGATGGAGGAGAGGCTAGAACTCTGATCATCCAACCATCTGACTCCAAAGCCTGTCTTTCTACCTTGAACTTGGCTTCCTAATGCAATTAAAAATAATAATAATAAAAAAAAGGCTCAAGAGGAGGTCAGGGATGAACAATGCATCCTCGCTGACTCACTGAATAAGGTTTCCAGCTGCCACTGCCTGCAAATCCTTTTCAGTCTCCAAAAGTGGCCTTGACAGGTGAGCAGACAGGGTACCTCTAGGGAGCTGCTAATGAACAGAGGCTCTGGAAAGGCTAGGGAAGATTAAAGGAGAAGCAAGCTATAATATCAATAGTTGCCTGCTGTGACTGGCTACTGTTTAGGGGCACTTAGGGTAGCTCTAGGCAAATTTTCAGAGCAGGAAACCTGTCTTCTAAAATTTAAGTTTTCCTGGGGCAGGCATTTGGCCTAGCTGTTAAGAAGCCCATGTACCACATCAGAGTGCCTAGGTTGAACTCTTGGCTTCAGTCTTCACTCTACCGTTCTGCTAATACAGACTGTGGGAAGCAGAGATGATGGCTCAAGAAACTGGGTTTCTGTCACCCATGTAGGAAACCTGGATTGCAATCCTGGCTCTCAGTTTTGGCCAGGCACAATTCCACCTATTGTATTTGGCAAGTGAGCCAGTGGACAGGAGCTTTCTCCCTCTCTGTGTCTGTCTCTCTTTTTCTCTCTCTTTCTCTCTCTGTCTCTGGCCCTCCCAAATAAATAAGCTAAAATTAGCCAACAGCAACAAAAATAATTCAAGTTTTCCTTCTCTTTACTTACTCAGGAATTTCATTACCCTATATGCCACTTAGCCATTGTCATTGTAGCTTCTTTTTTTGAGAAGCAATTATTATATATATTTATGGAGTACTATGTGATATTTGATCTCTGTGTAGAAAGATTCATGGGCCAGCACTGTGGCACCGCCAGTTAAGCCATTGCCTCCTGCAGTGCCAGCATCCAATATGGTCTCCAGTTAGAGTCCTGACTGCTCCACTTCCAATCCAAGTCTCTGCTAATGGCCTGGGAAAAGCAGCAAAAGATGGCCCAAGTGCTTCGGCCCCTGCTACCCATGTGGGAAACCCGATGAATCTCTTGGCCCCTGGTTCCTGGCTTCAACCTGGCTCAGTCCTAGCCTTTGCAGCCAATTGGTGAGTTAATCAGTAGATGGAGGCTGTTTCTCTCTCCTTCTCTCTCTCTGTAACTCTGCCTTTCAAATAAATAAACAATTTTTTTTTACAAAGAGAAAGATTCAGTTAATTTAATTTACATATCCATCACCTCAACAGCTTATTTTGTCATTCATAACAACACGGATGGAACTGGAGCACCTTATGCACAGAGAAGCAAATGCTGGATGCTGTCATCTACCCGCAGAATCTCTTAAAGAAACTGAGAGTAGAAAGGCAGTTACCAGGGTCTAAGAGGGAGGGGAAGAAACAGAGAAAGAGAAGATGTGTATCAAAGGGTACAAAGTCAATGAAGGCACAAAGTTAACACTAGAAGAATAAGTTTAGTGATCTCTTGCACTGCATGGTGACCATAGTTAGTAATAAATGTATTACAGGAAGGTAGTTCAGAAAGTTTTTGGAAAACACAGTTAAAAGATAAGTTTTTATTGGTTCTAATAATCTTGAAATCCATGCACATAAGAGGTCTTCCAAAAGTTCATGGAAAATGCATGGTGCCAAAAAAATTCAGTTTTTTGGTATATCACAGTTTTTTGAATGTCCAGATACTCAGAAACATTGTGTTCCTTTCTCTGCCACCTCCACATCTGGAAGTTTTCCTTTCCTTGAAAGAGAGTGGCTCTGAGGAATGACTAGAGTATCTGCCTTTCACACGTGAAGTTAGGGTTTACCATTGCAGCACCACCTTCAAGGAGAACTTGCACTTTCATCTTCTCCCTTCTTCTCTTACTGGCATCCCCCAAAACAAGTAACGGAGGCAGCAGCCATTTGGTCATAACTCAATCCAAAGAGATGCTTGATTGGATTAAAACACATTTTAATAGAAGGGTTAAACGGAGGACGTAAAAGGGAAGCAATACAAAATTGTATCACATTGGGGCTGGCGCCGTGGGGCAGTAGGTTAATCCTCCTCCGGCGGTGCCAGCATCCCATATGGGTGCCTGTTATGGTCCCGGTTGCTCCACTTCCAATCCAGCTCTCTGTTGTGGCCTGGGAAAGCAGTGGAGGATGGCCCAGATCCCTGGGCCCCTGCACCCATGTGGGAGACCTGGGAGAAGGTCCTGGCTCCTGGCTTCAGATCGACCCAGCTCCAGCCCTTGCGGCTATTTGGGGAGTGAACAAATGGAAGGAAGATCTTTCTCTCTGTCTCTCCTTCTCACTGTCTAACTCTACCTCTCAAATAAAATAAATAAAATCTTAAAAAAAATTGTATCACATATTGGCCTCTAAAAAGTTTCTGACAGCAAGTGAAATTTTAGTTGCTCTTTTTAAGGCTACAACAAGAATACTCCCATGTACTATGAATCACTTTTCTAGGTAGAAATTGTATTTTTTAAAAGTTGCTTCCTAGGCTTGGCGCTGTGGCGTGGCACGTAAAAGTTTCACCTGCAGTGTCAGCATCCCATATGGGAGCTGGTTCGAGTCCAGGCTGTTCCACTTCTGATCCAGCTCTTTGCTATGGCCTTGGAAAGCAGTAGAAGATGGCCCAAGTCCTTGGGCCCCTGCACCCATGTGGGAGACCCAGAAGAAACTCCTAGTTTCAGATCAGCTCAGCTCCGGCCATTGCAGCCATTTGAGAAGTGAACCAGTGAATGGAAGACTTCCTCCCCCTTTTTCCCGGCCTCTGTAACTCTGCCTTTAAAATAAATAAATAAATCATTAAAAATAAATAAATGAATTATGTTTAAATTAGTAATTTAAAAAATAGCACTTTATTCACACAATTTACCTCATACAAAAGGGAGAACAAGAATGAAGATGAGACAGCACCAAGGTCATCTGATTCCAAATCCCACGATCTTGCTATTCTTGCAGATTTTCCTATCGCTTTAGCTCTCAATGGTCTCTATGGTAACAGAATTAACTTCTCCAAACCTCTTTATGGATTAACAAAATCTTTAAACACATGTTTTTATGTGCTTAAGGGTGTTGGGGATCAGTTAAAGGATTTTCTTTTGTTTTGATCAGGTTTGGCCAGATAAACAGCAGTAAGGAGAACCTCAAAATTTTATTGGTGTTACCGTTTCCTACACACATTCAATCCTAAATTTATTCAACACACAAGCCTTCTGCTTAATGCTATGAGAATACAGGCTGAGAGTGCTCCATCTTGCATATACTCTCACAGATTCTACAGTAATAAACAGTACGGCACTGAACAACAAAATGGCTCTTGAAGCTTCCACCTGGAGTTGACACTGGTCTTCTCCATTCACATTTTATTGTGCAACACAAGTTGCAAAAGTATGCCTCCATTCATAAGGGATAGGAGGTATCTACATAATGTCTTAGGAAAAAGAAGAGATGGAAAGTCTTTAATCAAAATTACTACCACACACACACACACACACAAAACAAACAAACAAACAAACAAACAAAAAACAGAAAAAAGCATGAACGAAGGTGTCCTGAACTCAGTTATAATTCATTTAAACTCATTTGTAGTCAGAGTAGTTACCGAGGAAAATAAGGGAAAGCCTAGGGATGACCATGGTTCACAAGAATGGGATCAGAATGAAAAACACTTTTCAAATAGTACCTCAAATTAATCTGAGGGTAACTGATCATTAAATGCATAAATATTTCACGTACGGCTGACTCTTGGCTCCTAGATTACAACAGTACTATAATTAAAACCAACAATCAAAAATACTAGTGTGGAATTCGTTTTCTAAAATATCCAAGATTCTCTCTGATCAACTAATTAAGAGAAGAGGATGGAGGGAATTGTTACAAAAATCTGGCAGAAATTTCACTGTTAACAGTTTATTTACCCAAGGTCATCAAAACTTCCCTGGTTGAATTCTCTATAGTTTACCTGGCAGTTTCGTGCACAACATTGCCTTAAGCTCACAGCACAATCCAGCAAAGCCAGTCATGTTTATCCTTATCTCCATTTCACAGACAGGGAAACTGAGCCTTTGTATTTCGATTTGGCTGAGGACACTCATGAAAAAGAGCCACATTTTTAACTCATTCTTATCCCATTACCACATACACAAGTGAGTTGAAATGTGACAATAAAATCATATATATTAAATTCTAGAGGCTCAAGTCATTTAATTTTTCATGTCTTAAGCTGTTTTCATATAAAAAGAATAGATATTTTTGGAATTAAAAAGAAAAATGTAAATAAATTTGGGGTCTTATGAGTGAAATACAACAGACCCATAATTCTTTGCATTGTGAGTGTCTACAATAAATGTTATGAGTTTCAATAAGTGATGGTCTACTAGACAGAATAATGATCCCCAAAGATGGCCCCATCCTTGTCCCCAAACCTGTGACGTCCTGATACAGCAACAGAGGTCTTGAAGATGCAATTCAGTGAAGGGTCTTGATTTAGAGAAGTTAGAAGGTCACCATGGCCTATCCAGATGGATACAACGCAGTCACAAGAGTCCTTGTAAGAGCAGGAGAGGTGTGTCACAGTAGAGGCAACGTGCTGTTGACAACAGAAGTGGAGGTCAAAGTGCTTCCAAGGCTATTAGCCAAGAAACGGGGACAGAGCTTGGAAGCTGGAAAAGGCTAACAAAGGTTTCCTATTCCACATCCTCCAGAAGGAGCACAGCCCTGCCAGCACCTGGATTTGATCCCAGGGAACCCACATTTTCAACTTCTAAATCCAGTCTTGCAAAAGAATAAAATTGGGATGCTTTATGCCACTCAATTTGGTAATTTGATACAGTAGTGCAGGAAACTAATATGAGAGGTCTTTAAAAAAGCCTGTAGAAAATTCACATTATTTTTTACTTCCATTTTCTACTCTTTTTAAATCCTTGTCATACATAAGGTACATTTGCTTCCAAACTTACTTGCGATTGAATCTTATCTCAGGAAAGACCTATCTCAGGGAATATAGTGTGGAGAACACTGGCATAATCCAATCCTGTACAATTTTTCTGAGTTGTGCATAATTGCATGCTACTTGGTCAGGGTGAAAAGAATTCATAGTAAGTAGAAGACAGACCAGAATTCCACACTAGAGCTAGGAGAAATAATGCATTTCATCACTTGTCAGTTTTATTCACAAGGGTTTACCTCCTAAACACTCAATGCCTGGAGTGTAAAGGCAGCTTTCCCTTCCCCGACACCTCTCTCTTCAACACAGACACTTCTCTTCTGTGCTGCAGGCAAAAACAATTTGAAGCAGGTGACAGCAGAGCTCTTCTTTTTAATGTCCCTTGCCTCAGGCACGTGGCTGGATCTTTCCAGACACTAGAAATGTTCAGAGCGGACTTTCACCCATTCTCTCTCTGGCAAAGCCCAAACATACTTTTCCATTGGCGCTCAGCAATGGGGGGGGGGGGGGGGGGGGGATCAGAGGGCTGACAGTCTACTTCTAAAGGCAACCTCTTGTGCAGTATATTTTACCTGTGTCTTACTTGGAGTGGCTGTAGGAGACAGAAGAGAAGAGAGAGGGCAAGTCTCCCCAAGCTTCAACCCTGCCTCTGCCTAGCAGAGACTGGGGGCAGGGCAGTGAAAATCTACTCACTAATGTAAAAGCCTTAATGCTGGTTGGTTTGCAACTAGCAGTATTGCCACACTACAAATCTTCTCTGAGTGTGGTATTTCAGGATCATAAAAAAGTATAAGCTTTCACTAAAATAGTAGAAAATTTCCACATGTTTCTACAAATAATTTTCAACTTCTTCTTCAGTAGGACCTCATGTGATGCATTTGGAAGAAAGGAGAAAAAACTTCCTGGTGAACCCAGCTCTGGTTACATCACTGTGACAAATGACACTATGACAACTGATTTAGTTGTCTAGCCAGGACAGTAGCTTCAATCTCCTAAGGCAATTGCAATATCCCAATAAAGAGATAATGAAGGCCTGCACAGTAACCTAGAATGATTGTTAATGTGTATTCCAGAGACATCAAATATGCTTTCCAACCAGTCAGAGGGCTGCTGTTTATTCCACTTCATAGCCTGCTCTCCTTGAGTCTGATCAACATTTGTTCATTGGGATTATGGCCAATATCCTATGGGCTGGAAAACAAGTGGCCATGGAACAAGCAAGCTGTTGGCAGGCAGTTGTGTGTTTCTTTATCTGGTTGAAGAGCCAAAGTGACATGCAGATGTCTTCCAAATGAGCTTTTCTTCTTTGTTCAGAAAGTAGGCATGGTTCATGAACTATCATTGAAAATTGTCAATTACTAAATCATACTTGATGAATAATAGTGTTTACCTTGCTACTGGGAAGATAATGTGTTGAACCTTAAGAAATATCTGGTACAAATATCTCTGAGAAACATTCTTTTTTCGATGATTCATTCATCAAATATTCAAGCTGACCATGTGCAACAGCAGAGATGACTAACTGCTAATACTATAGGAGCTCAGATCGTTTTGCTTATATAAAAATTCATGTAAATACAAGGGGATTTAAAAAAGTTTATGAAAAATAGAATTCAAAGATAAATTTGTTTTGGTACAACATTTTTGAAATCCATTCCTAGCTTTTTTGCAATAAACATTTCCATGAACTTTTTGAAGACCTCTGGTAAGCCAAATAGAGTTAGAGTACAAAGAAGAGGGATCATTCAGTTTGGAGGTCAGGTAAAGGCACCTCATGGCCAGAAGCATTTGAGCTGAGATTTAAGAAAATTCACCAAAATTCAAAGGTGTAGACTTTCCAGACCTGGCAGAGGCACGGGTCAACAAGAATCAGCACCCATTAGGGCAAGTGATTCTGAATGCATGAGCTGTGGAGTGAGGCAGGGAATATCAGAAGATTGAGGAGAGGGGCAGAAGTGAATTTTGGGAGGCATTATGCCACATGAAGGGGATCCAGCTTTATGCCACATTAAAGAGAATCCACACGTTTACTCGATGCCCTTGAGATAACCACACAAGCTGAAATTGAAATAACCCATGTTCTCTTTGCTTACCAAGCTTTCTTACTTCTCATATCAGTCAGGTCCAGGTATTTCAACTTCAAGTATTTCAAATAAAAGGAACTATTTTTCAAACAAAGAGAATTTCATACAGGGCATTCTTTACACAGTGATTGAAAAGTTAAGAAACCAAATTTAGACAGTGAGGCAACCCAGAAATTAGCAAAAGAAGAAAACTGCCATGTGCTGTTATAGTAACCCAGAAGCCAAGCTTGTCTGGCTGGAATGAAGACCCTGTCAGGAACTTTTCCTCACCAGGCAAGACTAGAGTAATAAGCTCTCTGACAGGAGTTAAAACCATGGAGAACAGGCACCTGCTTCAAGATGCCAGTAGATAGAGTGAGGAAAGAAGAAGTCCATTGGATTCTTTTTTTTAATCTGGATTTTACCTACTACTTTCCATTGATCAAACACATCCAGAAGTTAATATTAAAGGGAACATGGGAATGTCCTAATTTATCACAGCTGGAGAAGCCCCCAAACAGCACAGAAGACCCTGCAATCTTCTGCCCATAGTAACTACTGTGCTACACCAACCACATTTTCCTGTGTCACAAAGTACTGGCAACAGAATCCACAAAACAATTCTCCCATATAAAATGGACATGTTCTCACCTTCTTCCCAAATGGGGAGCTATAAAGACCCACCTACCATTATGTCCATACCGAGTCAAGTATTGGCACATAATACAAAGTCTTCCCCTTCAGGTCATCACTAGCCCAGTGACATAGGAATTAATTTTAAGGTAATTACACTCAGGGGAGGTTGTTTGGCACAGCAGATAAGAAGCTGATTGTGACACGTGTTGCTCATGATTCTCAGGTAAGAGTGTCTGGGTTCAAGTGCCTGCTACACTTTTCATTCAGCTTCCCACTAATGCACATCCATGGAGGCCAGCAGGTGATGGATCAAGTATTTGAATTCCTGCCATCCACATGTGAGACCTGGATAGAGTCCCAGGCTCCCAGTATCAACCAAGCTCAGCTCTGGCCATTGCAGGCATTTGGGTAGTGAACGAGAAAACAGAAGATCTCTACCCCTTTTCTTTCTCTCTCTCTCCCCCTCTCTTTCCCTCCCCCTGCTTTTGTGCAAGTGCATGTGAAATGTTCACATAATTTTTTAACACTAAATAAAACTTTCAAAAGTGATTTCCTCCAAAAATTTTTAAACAAAATAGTAGAGAAAAGGAAATGGGAAATAACAGGGTGAAATACAAATAACAAATTCTATAGCTGCTATGATCTGCAACTGTTTTTAAGTTGATATCTTTTATTTTTATGTTACTTACTCACAGTCTTTAATTTTTTTAAAAAAGTTATTTGAAAGAATGTGAGCAAGAGAAAGATATCTCCATCCACTAGTTCACTTCTCAAATGCCAGGAACCCAGAACTCAATCTGGATTTCTCACAGGTGGCAGGGACTAAACTTCTTGAACCATTACTGAGGCTTCTCAGAGTATGCATTAGCAGGAAACTAGAATTGGAACCAAATCCAGGACCCAATCCTGGGCACTCAGATATGAGATTCAGGCATCTCAAGCAACAACTGCTACATCAAACACAGACCCCTAGTTGACAACTTTTAAACACTTCATATATATCCATATATTTGACTTACAATAAAGCTGACACAGTTAACTTCATTTTTGACATATTTTAACATTCGGATACACCATTGAAACTGTAAACCCCACTCCCAAATTTCCTCATGCCCCTTGGTAAACTCCTTCTGTTTCTCTCTGGCTCTCATCCTCTATTCCCAAGTAGCAACTGATGTTCTGTCACTATAAATTAGATTGGATTTTCTAGAATTCCATATAAATGGAATCATATAGTATCTTTCTTGGCTTCCTTCATTCAGCAAATGAATGAGGCATCAATATTTTGGTAGTTACCCATGTTGTTATGTGTATCAATAGTTTATGTCTGGCTGGTCTACAGACATGTAGACCAACGGAAAAGAATAGCAACTTCAGAAATCGAGCCACACATCTACAACCAACTGATCTTTGACAAAGGAGATAAAATAAATCCGTGGAGCATGGGTATTCTCTTCAAGAAATGGTTCTGGGAAAATTTGATCTCTGTAGATATGAAATTTGACCCTTACCTTACACCTTACATAAAAATTACATAAAATTACATAAAAATCCACTTAAAATGGATCAAAGACCTAAATCTAGGATCAGATGCCATCAAATTAGTAGAGAACATTGGGGAAACTCTGCAAGATATTGGCATAGGCAAAAAAGCTTCTTGGAAAAGACACCAGAAGCACAGGCAATCAAAACCAAAATTGACAATTGGGATTACATCAAGCTGAGAAGCTTTTGCACTGCAAAAGAAACAATCAGCAAAGTGAAGAGGCAACTGACAGAATGGGAGAAAAAGTACTTGCAAACTATGCAACTGATAAAGGGTTAACATCCAGAATTTATAGAGAGATCAAGAAATTCAACAACAACAAACCAGGTAATCCAGTTAAGAAATGGGCAAAGGACTTCAACAGGCATTTTTTCAGGAGAGGAAATTCAAATGGCCATCAGAAACTGGAAAAAATGCTCAGAATCCCTAGCCATCAGGGAAATGCAAATCAAAACCATAATGAGGTTTTACCTCTCTCCAGTTAGAATAGCCCTCATACAGAAATCAATAAATGACAAATGCTGGTGAGGATGTGAGAAAAGGAGGCCCTAATTCACTGTTGGTGGGAATGTAAACCGGTGCAACCACTATGGAATACAGTATGGAGATATCTCAGAAACCTAAATATGGATCTACCATATGATCTAGTCATCCCACTCCTGGGAATTCATCCAAAGCAAAAGAAATCAGCATTTGAAAGAGTTATCTGTATCTGTGTCCCTATGCTGATTGCAGCACAATCCACAATAGCTAAGATACGCAGTCAACCAAGATGTCCATCAACTAAAGACTGGATGAAGACATTATAGTACATACACACTATGGAGTACCACTCAGCTGTAAAAAAAAAAAAAAAAAAAAAAAAAAGAAAAGAAAAGAAAGAAAGGAAGAAAGAAAGAAAGAAATCCTGTCTTGCAACAAAATAGACACAAGTGGATGGAAACCATTGTAATTAGTGAAATAAGCCAGTCCCAAAAAAGACAGATAGCATATGTCTTCCCTGATAAAAGGTAACTAATAAAGTACCTGAAATGTAATGTATTGAAGTGAAATGAGCATTTTGAAATTGGTGATTCTTTACAGCCCTTGTCTTTTTTTGTTGAGGATCAGCATTTTTTTCTGTTTGTTTATATTACATGTTGAACTATTTTACTTAGTGTAGGGTTAATTATAGGGTCATTAAGTAAACTGTAAATAGATCTTTGTAAAAATTAAGAATAGAAATGGGAGAGGGAGGGGAAGGAAGGGTTGGAGCATGGGCAGAAGGGCAGGTAGGGTGGGAAGTATCACTATGTTCTTAAATTTGTATATATGAGGCTGGCGCCGCAGCTCAATAGGCTAATCCTCCGCCTGCGGTGCCAGCACATGGGGTTCTAGTCCCAGTTGGGGTGCCGGATTCTGCCACCATTGCTCCTTTTCCAGTCCAGCTCTCTGCTGTGGCCTGGGAGTGCAGTGGAGGATGACCCAAGTCCTTGAGTCCTGCACCTGCATGGGAGACCAGGAGAAGCACCTGGCTCCTAGCTTCAGATCAACGCAGTGTGCTGGCAGAATCAGCCATTGGGGGGTGAACCAATGGCAAAGGAAGACCTTTCTCTCTCTCTCTCTCACTGTCCACTCTGCCTGTCAAGATGTTAAAAAAAAAATACAGGCACTCTGGGCACTCTGGTATGGAATGTATGCATTTTAACTGCTAGGGCAAATGTCATCCCCTGATTTTACATTTTAATTCAATTTTCACAAACCAGAAAAAAAGTTGGGCAATGAGCTATTCCATTAAAATTTATAATTTTAGCTATACTTGCCACTCCCTGTTTTTGTTCTTAAGGTGAAAAAAATTCCTTTACAATGTCTTTGGTTCTGCCTCTAACTGAGAAAAAGTAGACACAAGTTTTGAACCTCTACCTAGCCAAATGATCATGTTTACAATGAAGCTCTAAAGAAAATGGGGAAACCATGATTCCAGTATTCTGAAATAAGCTAGCAAGTTGACTCTGTTGATATTAAGTCTACTACTTATAAGGCGCTCATAACACACATGTAAATCAAGCATGCATAAAAAAATCAGTTCATCAACCACAACAGATTGTGTAAGTCTCCACAAAAGGCAATCAAAAGCGATGGACTATGTGAAGGAAAATGTTTTTCTTTTCTCAACATGATATTAATTAAATTAGTACATAAACTAAAAATATAGATTGCTCCTTTGTACTGTTGAATAATATTCCTTACATATGAAGCTACTTCAAAACACTTTTAGAAAATATAATTAAAAGGTAAGTTTATTTTGATGCAAAAATCTTTGAATGCCATGCATAGTTTTTGCTTAATATGCATTTTCCATAAACATTTTGAAAAACTCGCATAGACAAACCACAATTTGTTATGTATTCATTTGTTGATAGACATTTAGGTTACTTACAGTTTGGAACTATTATAAATAAAGTTGCTCTGAATATCCAAGTGCATATTCTTATGTGGGTATATATTTCTTGCTATTTGGAAAATACATAGGGAAAATATGTTTAACTGTTTAAGAAACTGTCAAAATCTTCCAAAGTTGTTCTACCACAGTTGATATTGTAAAAATCTATGTCACTATTGTTACCTGCACCTTTCATATATTCTCAGTGTCAGTCTCACTGTTGTTTTGTTATGGATTGCTATTGCACAATTCAACCTCATGGTTTAGTAAATCAGATAACACCTAGTTGATGATGGGTATCTGAAAACCCAGTATCCCATGGCCAAGGAATCCATTTCTAGAACCCAATGGTAAGTGAGCTGCATTGATAGAGGAAAACATGACTATATGGTAAAACTCTAAAGGCCTCTACTATTATTGACCTCTTGGAGACTTAAAATAGATCCCTAGTTCCCAAAAACACTACAGCAACTGGTAGAGCTTATGTCCCAAATAAGTTGGAAAAATGTACTTGTAGGAAACCTAAATCTGCAGCAAATATTTCTCTAAAAACTTGTGATCATAGGAAATACTCAGATGAATCAGAATTCTTCACTGGTTACAATTTATGTTACCATCTAATTTCATAAAGACCAGGAAAATTCATGTACCTTTACCTTTCGAAAGAAATGCAAGGCATGGTAACTTAACATTCACACTGAACTAAAAGCTTTTTAATGAAATAGCAGATTACTGGAATTTTTCTTCCACTCTCTGAAACACAAATGTTGACACTTGCTTCTCAACAGAGACAGTAACAATAATGTCATTAATATGTGATAGGATATTTTGTGAGATGTAGAGATGATTAACACCTCCATTGAATATATTATGATAGAGAGTAAGAGCATGAACATAAACCTAAAGTAAGTGAAGAAAGGTATACTACTGCCCCTTCCAAGTAAAATAAATATTTTTCATAAATCTTTTTGTTTATAAAATAAGGTATTCATCAGACCAATGATCACACACTGGTGCCAGGATTTCTCTTGATTAGCTGTAACAAATATATCAAACCTGTAGAGGGAACTCCAAGATGGCGGAATAGGGAGGGAATGCACTGATAGTCCAGGAAAAGATAGTTTAATAAAAATGGAGATACTATAGTCTCAGGGAAGAGTTATGGAAAATACTGCAGAGGAAATTCTTCTGGAACTAGTGGGATATGGTGGACCTATGTGGAGGGCACGGGTGCCCATGGCTCGGGACCCCAGCCACTGAGTCTATGCACCAGTGCTGGAAAGGGAGGTGAGGCAAAATCGCAGTAGCCTGAGACACTGGCAGAAAAGCAGCAGGAAGAGCCTAGAGGGAACAAGGCTTAAAGCCCTGTGGGGGGAAGTTCAACAATCTAACAAGAGGAGAGAAAAAAAATTAAAAGGAACCTGTATGGACACAATTCTCTCCCTCCACTCACCTTACAAAGGTGGGGAAAACAATACAGCAGGCACCATTTTGGACATTTTGGCTGTGCCCACCCTCAGCCAAGCAGAAAAACCTGACTCTGGGGGAGGGGTGAGAAATAACAGGAAGTTAAGACCTAGTGAATGTGTGGAGCTTATGAACTGGGACTGTGAGAAAAAAAAAAAAAAAACTGAGGGTGTGTGGGAGAATTCATGGTGTGGCTGAGATATGAGTACTCTCGGTGGGAGATGCCATAAACTCGGTAACCTTGGAAACCCCATGAGAGATACTGCAGGGGAATCTGAGCTTACACTGAGGACTGTACAGATACTTTGTGTGGTCCTTGGGACAGAGCAGACGAATATTATACCCACTGGGGCTAGCGCTCAGGCACTGATTGCCATCAAGAAGAGCTCAGCTGAGCGTAATTAGTTCCCTTCTGAATAAAAAGAGAAAGAGAAAGAGAGAGAAGATTTACCACACCAAACCTGGGTGTGTCATCTTTGGCACACCCTTAACCCTGAAGAACTGAACAGAGCTCTCTGGCCACACCTACCACAAGCCTCTAGAGATTCACCAAAAGCAGACAGTCCACTTAATCTAGAGTCATAGTATAATGAGAAACCCACCACAGCAAGGAAAAAAAAATAAAAGAAGAAGAAACCAAAGAATATCTCCACAATGCCAAGCAACAAACGCAGAAACCAAGGAAACAAGAACAAGGAAGACATTATGATGCCCCCAAATGAACATGACACTCCAATACAAGATTATGAAGATGATGAGACAGAAGAAATACAAGACACAGATTAAAAAAAAATTTATGATAAGAACATTCAGAAGTTCTCAAAAACAAATTCATGAACTACAGAAATCCATACTGGACAGGACAGAAAATCTCTCTCATGAAAATGAAACATTAAGGAGGAATCAAAATGAAATGAGGAATTTAGCAGGTTCTAGGCATTTCTGAAGGCATGGAGAGAAAGAAAGGATTAGAAGGCCTTTTTAGTGAGATACTAGCAGAGAACTTCCTGGATTTGGAGGACAGAGATATCCAAGTACAGGAAGCTCATAGAACCCCCAATAAACATGACCAAAAGAGATCCTCACCACGACACATTGTAATCAAACTCACCACAGTAAAACATAAAGTAAATATTCTAAAATGTGCAAGAGAGAAACATCAGATTACTCAGAGGATCTCCAATTAGACTCACAGCAGACTTCTCATCAGAAATCCTACAGGCTAGGAGGGAATGGCGAGATATAGCCCAGGTACTAAGAGAAAAAACTGCCAGCCCAGAATATTATATCCTACAAAGTTCTCATTTGTGAATGAAGGTGAAATAAAGAGCTTTCATAGCAAACAGAAATTGAAAGAATTTGTCACCACTCATCCAGCCCTGCAATAGATGCTTAAAGATGTGTTACACACAGAAACACAGAAACATGGCCATCAATACGACAGAAGTTAAAGGAAGAAAATCTCTCAGTAAAAGATCACAGGAAGGTCCAAGCATAGGTTAGAAATAACTTTGGGAAAACGGCAGGGCAAAGTCACTACTTATCAATAGTCATATTGAATGTTAATGGCCTGAACTCTCCAGTTAAAAGACACAGATTGGTTGATTGGGTTAAGGAACAAAACCCATCTATTTGCTGCTTACAAGAAACACATCTTTCCAACAAAATACATGCAGACTGAAAGTGAAAGGTCGGAAAAAGATATTCCATGCCAACAGAAACCAAAAAAGAGCTGGTGTAGTCATCTTAATATCAGACAAAATAAACTTTAACACAAAAACTGTTAAGAGAGACAAAGAGGGGCACTATATAATGATTAAGGGATCAAGTCAATAGGAAGATGTAACTATTATAAATATATATGCACCTCATTACAGGGCACAAGTTTATTTAAAATATATGATAAAGAGCTTAAAGGGAGACTTAGAATCAATTCCACTGAGATTTGGTACCAGACAGGGATGACCACTCTCACCACTGCTATTCAATATAGTACTGGAAGTTTTAGCCAGAGCCATCAGGCAAGAAAAAGAAATGAAAGCAATACAAATTGGGAAGGAAGAAGTCAAACTATCCCTCTTTGAAGACAATATGATTCTTTATTTAGGGGATCCAAAGAACTCTACTAAGAGACTACTGGAACTCATAGAAGAGTTTGGCAAAGTAGCAGGATATAAAATCAATGCACAAAAATCAAGAGCCTTTGTATACACATGCAATGCTATGGCTGAGAAAGAACTTCTAAGATCAATCATATTCACAATAGCCACAAAACAATCAAATACCTTGGAATACACTTAATCAAGGACATTAAAGATCTCTATGATGAGAATTACAAAACCTTAAAGAAAGAAATAAAAGAGGATACAAAAAAAAAAAAAGGAAAAATCTGCCATGCTCATGGATTGGAAGAATCAATATCATAAAAATGTCCATTCTTCTAAAAGCAATTTATAGTTTCATTGTGATACCAATAGAAATACCAAAGACATTCTTCTCAGATCTGGATAAATGATGCTGAAATTCATATGGAGGCACAGGAGACCTCGAACAGCAAAAGCAATCTTGTACAACAAAAATAAAGCTGGAGGCATCACAATACCAGATTTCAGGACATACTACAGGGCAGTTGTTATCAAAACAGCATGGTACTGGTACAGAAACAGATGGATAGACCAATGGAACAGAATAGAAACACCAGAAATCAATCCAAGCATCTACAGCCAACTTATATTTGATCAAGGATCCAAAACCAATTCCTGGAGTAAGGACAGTCTATTCAATAAATGGTGCTGGGAAAACTGGATTTCCACATGCAGAATCATGAAGCAAGACCCCTATGTTACACCTTACCAAAAAAT
The DNA here is from genome assembly GCF_051225735.1 of Oryctolagus cuniculus. Taxonomy (NCBI): domain Eukaryota; kingdom Metazoa; phylum Chordata; class Mammalia; order Lagomorpha; family Leporidae; genus Oryctolagus; species Oryctolagus cuniculus. The sequence goes on along the minus strand of NC_142867.1, from coordinate 149,117,949 downwards.
CCACTCAACATGGATTAAAGACTTAAATCTATGACCCGACACCATCAAATTATTACAAACATTGGAGAAACCCTGCAAGATATTGGCACAGGCAAAGAACTCTTGGAAAAGACCCTGGAGGCACAGGCAGTCAAAACCAAAATTAACATTTGGGATTGCATCAAATTGAGAAGTTTCTGTACTGCAAAAGAAACAGTTAGGAAAGTGAAGAGGCAACCGACAGAATGGGGAAAAAATATTCGCAAACTATGCTACAGATAAAGGGTTAATAACCAGAATCTACAAAGAGATCAAGAATCTCCACAACAAAACAAACAACCCACTTAAGAGATGGGCCAAGGACCTCAATAGACATTTTTCAAAAGAGGAAATCCAAATGGCCAACAGACACATGAAAAAATGTTCAGGATCACTAGCCATCAGGGAAATACCAGTCAAAACCACAATGAGGTTTCACCTCACCCTGGTCAGAATGGCTCACATTCAGAAATCAACCAACAACAGATGCTGGTGAGGATGTGGGGAAAAAGGGGCACTAACCCACTGTTGGGGGAATGAAAACTGGTAAATGCAAACTGACTATGGAAGTCAGTTTGGAGATTGCTCAGAAACCTGAATATAACCATACCATACAGCCTAGCCATCCCACTTCTTGGAATTTAACCAAAGGAAATTAAATTGGCAAATAAAAAATTCACAATAGCTAAGACATGGAATCAACCTAAATGCCCATCAACGGTAGACTGGATAAAGAAATTATGGGACATGTACTCTATAGAATACTATACAGCAGTAAAAAAAAATCCGGTCATGTGCAACAAAATGGAGGAATCTGGAAAACATCATGCTGAGTGAATTAAGCCAGTCCCAAAGGGACAAATATCATATGTTCTCCCTGATTGGTGATAACTAACTGAGCACCGAAAAGGAAACCTGTTGAAGTGAAATGGACACTATGAGAAACAATGACTTTATCAGCCCTTGTCCTGACTATCGAGGAACAACTTAATACTACATAGCTTTTAGAATTTTTTTGTTCTACTTAATACTATTGGTTGAACTCTTTAATTAACACACAATTATTCTTAGGTGTTGAATTTAACTGAAAAGTGATCCCTGTTAAATATAAGAGTGGGAATAAGAGAGGGAAGAGATGTACAATTTGGGACATGCTCAATTGGACTTGCCCCAAATGGTAGGGTTAGAAACGTGCCAGGGGATTCCAATTCAATCCCATCAAGGTGGTATGTACCAATGCCATCTCACTAGTCAAAGTGATCAGTTTCAATTCATAATTGATCATAATATAGGATTAAGTGTTAAAGGGATCACATAAACAAGACTAGAATTAAAAAGGAGAGAACAATCCAACATGGGAAGTGGGATACACAGCAGACTCATAGGATGTCAGATGTCCTAAACAGCACTCTGGCCTCAGAATCAGCCCTTAAGGCATTTGGATCTGGCTAAAAAGCCCATGAGAGGAAAGTGGAGCAGGCCCAGGTGCTTGGGTCCCTGCACCCGTGTGGGAGACTGGGAGGAAGTACCCAGCTCCTGGCTTCAGATTGGCACAGCCATTAGGGGAGTGACCAATGGAAGGAAGACCTTTCTCTCTGTCTCTCTCTTACTGTCTATAACTCTCTCTTTCTCTGTCTCTCTCTCTCTCACTGTATAACTCTGCCTGGCAAAAAAAAAAAAAAAAAAAGAAAAAATTTTCATTCATTTTTAATGATACATTGGCTTTATCTTGGATCAAAAAACTGAGTTAAAGATGAATATGATAGTATTCATAACCTTTATTCTGAACATCTTAGATGGTAGCACTTTATAATTCGTATAGGTGTTACTTTTGATTTGGCATTTTAGTTGAAGGATGCACTTGACTGGGCTATTCACATCATACTAGCCCTCACTCTTTAAGTCAAGGCATAAAAGTAGGGATTCAGTCAGTTTCATGGTAAGTCTATTTAATTTTACATTTAGGAATTGGGAAAATAACCACAGGTTGGAAATACTGTGTGATGAATCGTGGCCAAAACTATATGTACTACCTGATCTCCATAAATTCCTACTCTGATCAGCGTATCAGAATTACTTTTGGAGTACCAGGTATTACCATGAGTCATGTACTAAAACCTCCAAAATTCCTGGATATCTTTCTTTTTCTTCCCGCGGTCAGTCTAGGTCCCTTTAGAGGAAAACTTGATGGATGATTTACAGCATATAGCATTTCTGTTTTGTTTTGTTTTGTTTTTTCTCTTTTAATTTTAGCTCCCACACATAAGTGAGAACATGTGATATAGATCTAAGTTCATTCTTCTACATACATACATCCACTTTCACCAGCATCATTTGTTAGAGAGTCCATACTTACTAGAATCTATTATCTGGGTACTTAAGTCAAAAGTCATAATAATTTATAATATGTATGTACACATACTAATTTCTAGGCTCTCTTATCTTGCTCCATTTATCTACATGCCAGTTTTTATGCCAGTATCATGTTGTTTTAGGTACTATAGCTTTGTAGTATTCTTTAAAGTCAGGTATTGTGATGCCTCGGCTTGATTTATTTTTCCTTCAGGATTGCTTTGGCTATTCTGGGTCTTTTGTAATTCCATATGAATTTTAGATTTTTTTTCTAATTCTGTAATGAATGTCATTGGCATTTTGATAAAGATTGCATTGAATCTCAGGATTGCTTTAGGTAGTGTAGACATTTTAATGATATTTGTTCATGCAATCCATGAGCAGGGACTATCTTTCCGTTTTTTGTGTGTCCTTGTTGATTTCCTTCATCAATGTTTTCATTGTAGAGATCTTTCATGTCTGTAGTTAAATCTATTCTTAAATATTTGTGGGATTTTTGTAGCTATTGTGACTGGAATTTCTCCCTTGATTTTTCTTTCAGTAAGTTCATCATTAGCATATAAAAAGCTACTGTTTGCTGTATTTTTATTTTGTAACCTGCAACTCTACTGAATTGGTTTTGAATGTTTCTTCAGCATAATGCAAGGAAAGCTCTGGAGTCTCATCCTCATTTCACATACGCTACTACTGACTCTATATTTCAGGGAATCACCTAAGCAAATTTTACGTAAGTTTTCAGTTTCTTAAACTAGCACTTTTATTTTAATCTAGATGCTCAAGAAAATATACCTGTATTGACAAATACTGATGAACACCATGTTATAGTATTTCTTCATTCTTCTCATTAGCTTCTATCTCCACATACATTTTCCAGTGGATTACTGATTAAAATTAATATTTGCAATTCTTTGGTGTTTATGTTATTTTTTTCTAAAGTAACCCTTATAATTTCCCACCTGAGCTATGCTGATATCTGATTCTTCTTATGAATTTGGAAGCAATGACATGTTTCTGAATGGTCTTGAGGAAATACCATTTTTTCAAGGCAGCTTCTTCAGATGGACAAACTATAGGCTCTTTGAGTAAAAGAAGATATGCCTCATTCAAATAGGTTGCATTTGCTGGTAATAGAAACTTGGGAATATATTGCATTCAGGGTTCTAGAACTCAGCCCTATCTGTTCAAATATTTTCCATGCCAACTCTTATAGCTCCCCTCCTTAGAATTAGTTACTTAATATTAACAAGATACATTGATGAGTCTATATTTTCAACTTGTGTAGGAACTCTGCATATAGTTATCTTAATAAAAATATTCTGAGACTTCCATAGCAGTTCTCTGATTCTCTAGCTGTACACTGGGCTAAGAGTGTAAAGCTCTAGGATTTTAATTTTCTTTCTGTAAGCAGTCCAGCACAATCAGAAACAGCTATCCTGTTTTTGTAGTCAAATATCACAGCTACTTGTTTCCCCAAAGACTTCCTTTCAATTGGCACATCTTCCCAGACAAGCCAGGTAATAATTTAAATCATCCTGATGTCACCTGATGAGACAGATTAATTATAGTGTACCATTTTGTACCTGAAAGAGGTTCTTTTCTGTGTTCAAGATAAAAGAAGCAAGCAATCTAAACCCAACATTCTTTCATGATGGTCTGTTTCCTGGCTAATCCTAATTCAAAAAAATTTGTATCAGTCAGAGACTAACCAAGAAAATATAAACTGATTTAAGTATTTCAGATTAAAACAATGTAATGCAGGTGATTACACAAATGTTCGTAGAGCTAAAAAAAATGAAATAGGAGAACATTAAACAAGCTGCACATTAGCGACAGCAGGCAATTCAGTATCACCCCACAGGGCTAGGGAATAGAAAGTATGATTTTGCTGTGGTCCCTAAGCCAGAGACAGGTAATAAGGGCAAGACTAACAAGAAGACCTGCTTGTGAGAATTGGGACCACTGAATGAGTGGTTATCTGCCAGGATCTGGAATTTAAAAATAGATGCAGCTGCCGCCAGAGATGTTGCATAAGTCAGTATGAGATAGGAGAATTAATCATAAACTCTTCCTTTCTCTTACATAATCATGTTCTCTTCTCATTGCTTGACCCTGTCTAGAGGCTAGTAGTTTCTTGCAACACAGAGTAGAAAAGGAGATAGGCAATAACTGAACTGAAAACAATAAACAGAAGACCAATTTGCTTTTTTTTTTTTTTTTGACAGGCAGAGTGGACAGTGAGAGAGAGAGACAGAGAGAAAGGTCTTCCTTTTGCCGTTGGTTCACCCTCCAATGGCCGCCACGGCTGGCGCGCTGCGGCCGGCGCACCGCGCTGATCCGATGGCAGGAGCCAGGAGCCAGGTGCTTTTCCTGGTCTCCCATGGGGTGCAGGGCCCAAGCACCTGGGCCATCCTCCACTGCACTCCCGGGCCACAGCAGAGGGCTGGCCTGGAAGAGGGGCAACCGGGACAGAATCCGGCGCCCCGACCGGGACTAGAACCCGGTGTGCCGGCGCCGCTAGGCGGAGGATTAGCCTAGTGAGCCGCGGCGCCGGCCACCAATTTGCTTTTACAAAGAGAGTTTGCTGTAATTTAGCTTTTAGTTTTAGCCAAGCCAATTTGGATTAGGCTAAGATGCTTTGCACTCACTTCTTATAATGTTGCTTTCTGTGTCATAAATAGATTTCTAGTTCAATTCAAGGTAGAAAATTTGATCGTTAAACAAACTGGATAATCTAAAGAGACTTAAACAAGAAATTTGGGGTTTGACTCATTGTCAAAAGTTATAAAAGTTAGCTAGTTATAGTAGACATTATATGCAGATTTTACCTTATTTCTTCTAATTCTACTACTATTAAAATAGTTAATACTGACTCCACTCAGGCTTGTAGCATAGTGTAAAGAGAGCATAAAATACATTTTAAGATGTAAAATTATTCCAGAATTCACACCAATACTAAAAGAGCTTCAGTTTCCATGATTTACCTCTTTGAGGCAGTCTATATCTTTCTGAAACAGATTTCAATAACTTGTGAGTCTTTTCCAGGTATATGCTCAACAAATATCTTTCCCAGTCACCTCGCTGACTGGGTTTATCTAATCCAAAGTAATAAAAGGGCTTAGCATTATATTTTCTGTATGTTTCATGAAGCTATGTATTATAATTATTAATCAAGCAATTTGATAAATATACAGTAACTCTTTTGTATCCATCTGTGAGGTTCAACCAACTGTAGATTGAAACACACAAAATGTGTGAACATGTACAAATTTTTTGTTCATCATTCTCTAAATAATATAGTGTAGCAATTATTTACATAGCATTTATATTGCTTTGAGTAGTACCAGCAATCTAGATGTGGTTTAAAATGTTTAGGAATATGTGTATATGTTGTATACAAATACTATGCTGTTTTATACAAGACACTGACATATCTGCAGATATTGCTATTTGTAGGGATCCTAGAACCAAACTCCCATGGTTACCAAGTGACAGCTGTATATTAAACTGTAGCATTTCTACCTGTTATGAAGGACTTGTCAGTGGAACTTGTCTACTGAGCAGATTCATCCATTAATAGATGATCCTTGATTTATAGGAGTCTAGTAGAGAAAGAGATGAGGGAAGCATGTCCAAACTTGCACAAAAGGCCTATAGCTATAAAAATGTGACAATGTATCAGGCTAAATTTAAGACAATATTCCTGGGATTAATCAAAGAGGATGGGAGTATGGTGAACTAATGCTAAGGAAGTGGGAAGATTCTAGGATACAAATGCCCAAAGAGCATGTGTGATGATATTATTTTTATCAGCAGAACATTAGGAAGTTATTAAATGATTTTAGTCTGCAAAGTAAGATGTTCATTCTTACATTATGAAAACCATCACTCTAGCTGTGTTACAGATAAACATTGGAAGAAAAGTAGGTACTTTGATAGTTCAGACTAGGTTGAAGTTGATAGAGATAAATAGTAAATATATTTGAGTGATTATTTAAAAATAAAATATGACAGTTCAGTGTTCAATGGAATTGGGACGCTGAATTAAAATGACCTATCTAGGATAATTCTGAGCTCTCAGTAGCATGCATCAGTGGATGTTAAAGTATTGACAGAAGGTGTTACTGATGGCATTCATTGGAAAAACAGCAAGGTAGGGCTAGGTCACAAAGACAGACAAAGAAAGGAACCATGAGACAGCAAAAGAATGAAGAAATAGGCAGAAAAATCTACCCTAAAAAGCACCTCAGAATTCAAGGAAAGAGTATTTGAGAAGGAGGATGCATCAGAGCTGAGGTCACAAAAAGATGTAAAGGGTTCCTTCAACGGACATTATTGATGACACAGATGAGAGCAATTTTGGTGGAGTCAAGAGATCAAATGACAAATTGAGGTGAACTCAGAAGTAATCCAAAGAAAATGATTGTGGAAGAGGAAAAAGATATAATATCTGAAGAGTGAAGAAGATTCTTTTGCTATTCTTAAAAACTAAGAGACAACCTTGCATAAAAGTTAATGGAAAGTATTTTAGTCTATTTTTAAACAAAATGTACTTATCTTACTAATATTAGAAAAAAAAAGCACAGTGACAGAGACAGAAACAGAAAGAGATTCCATCTGCTTATTCACTCCCAAAAAGAGCCAGCGTTGGATCAGGCTGACACCAGGAGCCAACTGAAGCAATTGGATTATCATCTGCTGCTTTCTCGGGTACAGTGGCAGGTAATTGGATTGGAATCAGAGCAGCCAGGACTAAAACCAGTACTCCTAAATGGGATGTTAGTGTTGCAAGCAGTGACTTAACTTCATACACTATAATGCCAGCTCCTCTCACTCTGTGCTGTGCTGCTATAAAAAAAAAATGTCTGAGACTGGGTAATTATAAAGAAAAATTTATGGCCACTGCTATGGCTCACTAGGCTAATCCTCCGCCTTGCGGCGCCGGCACACCAGGTTCTAGTCCCGGTCGGGGCACCGGATTCTGTCCCGGTTGCCTCTCTTCTAGGCCAGCTCTCTGCTGTGGCCCGGGAGTGCAGTGGAGGATGGCCCAAGTGCTTGGGCCCTGCACCCCATGGGAGACCAGGAGAAGCACCTAGCTCCTACCTTCAGATCAGCGCAGTGCGCTGGCCACACCGGCTGCGGTGGCCATTGGAGGGTGAACCAACGGCATAAGGAAGACCTTTCTCTCTGTCTCTCTCTCTCTCTCACTGTCTACTCTGCCTGTCAAAAAAAAAAAAAAAAAAAAAAAAAAAAAAAAAAAAAGAAGAAGAAGAAGAAGAAAAATTTATTTCTCACAATTCCAAAGACTCAGAAATCCAACATCAAGTCATTGGCATCTGAGGAAGGCCCTCGTACCAAGTCCTCACATGATGGAAGACAGAAAGGCTAGCAAGAGCAAACCCTCTTCCAACTGCTCTTTTAGTGGCAACATCATACATGAGGGCAGAGCCCTTGTGATCTAAACATATCTCAAAAGTTCCCACCTCTTAACACTGTTGCACTGGGGATTAAGTTTGCAACACCTGCATTTGGGAGCCCAGCTTCAGACCATAGCAGGGGTAAGAGGGAAATGTTTACTGCACAAGAGTGAAAAGTAACACGCAATAGTGCAAAATTCTGGAGGAAGCCACAAAGGATAGAATCCAAAATCTGAGGTGGTGGAAACAGCTGCATTGTCATGAGAAAGAAGGTTTTAGATACAAATTACTTTTGTTGGTGATTTGGAAGATGCATTGCTGTTATTAGATAAAAATTAGAGTTGTCCTGTGAAGACTTTTAATTTATCTACAAATTCAAGATTCTCTTTATACAGAGAGGAGAAAACAGATTTGGAGATTTAAAGGACTGAAAAATAAGGGGAAGCAGGAAGCAAAGGGCAGGGCATTTCTAATTCAAGTTTTAATGATTGTGTCTTTCACTTCTGTATTAGTCCACCTTTCATTACTTGAAGTAAAACACCCAAGAGGAGCTCTTTTTTGGAAAGAAGTTCAGTTCAGTTTACTATTGGAGGTTACAGGATCAGGTGGCCCCACAGGCAAGCATCTGTGGAAGCTGGTCATGGCAGATATGGAAACACAGTCACACAGTGAGCCAGGAGAGAGAGAAAAAAACCTAGTGCAAACTTGAACTTGGGGCTGGCCCTGTTGTATAGCCAGTAAAGTCGCCACTTGCAACACCAGCAAACTATACAGGCACCACTTTGAATCCTGGCTATTCCATTTCCAATTCAGCTTCCTGCTAACAGCCTGGGAAAGTAGCAGAGGATGGCTCAAGTCCATGGGCCCATGCACCCATGTGGGAGACCCAGATGAAGGTCTTGGCTCCTGGCTTCGGAACAGCCCTACTCCAGCCATTATTATTATTTGGGGAATGGACCAACAGATGGAAGATCTCTCTTTCTCTTTCTCTTTCTCTCTCACTCTCACTCTCTCCTTCTGTATCTCTGCCTATCAAATAAATAAATCTTAAAAAAAAAAAACCTTGAACGTAAATAATCAACACCTCAACCTTCCCAGCCCCACCTCTCACACAATCATTAGATCAAGTCTCCACTGTTACTCCATCAACCATTAACATTAGCACATCTGAGTTTAAACACCTGCATGGGCTTTGAGGAGATAAATCCTGCTGACTCGTGACAACTTTCCATTTGATGTACCTTAATTTGAAATTAAAAAGCATTTCCATGAACTAGTATTAGAATCTTTGGAGAAGATTGTTTTTTATTAAGGCTTCTTACCTCCCATTCTCTCTCTCTTTATCCCATTTCCATCCTCTGTTCCTACACACCCACAAACATACACACACATAAACTTATCATTCAAGTCTTTGAAGACCTTAATGCTATACAAATATGGTTGCTAAAAATCAATCTATGGGCCAGGACCATGGCATAGTGGGTAAAGCTGCCACTTGCAGTACCGGCATCCCATATGGTGCCAGTTCAGGACCTGGCTGCTCCACTTTTGATCCAGCTCTCCACTTTGTCCTAGGAAAATAGTAGAAGATGGCCCAAGTCCTTGGGCCTCTGCATCCATGTGGGGGACCTGGAGGAAGCTCCTGGCTCCTGGCTTCAGATTAGTGCAGCTTTGGCCATTGCGGCCTTCTGGAGAGTGAGCCAGTGGAGGGAAGAACTCTCTCCACCTCTCTCTCTCCCTCTCTCTCCCTCTCTCTCTCTTTCTCTCTGCTTCTGCCTCTCTGTAGCTCTGCCTTTCAAATAAATAAATAAATCTTTTAAAAATCAATCTACTGTCACAGATTTTACAGTTAAAAATCTCAGTGAAACTTAGCTCCTCACTTAGAAGGAAACCAAAAAACCACTACCTGACATTTGGTAGATCTGTACAAAGACCTCCCTGGAGTGTCACTGCCTCTGTTTATCACAATCAAAGTTTTTCAAGGGGAATTTCCTTAACTGAAAGCCTGCACAGCCTTTACAAAGTCTCTATTAAAGGCAGAAAGGGGAAAAAGGGCAGTTAAAATTTTTCTTTCCTTGCTTTCCCTTATATTTTTTGTAGGGTTCCAAGAAACCAAAGTGAGATATTTTTAAATATCAGTATGTTAGAGGCTGCATGAAATAGAGATGGCATGAAAATGCATGACAGACAAAATGCTTGAGAAATTAACATCTGCATCAATGCATCCTGGTTTCCTATTGATTTGTAGCTTCCAATGAGTAAAGTTGCCAACTGAATCAACCACGGTTTTTCTAGTCTCAGATTCTGATATTTGCTTCAAGTAACTGGCTTCCTTTTTAGATTATGTTACTGACCATTGAATATTCAGTATGACAGTGCAACATGAGAGTAATCCTGGCAGATTTTGCGTTTGTAATACAAAGGGAAATATTTCTCATATACAAGGAAGGGGAATGTTCCCTCCTGTTTTGTCAACCATTGTAAAATCCAGAAAAGTCTATCTAGCTTGAGTCTTCTATCCATTGATAAATTTGATTAAACAAAATTAGACTTGAGATTGAATTGTATGGAACCACCCAACTCTAAGGATACTGTCACTAAAAATTGGCTTCCAGAAAGGGTGACGCTTAGAGAAAAGAAATAGAAGTGAAAAGCCTACTACTATCACTGCATCTTCAGTTATATAAAATAAAATACTGCATTTAAAAGTAAGTGAGGTTATGAAGGCTAGGAAGACTTAAATAATGCAATTAAAAGCTTATAAATGATGGCTGGTGCCGTGGCTCAATAGACTAATCCTCTGCCTTGCGGCGCCGGCACACCGGATTCTAGTCCCGGTCGGAGCGCCGGATTCTGTCCTGGTTGCCCCTCTTCCAGGCCAGCTCTCTGCTGTGGCCAGGGAGTGCAGTGGAGGATGGCCCAGGTACTTGGGCCCTTTACCCACATGGGAGACCAGGATAAGCACCTGGCTCCTGCCATCGGATCAGTGCAGTGCGCCGGCCACAGCAGCCATTGGAGGGTGAACCAAAGGCAAAGGAAGACCTTTCTCTCTGTCTCTCTGTCTCTCTCTCTCACTGTCCACTCTGCCTGTCAAAAAAAAAAAAAAAGCTTATAAATGCAGGATTTAATGTATACTCAGAATATCTGATATATTCATGTTCTACTGCTGCTGTAGTTTAGAGGCTTCAAACATTTATATCTTACAGTTATGGTTTCTAAGTCTGAAACAGGCTCCTCTGAACTGAAATCAAGGTAGCAACAGGGAGACATTCTTCCTTCTGGGGGCTCCAAAATTTTCATCTGTTTGCTTGCTTGTTCCAGCTTCTAAATGTGGCCCATATTCCTCAGCTCCTGGCCCCTTCCTCCATCTTCAAAGCTGGCAGTATGGAGTCCCTTAGACTCTGCTCCCATTAACTCATGTTTTCTTTGGCCTCACTTGTGCCTCTCTTTTCCAATTTCAAGGAATCTTATGAATACAGTGTATTCCCCCATATTCTCCAAGTTAATCTCCCATCTCAAGGTCCTTAAATTCATCACATTTGCAAAGTTCCTTTTGCTATTTAAGGTAATATATTCACAGGTTGTGGGGAGTAGCACATGAAGAGATTTGGAGAGGGAGCCATTATTTTGCCTAACATGATTTTAGAGTTACAGGATATGCTTCTAAAAGAAATTTATTACTAACAGGTTTCCATTTTGTAAGTGAACTGCATTCAAAGATGAGATTGAAAGAAATTAAAGGATTTTTTTCTCCCATAACTATGCAGTACATCAGATAATCAAACCACTCATATCTAGTGAGAAGAATGCTAAAATGAAAAGTATTCCTTTGGCAAAATGAAATTAATTCAGAAGATATTAATGAGCGATTGAAAAGCTACTAGGGATGCCCACAGGATGTCATGCATCTCCTTTTCAGGAAATTACAGTAGAAGTGAGAGCAGACAGAGGCCATAAAAGGGTAATAAAATGTATTTTAATTAAATTATTCCACAATAAAACTAAAAGGAACCTAAAAACAATGGTTGATCATTATCCTCATTTTGTTTCTTGAATGGCCTCTGCAAGAAATGATTTTGAGATGACAGCTGAGATGGTTGCAAACAATTCCACCCTGATGCTCATACACTCACACACTCTGCCTCTCTCCCCTCTTTCCTTCATGACATCGTTCTTTCCCTTTCTTTGTCTCTCTCAAATCCTCTCCTTCTTTCATCTTGTCTTGCAGGAAGTGTGACCTGAGTGAAGACTCCAGTACATCAGTTTATTGCTGTCTAAAGCACATGAAAGGAGTGGATGTTTGGTGCAGTGGTTAAGATAGCACTTGGGACAACCAAATCCTACATCTACAAGCCTAGTTCCTTGTCCTGGCTTCATTTCTAAACCAGCTTCCTAGTACTGTGTTCTCTCGAGGCAGCAGGTGGTGACTTGAGTATCTGGACCTCTGCCACCCACTTGGGAGGTTTAGATTGAGTTCCTGTTCCCTGGGTTACTGCTGGCACAGCCCTGCCTGCTGTGAACATTTGAAGAGTGAATCAGTTGACAGAAAATTCATTCTTTACCCCCTCTCCTGTCTCTTTCAAATAAAGTGAAAATCAGTTTTAATATTTAAATAAATAAATGAAGCACACATTATAGGCAGAATTCTCATAGCTATGGGTTAGAGTTGGCACTAAGCACACTTGCTTTAGCTGCAGCATGTTACACCTTTAAAACATGCCAGATTCCAAGAGATACAACTGCCAGGAAAACTGGGGTTCCAGGAAACAAGAATTTTCATACTTTTGTCATCATCATCTTGATTTAAAAAAAAAAAAAACTACAGTATTAAGCATCCACACCTTTCAAATAAAAGATTGGGGCAGGTGGTCTAACAACGGAAGTTTCATCATTTATAAATTTAAAAGAAAATTGGTATAAGCTCATAAAAACAAATTGCATTTAGCCACTTATCGAATACATTTACTTCACTGAAGAATAAAATAAAACTGTAAGAATCCAAGCGCACGCTGGGAAACCCAAGAGGAATGGTCACCACTATTTCTACCAGGCAGTCAAGAATGCTACTTAGTCGTAAAGCCCACAATTTATTTTGTGAGCTGTCTGCCAGTGCCTCAAACACTACAGAAACAAATTCTTTTATTCCATGTGAAATCATGTGAACTGAATATTTGGCTAGCTTAATTATCCCAGGAGTCTGGTTCAGTAGTTCGGTGTCTGGCACACTAAATGCTCAATAAATGTAGATTGAATCAATGAACAAATGCATGAACAATTTAAGATTAGCCATATAGAAAGCAAGCCAAGTTTCATCTCTGCCAGGACTGAGTGAAAAGCTCATAAGATCCATCTGGAGGAATGACTGCTTGGGACATTCAGTCTTGTTAGGAGAGAAATACTTATAATGAATAATTAATCTAATAAATACTTATAATGAATAATAACTAATTTAACTGATTTCATCAGTTAATTAATTTATGGCATCATCATAAAGAGTGTTTTTTAATAAATAATTATTTGTCAAAGCCTCCATTCCCATTGGATTCAGGCTCCTTAATGATAGCTCAATCCAAATTCATAAACCTTAAAAACTTCAATCTCAGGGCAGGCATCTGGCATAGCAGTTAAGATGCTGCAGGCATTTGGCATAGCAGTTAAGATGTTGGTTGGGATGCCTGTATTCAATATTGGAGTGCTTGAGTTTAAGATGCAGTCCACTTGTGGTTCCAGCTTCCTACTAATGCACACCCTGGAAGGCAGCAGTGATGGCTCAAGTAACTGAGTCCCTGCCCCTCAATGTGGGAAACCTGGATTGAGTTCCAGGTTCCTGCTGTGGCCAGGCATAGATCCAGCTTTTGATTTGGGGAATGAACCAATGGATGGGAGCTCTCTATCTCTGTCCAACTGTGTCTCTGTCTCTCAAATAAAATAAATAAACAAACATTTCTTAAAAAACAAAACTTCAGCCTCATATTCAATTCACAGTTCTCTTCCTCTGTAGTCCTAGACAGGCTCAACAGGTGGCTTTGTGACTTGTAGCAGGAGAGTGAGGAGATACACTATTCTCCTTCATGCTGTTGTCCATCCGTTTTTCTATTGTTGTTCTTCTGGGATTAGAGGGATGATGGAGAGGAAGGAAGACATTCCACAGCAACTGTTCACGGCAAATCAGCCTATCTTGTTTGCTAGGCTGTCACTGTCTGGCCTCATTCCCTTCTTTCCATAAAATGTTGACTTTCCCATGGGAAGTGTTTATGGGTTCTTGGTTCTGGCCTCTAGAGATTATTCCTTGCATAATTCCCCGAAATGAGGCAAAGAATTTGCCTCCCTTCTCTTCTCAAGCCCCATCCCAAATCCCTGACAACCCCCTCCCACACACACATTCTCTTGCTACTCTCACCCAATGGGTGGCACTTAACAGAGGGCAGTGATTACAAAAAATTTAACTCTCAGATTTCATTCCCATATACTTGTTACACTAAACATAGACATGCAGGCTGCACTCTGGAATTTTCTTGTTCAACTTTATCACACTCCTCTGATCCTTTCCTCCATGCCCAGGTCTAAAGGACATTCGAGTCATCAGTTCAGTGGCTCTGCATTTTCTAGCTGACCATCCTTATTTCTTCAAGGCAAGTTGAGCACTCCTGAAATTGTGGGCGAACAAATCATATGCCATTCTTTTCTTGGAGATAGGATGGCTACTTTTCTACACAATCCATATAATCCATATTTCCATAGAAGATGATATAGCTTCTCTTATTGAAATATTTTATATGCATGGCTAAGGGAAGGCTGGGTAGATTCATTTTATTAAACTACTGTATTTAGCCTCTTCTGGAGAGAAGTAACTAGATTCCAAGATTGAAATGTGCTATACTTTAAGACAATCCTGGGGTTTTTGGTGTAGTGGTTAAGATATTCCCCATCTCATAACCAAGTACTTGAGTTGGAGTCCTGACTGCACTTTCGATTCTGACTTGCTACTAATGAGCACTCTGGGAGGTAGCAAGTCATAGTTCAAGTAGTGAACCTGCCACCCATGTGAGAAACCTACACTGAGTTGTCGACTCCCAGCTTTGGACTGGCCCAACCCTGACTATTGCAGGCATTTGCGTAGTGAATCAGTGGATGGAAGATCTGTCTGTCTGTCTGTGACTCTTTCTCTCTGCTTTACACATAGATAACAATAAATAAATAAATAATTTTTCAAATTAAGAGAACAATAATCAATATCTGCTACACTTAACATGTACCCACTAGTTGATCCTTGAAAAACAGAAACTCAAGTAGAGAACTAATCATGTAGCCAGGTTCTCTTCTCATACACAGTGCTGTACATATAACAAGTCATTTTTCTTCCCACAACTCTCAGTAAAAAAGAAATTACTATGCCAGGTTATAGTAAGTTTTTAAAAAGTTTTCCACATATATCATTACAGGTAATCATACTAACCAGTGTTTTAAAAACACATCATTTTAAAAATATATTTGGAAAAATTATATTAATTTAGAGTATATTATCATCATCATACAGCCTAAGAGGATCAGTATTGTTATTATTCCTATTTACAATAATTTGCCTAATTTAACCAAGGCTGTATTAGAATTAGAACCAGGCGTTCAAATTCCATGGCCAATGTTCTTCAAAACTGTGCTGTTTATGGGAACTTGTACTTTTCTTATGAAATTGGGTCCAATTTTCTAAGACAAAATCAGTGTCATGTACCAGGATATATGTGGAGAGCCACAGGCACATAAAATAACAAAAGAACTACTGAGTTCATTCATAGTGAGTTCAACTGACAAAACTCAATACTAATGAAGCTTCCCCATAAATAAAACCTGCAGTTGTCACAGCATGGAATATTCTTAGGTTTCTGATGTGCAATGTTTTGAGACTGCCACCTGGACCATCTCCATCTAAAGGGTAGGCACTGATGAGCAAGGCTAACTGGACTGCAGAAGAAATACTATTTAGCATGTAAATATAGGTACTCTGTGATCATCAAAATTACAAATATGTTTTCCTATGTCATAAGGTCACATGGCAATTATATCCTGGAGTGTTTTGCAATCCAATACTTTATCTACCATTTACGATTTACAAGGTAAGAAAAGGAGCACTGAATGTGGTTCAGGAAACAGCTTAACCACTTTGGAAATTGGTGTTGAAACATACTCCCTTGGAAACTGAGATGTCCATGATATGGAGGAGAAAATTGAGTCATACCAGATGGATAACAGAAATCCTGAAATTATTGGGAATATCTACCATCATATGTAGCCTTCAAATCCACCTCTTCCTCCTAATTTTTGAAACTATCCACAGCCACCATTACAGATTAAATTCAGCTAATAACTGGGACTCTAAAAATGCAAATTCCAGCAAAGGACTAAACTGTACTCATGTGTTGCCTAGGAATGGGCAATTTCATTGTTGCATGAGCATCATGGAGTGTGCTTACACAAACTGAGATGCCTACAATGTCATCAGGCAATATAATCTCATGGGACCATATAAAGATATGTGTCCCATCATTGACTGAAGTGTTGTGTATTATCAGTCATACACTGGTGAGAAGTACTTAAATTAATGACTTCATCTTATCAACTGACAAATACATTGGTGAAACCACTGTGTTACAATTGTAAGGGGGAAATGATTGCTACCAAGGAGAGAGACACAGTGCTGTCCATTGCAGCATAGCCTGCAAGAAGGAAAAATCAGAAATACACTGGATAAAACCCATCCAGAGGAAAACAGTACATTGTACTGGATATTTCTGACAGAATATTACACAGCAGTAAATATTAATTATCAGGTTAACATATGTCTAAAAAACCTTTGAGAAGAAAAAGTCATTGAAGGAAGTTTTCTAAGTGTATTTTCAATCATTTTAAAAGTCAAGCAATGCCACAGAAGATTACATAATATTAGAGTAGTGAAACTATAAACAAGTGATTAAACCTTACTGGTTCTGGAGTCAGATTCCTGCATTTGAATCCCAAGTTATTAGCTATGTGACTTGTCCAAGCTGCTTAAGTTCTTGGTGTCTCAATTTCTGAATATGTACAATGGAGACAACAATAGCACTCATTTCATGGCGTTATTTTCAAGAGTCAAAGGAAGAATAAATGTGAATAATTTAGAACACTGCTAAACGCATACTCAATGTTCAGCAAACATTAGTTATCATTCATAATTTATGTTCACACTGATACAGAAAATACAATAATATCAACTGGAATTCATGATATTGCATGCCTCTAAGAAGAAAGGAAACAGAGAGGCTGAGTTGGATAACAGAACGTCATCTTTATATTCTGTTTCATTTACTGAAACACAACAAATGCATGAAACTTAGATACAAATGTTAATGATGATACCTTTAGAACCTGAACATCAAAGAGTAGAAGCAACACAAATGGGAACACAGGAAAGAGTCAAAACAGGCTTTATGATTTTAACCAGGTCTTCCTTATTTGAGGCTCATACACGGGAAGGAAGCCAGATTAAGAAAGATGAGAAGGAAGACCTACCTAAAAAGAAGGCTTCTCAATAGGGCAGCGGAGCAAGTTGACCTGTGGTACAAGGAATTGATCATCTTTTCAGGCAGCCCAGTTAGAACAGCTACCAGTAGCATCTACTTTAAGAGTCAGAACCCAGGGGCTGGTGCTGTGGAGTAGTAGGTAAGCCTCCTCCTGCAGTACCGGTATCCCATATGTGTGCCAGTTCAAGTCCTTGCTGCTCCACTTCCAATCCAGCTCCCTGCTGATGGCCTGAGAAAACAGTGGACAGCCCAAGTGCTTGGGTCCCTGCAATCACGTGGGAGACTCAGAATAAGCACCTGACTGCTGGCTTTGGTTCAGCCCAGCTCCGGCTATTGCAGCCATTTGGGGAGTGAACCAGCAGATGGGAGACCTCCTTTACTGTCTCTCCCTCTCTCTCATATAAATAAAACAAATCTTAAAAAAGGAGTTAAGACCGGGCTGGCGTAGTGGCTCAGGAGGTTGATCCTCCACCTGTGGTGCTGGCATCCCATATGGTCGCTGGTTGTAGTCCTGGCTGCTCCTCTTTCAATCCAGCTCTCTGTTGTGGCCTGGGAGAGCAGTGGAAGATGGCCCAAGTCCTTGGGCCCTTGCAGCCGCATGGGAGACTGGGAGGAAGCACCTGGCTCCTGGCTTCAGATCAGTGCAGCTCTGACCATGATGGTCATTTAGGGAGTGAACCAATGAAAGGAAGACCTTTCTCTCTGTCTCTCCCTCTCACTGTCTGTAACTCTACCTCTCAAATAACTAAATAAAATCTTTTAAAAAATAAGAGTTAAGACTCAATGACTTTATTCAAATAAGAACAGGCTGGTGATGGAATTCAGCTGATCCTAATAGCCTCCGGGGCTTCAACTTGTTGTCACCATAAGCAACAGTCTTAGAACACTACGGTTAGCCTGAGAAACATCTGGCAATCAGCGTCATAAAACTCAGTCTCTGATAGCCTGATTTTCAGGAGTAGAAGCAGCCATAAAGAAACAAGCAGAAGACAAGAATCTGGGCAGCCAGGAATTCAAGGTGACAGAGGAAAGACTTGCAAGTTGGCATGACCTGGAAACACTGGTGTAGAATGGCAGAAGCCTTCTAATGCAACTTCATCGTGCCAGATCATGTCCACAGCTCGATGAGAGTGTCAATAACACAGCTAGAATGTAGGGCAACATGCCAAGCAGTTCCCATAAGAGTAGCTTAAAGAGTGAGGTTGCAGTTTGTCAATATTTGAGACTCTTCTTTCCTCCTCCTCTCATCATTCAGTTTCCTAAAACTTCTGCATTCAGAAACTAACTGTGGACAGATCAGGGGTAGTTTGGGACTATTATTTTTCTTCTTTATGTCTCAATCTTTATTTTTCTAATCAGTCTCATAGCATCTACTTTAAAAAGTTGCTGTCTCCAGTTTTCTGCTAATGCACATGCTAGGAGGAAGTGGTGATGGCTCAAGTAGTTAGGTTCCTGCACCCATGTGGAAGACCTGGATTAAGTTGCCAAATTTTGTCTACTTCCAACCATCTAGGCATTTGTAGAGTAAACCAATGGATGGGGGATCTCTCTATCTCTCTGCCCCTCTCTGTCTCTCTGCTTCTCAAAATAAAAGCCAGTATTTTTTTTATTTTTTGCCAGGCAGAGTTAGACAGTGAGAGACAGAGACAGAGAGAGAGAGTTATAGACGGTGAGAGAGAGACAGAGAGAAAGGTCTTCCCTCCGTTGGTTCACTCCTCCAATGGCCGCCACAGTCAGCGCTGTGCTGATCCGAAGCCAGGAGCCAGGTACTTCCTCCTGGTCTCCCATGCAGGTGCAGGGACCCAAGCACTTGGGCCATCCTCCACTGCTCTCCCAGACCACAGCAGAGAGCTGGACTGGAAGAAGAGCAACCGGCACTAGAACCCGGGGTGCCAGTGCCGCAGGTGGAGGATTAGCCAAGTGAGCCACGGCTCTGGCCAAAAGCCATTATTTTTAAAAATGAAATGCTGCCATCAAAACAGATTTGCACAGTTAAATATTTGGAGTTTAAGAATAAATTCATATATTAAATATTAATGTAGCTCAAGCTATTTTTAAAATAAAAATGGAAATAGTAGTTCTAGCATTTTCTTCTCACAACTCAGATCATCTTGCTCAATGTTAGCTATACTCACCTATCGCAACTGGAGGCCACTGACATAAATGTTTTACCTGAAGTAGTGCAAAATTTAGCTTCATCAAAACTGTTTTGTTTTGGGAATGATACAAATAATCTTACAGGAGTAAATGATGAGGAAATACTGAATTTTGTAGTGGCTAAACGCTAAATTGTGCAAGTAAACACCCTAAATATGCTCATGAACACATGGGCCCAAACTAATGACCAAAGAGATGCTGGAAAGAATAATCTGGATTTGAGTCTCATCATTCTTACAAAAAATGATGAAGTTCTGCTGGGGCAGCGGCAATCAGCAGGCTCTTTGAACACCCTCTTGATATACCATCCTTAGAATGATGTATTTGTTCACTAAGCTTTGCCTTGGCCTGCTATGGGAGGTATTGTGAGGTATTTATGGTGTGCTTGAATCTGATCTCTTTATCAATGTCATCCTCTTCAAACCTGGCCTGATAGTGTTGACTCATGATTTTCACACAAGTAATGGTAGGATGATGGATAGCGACTCAGAAAGAAGTCCACGGACTATCTCCTCTGTCATCTCAGTGAGAGAAGCCAGCTCAGGAAGGCTGTTGCAACCACATCCTGAATCTACTGCAAAGTAATGTTTCATTCATCACAGTCTTGCCTTGAATCACCTTGTTGATTTGGAAAATAAATTTATAAGCAACCAACTGACATTTACAAACCTTTATTCTTTAAATCCTTTCCCACAAAATACTTTATTTACATTTTAGAGATTTGAGTGTCCTACTTTACATAATACATTCATATTTTCCACCTCTTCCTTACCCTTTCTTGTTTCAAAGAAAAAATAACATATATCTCAGTGTTCCACCTCCACCTAGAGAAACTTATAAATACCCATAAGGAATATATATGGCTTATATTTCCCCACTTAAATAGTATTTTCCATGTCTACAAAACTCAACTATGGTAAGAATTTACTTGTAGTTTTGTCGGAAAGCCAAGTAATATATCTATAGGGAAAAAAGGGGACTTTGTAGGTTATTAATGAAGTGTTAATTTGTAGGCATGGTGTGTCTGCATGTGTGTAGTTGTATATTGAGCCAATTAAATATCTCCAATAACTTGGATACAAGTTAAAATAAGTTAGCACCTTTGGATGTAAATTACACTGCCAGAATTAAGATTGTCTTCCTATTGTATCACAAAAAACCAAAATGCATTAGAATAGAAAAATACCAGTTCATGTCAAAGATAAAATGATCCTAGACCAGAACAATATTGGTTTATTAATAAAAATTGAAGAATTAAAAAATTGTCAATATTAATGAAATTTGGTCAATATAAAGTTTTAAGTAAACAGACTCACAGAAATATATTTCTTGTTTTGTTTTGTTTTTCTTTCAGAAATATATTTCTAATCCCTTTCTTCATTGTTCAGGATGGGTTCAGCCAGCAGGTTTGAGCCAGGTAAATAAATTATGGTGGGAAATGAATCCTTGGATGGCTTTTAAGATTTTATTCAGTAACCTACTGTCTTGACCTTGAATTTTTACAGTTTTATAATTACATGTAATAGTCACCATTTTAATTGTATACACGAATGGTTTTTAGTAAATCTATACAGTTGCATAATTATGACCACAATCAGCTTTTAGAACATTTCCACCACCCAAGTTCCCTTGTGCCATTTGCAGTTTTAATTCCACCCTCAGGCCCAAGAAGCTGTAAATCTCTCTTTCTAATGCTCTCTCTTTCATATATATATATGAGATGTATATATATATATATATATATATATACCTATTTCTTTATATATATTTGTTTCATTTTCTGGAAATTTCATGCAATATATATGGAATCATACAATATATAGTCTTTGTGTTGTACTTTTTTTGCTTAGCATAATGCACAAGTTTATTCATTTTCTAGGTACCAATAGGCTATTTTTTAAGGTCGCTGAATAACATTCATTGTGTGTTTCTACATTTTGTTTGTCTATTCACCAGTTTGGGGATATTGCGTTAAGCTGCCATAAAATGTCATGAACAATGTCAAAACATATGTTTGGACATATGCCTTCATTTCTCTTAGAAGATAGCTAGGGATGAAATTTCATGGTCTGCTATAAGTATTTCTTAAGCTTTTAAATATGTAAAACTACTTTCCAAAGTGACTATGCCATTTTCCATGCCTACTAGCGAAGTTTAAAGATTTCAGTTTCCCAAATCCTCAGCAACACTTAATAATGCAAGTCCTTTGGGTTACAGCCATTGTAGTGGAAGCTACAGGAATCTCATACTGGTTTTAATTTGCATTTTCATAATGACTATTGAGCACCTTTTCACATACTTACTGGCATTTTGCATTTCTTGTAGGTGAAATGTTTCTTCAAAAATGGTGTCCATTTTTAATCAAGTTGCTTGTGTTCTTATTTAGTGATAAGTTTTTTTATTTTTTATTTTTATTTATTTGACAGGTAGAATAGTAGACAGTGAGAAAGAGAGAGACAGAGAGAAAGGTCTTCCTTCCGTTGGTTCACCCCCCAAATGGTCCCTGTGGCCGGCCGGTGCTGCGCCGATCCGAAGCCAGGAGCCAGGTGCTTCTTCCCAGTCTCCCATGTGGGTGCAGGGCCCAAGGACTTGTGCCATCCTCCACTGCCCTCCCGAGCCACAGCAGAGAGCTGCACTGGAAGAGGAGCAACTGGGACTAGAACCCGGCGCCCATATGGGATGCTGGCACCGCACGCAGAGGATTAATGAAGTGAGCCAGGGCGCTGGCCCCAGTAAATATTGTTTATATATTCTAGCAAGAAGTCCTTTATCAAGTATGTCCTAACCAAGTATTTTCTCCCTGTTGGATAGTGGCCTTTTCATTTGCCTCCTTTTGAGAACAAAGTATTTTAACTTTAATAAGGTTAAATTTATGAATTATGAATATTTTTATTGATCTAAGAAACTGGTGACCAACCAATGACCAACCAAAGACCACAAAGATTTTTTCCCAATGTGTTCATCTAGAGCTTTTATTGTTTTAACTCTTAAATCTAGGTCTATATTCCATTTTGAGTTACCTTTTTTGTTTATGGTATGAAATAAGAGATAAAGATAATTTTTTCCTGTGAATGTCCAATTTTCTTAACCAAAAAGACGATTCTCTCCTTTATCCAATAGCTTCAACACCTCTGTTGAAAATCAAATGGGCATAAATGTATAGGTTTCTTCTTTAATGTAATCTAAAGCATGATATTCTTTCATGAAAATTCCATGCATTTATAAGTGTTTTATCTTTGGAAAACACTGCTGAGGCCAGTATGAACATCAGCGCACACAGTTTCAATAAATTAACTGGTAATCCAATTCACATGTATCTTGTAAGTTCAGTTAACCTGACTTTCTGAGTCCACACAGTTGAAAACCTAAGTGGAATAAAATTTTCAAAGTAATCATAATCTTGGAATGATAACTGGCAGTTAAATGTCTTCTACTGTCACATTATGGAAACTTATAAACTTTAATCATCAACATGTATTTGCTTAGCCTCTTTTACATTGAAGGCACTGGGAAAGATTCAAAGAAATATGAAGTGAGTCAGGATTCTATTGGTACATGCCTGTATGACCAATTAGATTCTTCACATCCGGTCTCCACTGTGATTAGTGGTGTCTATACCACACTGCTTATAAATATTTTGAAAACTATCACTGACTATTAGAGCTCTCTATTCTACATAAGCTTTTAATCTAGTTGGAGACACAATCACTTAATAAAAGTGTTCAGGGTAACAAATAATATACTGGACTAAAAAGATTGAGAGAGGGAAGAGCACAGAGAGGTAGGTAATGGTAGGTATAATAACAGAAAACAGCAAAAAAAATTCTAAAGACAGGACCTGGTGCTGTGGCATAGCAGGTTAAGCAGGTTAACGCAGCACCAGCATTCCATATGGGCACATGTTGGAATCCCGGGTGCTCAACTTGATCCAGTTCCCTGCTGGTGCACCTGGGAAAGCACTGGAAGATGATCCAAGACCCTAAGTCCCTGCACCACATGGGAGACCTGGAAGAAGCTCCTGATTCCTGACCCAGGACCAGCCATTTGGGAAGCGGGTCAGCTGATGGAGGACCTTTCTCACTCTGTCTCTGCTTCACTCTTTGTATCTCTGTCTTTCAAATAAATAAATGTTTAAAAATATTTCTAAAGATAAAATCATTTTTAAAAGAATATTACACAAAGTTTAAGTTTTTTTAAAAAAATATTGATTTATTTATTTGAGAGGCAGAGTTACAGACAGAGGGAAAGGCAGAGAGAGGTTTTTCATCCACTGGTTCACTCCCCAAATGGCCACAACAGTCAGAGCTGGGCCAATCTGTAGTCAGGAACCAGGAGCTTCTTCTGGGTCTCCCACAAGGGTGCAGGGACCCAAGCACTTGGGCCATCCTCCACTGCTTTCCCAGGCCATCAACAGGGGCTGGATAGGAAGTGGAGCAGCTTGGACTTGAACTGGTGCCCATATGGGAAGCTGGTGCCACAAGCGGTGGCTTACCCTACTACACCCCAGCGCTGGCCCCAAGTTTCAGTTTTTATAAACTTAAAACTTACTAATGCCCCAATTGATATTTGATAAATTAATTTTAAAAATAATGTTTGTCGTTATCAATTTGCCAACTAGGTGTCAGGCCATGAACTGTGTTAGCAAATTGTGCTAGTTATAGCTCTAACTGTGCTAGGATATGAACTATATTATCTCTAATTCTTATCACAAATCTAATAAATAGAAGATATTATTATAGTCATTGGCTTAACTTAATGAGCTTGGCAGAAAAAATAAGGCCACAAAGGGACAGAACATTCTAATTTAACTATCCCAATTCCCATACCTATAGTGAAAAGTTTACTCTTCTTTAAGTTTCCCACCCTCAGGAATTACTAGGAACTTGGGAAATGCTTATGCAAATTTTGAATTAGTCCTCTTCATTGCCTCTTGCTTCTTGCCGTCAGCCAGGAGAGAGCTGTAAAACAGTCACAGATGGCAGAACTGGTCACCCTGGTGGCTGACCTGGAAACAACTAATGTATTGGTCTTGGTTTCTCCCCATGGTGCCCCCCATTATGGATGATGGTTATTGTGATTTTGAATCTTCAATATCCATCAGAATACAAAGTCTTGTGTACCTTTAAGCTGGAGCAGAGGAGGATGGTGTAGGAACAAGGTAATAAAAGAAGAAAAAAGAATAAGGGGAACAATTTTAATAAAACTGTACATTAAGAAACTTCTTGTAGTGTATATTTGGTACAGACATTAAGTTCAAGTTTCAGGTCCAATTCCAATTGCAGCTTTCTGCTAATGTGCACCCTGGGATGGAGTGAAACCTAGCTTCATGTTGGCCCAGACCTGGCTGTTGAGGGCACTTAAAGGGTGAATCAATACATATTAAGCTCTCTCTCTTTCTTCTTCTTTGTCTCTCTTTTTCTCTATCTGCCTTTCAGATAAAATAAATACAATTTTTTTATTTTTTGACAGGCAGAGTGGACAGTGAGAGAGAGAGACAGAGAGAAAGGTCTTCCTTTGCCGTTGGTTCACCCTCCAATGGCCGGCGCGCTGCGGCCGGCACACCGCGCTGATCCGATGGCAGGAGCCAGGAGCCAGGTGCTTTTCCTGGTCTCCCATGGGGTGCAGGGCCCAAGCACCTGGGCCATCCTCCACTGCACTCCCTGGCCACAGCAGAGAGCTGGCCTGGAAGAGGGGCAACTGGGACAGAATCCAGCGCCCCAACCAGGACTAGAACCCGGTGTCCCGGCACCGCTAGGCGGAGGATTAGCCTAGTGAGCCGCGGCGCTGGCCAAATAAATACAATTTTTTAAAACAGACATTTTGTTAAACAACTCGACAAAATGGGTAACGGTGTACAGTATTGGAAAGACAATGACCAATGAAGCCAGAAAAGTTATAACAATGAATAAAATCATTCAAATATAGTCTCTGTTATTTACAACACATCTGGCCTTGAACAGCTTACCTAACCTCAGTGCCTATCTATATACTAGGGCTCCTTTCGCAAAATGCTGGATTAAGGGGCAGGTTAGTCATTCTCTGGTCTAAGGTGCTGACCCCTAGTGGTACTAGAAGATCAATAGATTGAACAACAGCTTTGGTGCGGACTGACCCAAGGTTCCACTCCTGGCATCTGATGGAACTGGTGACATGTGGTTTCTTTGTTTTTGTTTGTGTGTATGCGTGAGTGAGATATGCCTTTGATCCACTCTGGACCAAAGCTGACAGAGCCCTCTGATCAACATTAAAAACTTTTTTATGCAGAGAGCTCACTCAAGATAAATGTACAAACATATAAATAATAACCATTTTTAGATAAGATGTTAGTGAAAATAGTTTATTGTATGGTTCAATAATAAATCACACAAAATTTCTATGACAAAAAATAGAGATCACTATGGTAAAGAAAGAAAAGATGGAAGATACTCGCCCTGTCTCAAAGTAGCACTCATTATTTCTGCTTCTTGTCTTTTGGATCAACCTAACTATTCAATGTGGGGCACCCTTTCTGGGCCTCACATACCACAAAGCCTGAATGTGTCTGATCAGCTGAGTGTGCCACCAACACTCCTAGAATGGTTATAAGAATTACCTAAAATTATGTAGAATAAGAACAAGCCCAGGATGTATCACATACCTAGTAATCAAGTATTGTTAGTTCTTTTTTTCTATCCTAAATGTCAAAAGTGAACTTTCACAATCCTACAGCACTAATCCCAGTAACCAATGTGTTCCTGAATACTACTGCCAAGGAACCCTAATATCTTGCTCAGTTAACCAGAAAGAGGCAGGCCAAAAGCATTGCATTCCTGGAACTGTTTGCAACACAATTTAAAAAATTATTATAATCTACCAAGAAGGTAAAGTAACAAAATCAGAGAAATAAACAGAGGCAGAAACAGAGATCTTTCATTTGCTAGCTCACTCCCCATATGCCCCCAACATCCAGGGCTGGGACACATCATGGTTAGAGGCTCAGGACTCCATCCAGTCCACCTTGTGGGTGGCAGGGGTCCAAGCACTTGAGCCATTGTCTGCTTCTTTCCAGAGTGTGTTACCAGGAAGCTAGATCAGAAGTGGAAATGCCAGGACTCTAATCAGCATTTCAATAAGAGATGAGGATGTCTCAAGTGGCAGCTTGGACATCCTGCTGCACCACAATGCCCAGCCTCGGGACCCATTCTTTTCCTGTCTCTAATATTACAGATATGTATCATGACATTCACCTTTAGGTCCTTCTCTTGTTCCCTATGTTTTAAGAAAACATAGGAAGTTCTTAAACACACAAAACTTGTTTGGAATTTTCCTCCAGTCTCTCTCACTTACTATTCATTTGTGCTTTCAACTCCATCTTTTTCAAAATGCTTTCTCTTGCTTTGCTAGTGGCCACATGTACGCCTTACAAGGTAGGTGTGAACTAATCACTACTGATTATTAATTACATGACAGATCCAGGGCTAGCATGGACATAGCTGTACCACAAATTCCTGTACTACAAACATGGTTCCAAAAATCTGCCTCCCCATTTCAGCCAGAAACTCACAGAAGGCAGAAGCTTTGTCATATTTGATGCTGGATCTTCAGGACTTCACAAGGTGCTTGATTACCTCGAGGAAATACACAAAAGTTTATCTTATCTGTGAAGGTAAATATCAATCTTGTGTGTTGTTAGATGCATCTAACCACATTTCTCCCTCTGCCTGATCCTAGATTTCTTAACAAATTATAATTCACAGTACACTATGTCCCTCCTAACTTTCAGCTTTAGAGGCCTTTGACTTCTAAATCCAGCTGGAGCAAGGCTTTTTCTTTGTTTAGTGATTGAGTTCAATTGGTGGACAATGCCTTGTTTAAAGCCAGAGAGGTCTGGAACTGAATCCTAGATTAACCACTTAACTATCTGTGTGATTTCAGGCATGCTCTTTTAACCTTTTGCAGTTAAGTTGCTTCCCAAGAAAATCAGAACAAGTGGTTTCCATATCATGGGGGTACCCTGAACGTTATAAAAGAATTCTAATCTTTAATCTGCCTGTGTAACTCTCCAGATGGAGAAAATTATATTCCACTAAAGCCACTTTAGTCTGGGAAGGGACTTTTTTTTTTTTTTTTTTTGAAGAAAAGCTATTGAAAATTTGCTTGGGATAATAGATAAAACCCTGAAAGAGGTTTGAATATGTAGAGAAACGTCTGTCAGGTAGACAAAGAATTGTTTGTTAAGAACAGTGAAAGAATAGGGCACAAAGGCCTGCAGCACGGCTCACTATGCTAATCCTCCACCTGCGGCACTGGCACCCCGGGTTCTAGTCCCGGTTGGGCCGCCAGTTCTGTCCCGATTGCTCCTCTTCCAGTCCAGCTCTCTGCTGTGGCCCGGGAAGGCAGTGGAGGATGCCCAAGTGCTTAGGCCCTGCACCCATATGGGAGACCAGGAGGAAGCACCTGGCTCCTGGCTTTAGATCAGCGCAGCAAGCCGGCCGCAGCACGCCGGCCGCAGCACACCGGCCACAGCGTCCATTTGGGGGATGAACCAACGGAAAAGGAAGACCTTTCTCTGTCTCTCTCTCTCTAACTCTGCCTGTCAAAATAATATATAAATAAATAAATAAATAAATAAATAAATAAATAAAAGAATAGGGCACAAAAGAGGAAGCTAGAGGAAGAAAAGAGTTGGGAAATTGTGGATGAACTCTCTAAGACTCCCAAATTAAAAAAAAATATTTATTTGAAAGTCAGAGTTACAGAGAGAAAGAGACAAAGAGAAAGAAAGAGAGATCTTCTATTTGCTGGTTCAGTCCCCACATGGCACCAATAGCTGGAGCTGGGCCAGGCAAAAACCAGGAGCCAGGAGCTTCCTCTGGGTCTTCCATGTGGGCAACATGGGCCCAAAGATTTGGCCCATCTTCTGCTGCCTTTCCCAGGCTGTTACAGAGAGCTAGATCAGAGTGGAGCAGCCAACACTCAAATCAGTGACCATATGGGATTCTGGCCCAGTAGGGAATAGCTTTACTCACTGTGCGACAATACTAGCCATAAACCCTTCAATTTTGAATTACTCAGCAAGTATGGGATATATATTTTGAAGCATGTAGTAGTAGTATATTCTGTCACTTAATAAGCAGTCTATATATAATATATGTAGTTATTATTTAGAGTGCTGGCATTATTAGTAATCCAGTAGCATTAGTTAATCCTACTCGTTTGTATTCTTTAAACAAGAGAAAGAGGAGTACTTGGAATGTAGAAATATAGCTTTTGCTTCATCCAGACTAGTTTTTTATCTTTGCTTCTCTAGGAAGAATTTTCACTCATATCCTGATTTTTTTTTTTTTTTTTGCTCATAGCTGTCTATCAAGGGACATTCATTTACAGGTTTTTGAAAGGATGTGTACATTTTCATTGTTTTTGGAATGACAGTAGAATGGCCAAGTGATATAATATATTTACGTTTAACCTTTAATAAACTCCCAGGTTTCCAACATGACTATAATATTTTATATTCTTATTGACAATATTTGAGAGTTCCAGTTGCTCAGTATCCTTGTCAACACTTAGTATTATTAATCCTTCTAATTTTAGCCACTCTAAGAAGTATATAGAAGCATCATTGTAATTTTGATTTATGTTTTCTTGACTTCTAATGATGTTGAATTTCTTGCTTTGTTTGTCTTCTTTTGTCTTCTATTTATTCATTCCTTGAGCATTTTCCTTTGTGTTTCAATGTTGTCCCTACTATTA
Organism: Oryctolagus cuniculus; assembly: GCF_051225735.1. NCBI lineage: Eukaryota > Metazoa > Chordata > Mammalia > Lagomorpha > Leporidae > Oryctolagus > Oryctolagus cuniculus. Next base: position 149,088,722 of record NC_142867.1, on the reverse strand, counting down.
TTCTGAGAAATTATTTCCACTGCACCTAAAATACTGGGTGCCAGAAATATACTTTATCATGTAACTCTTACAGGTTGGTGCTGATCTTTTGGATTTGTTGCTAGGTTTATACTATTCTTTTTATCTTTTATAGCTGAACTATGAAGAATAATTCCTTGAAAAGAATACATTTCTTCAACTGTGTGTTTCTGGAATATATCTACTAGAAAAGCAGAACATGGTAGGTACAGAAGGAATGTAAATGAGTGAGTAAACGGAAACTTCCAAAACTCCTAGTGGTCTGTTCATTAAGAACAAGCAGTATAAGCAGTGAAGGTTTTAGATACCAAAAATAAATGTAAAAGGTAATCTTACTTACCAACCCTTCAGGATCAAGCCTCAACTCATAATTTCTAACCAATAATGGTTTGTTTCTGGAGATCATTAAAATATCTTGACTCTACTTAGTGAACACACAGATCCCTTTTATCTATATGCATTGGAGCCCTGGGAAAGAGCCTTTTAAATCCACAAATGTAATGAATTCAGTATTCACTGATGAGTACTTTACTCCATCTTTCCAGGAAACAAGAAATATACAGACAGAATTTAGAATTTTTTTTTTAACAGGCAGAGTGGATAGTGAGAGAGAGAGACAGAGAGAAAGGTCTTCCTTTGCCTTTGGTTCACCCTCCAATGGCTGCCGCGGCTGGCGCGCTGCAGCCGGCGCACCACGCTGATCCAAAGGCAGGAGCCAGGTGCTTCTCCTGGTCTCCCATGGGGTGCAGGGCCCAAGCACTCAGGCCATCCTCCACTGCCTTCCTGGGCCACAGCAGAGAGCTGGCCTGGAAGAGGGGCAACTGGGACAGAAGCCGGCGCCCTGACCGGGACTAGAACCTGGTGTGCCGGCGCCACTAGGCGGAGGATTAGCCTACTGAGCCGTGGCGCCAGCCAAATTTGGATTTTAATACTTTATTCATGCCTATCCAAATGCACAATTTTAGTTACACAGAAAGGCTTATCAATACAAAGAACAACATCACATTGGATATGAGAAAGTAGAAACAAAATTTATTACAAAGAGTTAAGAGAGAAGTCAGGTTATCACTTTTTATTCCTTACAAGAGTTGAATTTATTTTGTCAATGAAGCCAATATGTGAAATAATATCCTAGGACAATATGTCAAAACACATTTGTGGATCTCTGTCTGTAGTACAATCATCTTATCTATCATTTAGAAGATTGAATTACAGATTTGGGTATTCTAACCTCAAGGGCTAAGCTTGTTCTATTACAGACTCACCTGGCAAAAATGGCTTTTATGAGCCTCTGATATGTTGGACATTTTGCATGCACTATAAGGATTCACCATCTATGAATCTCAAGGGCTTGGTTTTGGCTGGGCTTTGAAGCCTAGAATATTAGCATGAACAATGCTGCCAGGGAACAACCACAGACCTGTGAATAGTCCAGATCAGTGGTGTGGAGTATGAAGGACCAAGGAAGCAGCCACGCTCAGCTGGGTGAAGTGAAGCAAAAGCACAAATAGGACGGCATCTGGATAACAACATGAGATGAAGAGACCTGCACGGATCAGGATGCTTCCAGGCAGCCTCACTTCCAAGGTTGTAAGCTCTACTGCGCTCATAGAGGTAAGACCTGCATTAAATCACTCACTGAAATAAGATGTCAAATGTCTTAATTACATTCTCCCATCAGAATGAAAATAAATCCAAATATTGATAACCTGTATTCTCTGATAAAATCCGAACCTACCCAAATTCAGGGGGAGTCCCCTGCCAGGAATGAAATAATTCATTCACTATTGGGTTCACAATATTATCTAATAAATGCTACCAGGAGACAATGAGTTAAAAATATATTTCTCCTTGGAATGCTAAATTAATGAAATCAAAATAATTCAAAACAAAAAAATAACATAATTTCCCCAATTTAATTGAGATGAATGTGTTCTATTTAATCTAGATTCACTTGCTGAAACAAATTTTGTGTCATCACTCACTTGAAATATTAAGGACCCAGAAAAGTTATTTTTTCTACTTTTAAAAATTCACACATGGGGCCAGTGCTGTGGTGTAGCAGGTAAAGCCGCTGCCTGCAGTGCCAACATCCCATATGGGCACCGGTTCTGGTTCTGGCTGCTCCACTTCTGATCCAGCTCTCTGCTATGGCCTGAGAAAGCAGTGGAAGATGGTTCAACTCCTTGGGCCCCTGCATCTGCATGGCAGTTCTGAAGGAAGTTCCTTGGCTCCTGACTTTGGAATGGCAAAGCTCCAGCCATTGCGCCAACTGGGGAGTGAACCAGTGGATGGAAGTCTTCTCTCTCTCTTTGCCTCTCCTCTATCTAACTCTGAATTTCAAATAAATAAATAAATCTTTTAAAAAAAGGTACACATAGGAGTGGGCATTTAGCTTCATAGTTAGGGTGACTTTGTCTCATATACTTGGGTTTGATTCCCACAGCAGCTCCTTACTACAGGCTCCTGTGAGTGCAGACCCTGGGAAATGGCTTGAGTAATTGATGTGCCTGCTACACAGATCTAGATTATCTATCTATTGGCTCCAGCCCTAGGCCAGTCTCAGACACTATGGATATATGGGGAGTTGTCTCTTTTCCTATCAAATAAATACAACTTTAAAATTAAAATAGAACAAGGAATATATATGGACCTGACATTCAGGAATGCAATAAATCAGGATTTTTAATGCATTGGTATCCTAATTAAATCATCAAGAGTGATATAAGAAATGGTATGTGTCTTTCATGAGAAAATAATAAAGTGAAATTATAATAAGTTGCTTGAGTTTAATAGATATGATTGCATTGAAACGTTTCTAGAGAGTGTTTTCTTTAGAAAGTTATTAAATCACTAAACTCTGTTGATTTTTCAAATTACATCATCAGATCATCTTAGAAACTGTTTGAGACTTTCATCACTCTGAATACAAGCCCAGTATTTTAAGCAGTTGTGAATAACTCGGTCATTTTAGGAATCTAAAAATGGTCTTACTTTTATGTTTCCCTCACATCTTTAAAAATACTAGTTAAGTGAGTCAGTGCTTATGCTGATTTTCTAAATATTTAATTAGGCTATTCTGTGAAAAGCAATAAAAAATGATGGTCTTCTTTCTTTTTTGCATAAAAAAGTTAGTCTCTAATCCAGAATAGTATTATGAATCCAACATTAATGTTCCTTATTCTATTAGTTAAAGATGAACTGAGACTTAGAAAAATATCCCTATATTTACAATATTCCCATCATTTTCATTTTAGAAATATTTATTTATTTATTTGAAAGAAAGAGAGAGATCTATCTGCTGATTCATTCCTCAAATGGCTGCAAAAGTCAGGGCTGGAACAGGCTGAAGTCAGGAGCCATGAACTCAATCCTCGTCTCCCATTTGGGTGACAGGGGCCCTGCCTTCCCAGACACATTAGCAGGGAGTTGGATTTAAAGTGGTGCTTCCAGGACATGATCTGACACTCCAATATGTGATCCCAGCTTAACCAGCTGTGCCACAACACTAGTCCCTCCAGTCATTTTCATTTGTAATTTCATGTGGTAACACAAACATTTTGAGATCAGTATAGAGAAAACAAATTTTCCTTTCTCAAACAATTTCTGAAATAACTCCTTTCCATGAAATGCCTCTAAATTGATGATCTTAATGCTAACCTTTCTCATGAAAAATATATGAAGCAGATATATTTAGCTACTACTTTAGAAGCAAAGCCCAAAGAATTGGCAACAGAAGGTTTAGTCTTATTTTTTCATTTTTATCCCTATTTTCCATCAAATCTAAATATACAATGAAGAAATGGACAGCTAATAAGAACCCTATTGAATTCCTTTGTTTCAATTTTATTTATTTCTACTCTAAATTTAATCATTCCTTTCTCCTACTATTTTTGAGTTTGGTTTGCTGTGTTTCTGAGATGCATTGATAGCTCATGTATTTGGAGCATTTCCAACTTCTTGATGTAGGCACCAATTGCTATAAACTTCCCTCTTAACACTTCTTTTGCAGTATACCCAAGTTTCGATATGTTGCATTGTTCTTTCACTCATTTACCGAAAATTTTTTATCTATCCTTTGATTTCTTTTTTTTTTTTTTTTTTTTTTGAAAGGCAGAGTGGACAGTGAGACAGAGAGACAGAGAGAAAGGTCTTCCTTTTGTGGTTGGTTTACCTTCCAATGGCCGCTGCAGCCAGCACACCACGCTGATCTGATGGCAGGAGCCAGGTGTTTCTCCTGGTCTCCCATGGGGTACAGGGCCCAAGTACTTGGGCCATCTTCCACTGCACTCCCTGGCCACAGCAGAGAGCTGGCCTGGAAGACGGGCAACCGGGACAGAATCCGGCGCCCTGACCAGGACTAGAACCCAGTGTGCCAGCGCCACAAGGCGGAGGATTAGCCTAGTGAGCCATGGCACCGGCCTATCCTTTGATTTCTTCTATGACCCACTGTTCATTCAGGAGCATGTTGTTCAGTCTCCATGTGTTTTCAGATGTTCTAGAGATTTGTGAGTTGTTGATTTTCAGCTTCATTTTTTTGTGGTCAGAGAAGATAAATGGCATGATTTTAATCTTTTTGAAATTTGCTGAGACTTGCTTTATGGAGTAACATGGGGTCTAGCCTAGAGAAAGTCCCATGCACTGATGAGAAGAATGTGTATTCTGCACCTGTGGGGAAAAGGTCTGTAGAAATCAGTTAGGTACATTCGCTCATTAGTGTCAATTAACTCTGTTGCTTCTTTTGTTGATTTTCTGTATGGTTGACCTGTCCATTGCTGAAATTGAGGTGTTGAAGTCCCCTGTAACTATTGTATTGAAGTCTATGTCTCCCTTTAGAGCCATTAACATGTCTTTTTAAAAGACAAGCACCCTGTAATTAGCTGCATGTATGTTTATTACAGTCACATCTTTCTATTGAATTAATCCCCTAGTGCCTTTCTTCATCTCTTTTAACAATTTTTGTGTTTGATATTAGCATGGCTACAATGGCTCTTTTTTGCTTTCTGATAGCATGGAAAATCTTTTCTCCACCCTTTCACTTTCAGTCTGCATGTATCTTTGTTGTTAAGGTGTATTTCTTGTAGGCAACAAATAGATGGGTCTTGTTTTTTTAATCCATTCAGCCAGTCTGTGTCTTTTAACTGGAGAGATGAGGCCACTTACATTCAAGATAACTATTGATAAATAACAACTTTGCCCTGCCATTTTCCCAAAAATATTCTTATTGTTTACTTTGGATTCCCTTTGTACTTTTGCTGGGAGATTTTCTACCTTCACACATTCTTTCATGGTGATTACTATGTTTCTGTGTGTAGCACATCCTTAAACATCTTTTTTAAGGCTGGACGAGCAGTGACAAATTCTTTCAATTTCTATTTGTTATGTAAGGCCTTTATTTTACCTTCATTCATAAATGAGAGCTTTGCAGGGTATAGTATTCTGGGTTTAGATTATCTCTTGCCAATTCTCTCCTACCCTGTAGGGTTTCTGATGTGAAGTCAGCTGTGAGTCTAATTGCAGACCCTCTGAAAATAATCTGCTGTTTCTCTCATGCAGATTTTAGACTCTTTTCTTTATGTTTTACTAAGGAAAGTTTGACTACAATGTGTCATAGTGAAGATGTTTTCTGGTCATGTCTGTTAGGAATTCTATGTGCTTCCTCTACTTGGATGTTCCTTTCTTTCTCTGAATTGGGGAAGTTTTCTGTAATTATTTCACTAAATAGTCCTTCTAGTCCATTCTCTCTTTCTACACTTCCAGGAATTCCTAATACCTGTTTGTTTGGTCATTAGATAGTATCCCATAAATCTCCAACATTGTTTTTAATTTTTCTAATTTCCTCTCATTTTTTTTAGTCTGAATGTAAAATTTCCAGATTTGTGTTCTAGTTTTGATATTCTTTCTTCTGCCTCATAAAGTATGTTGGTAAATCTTTATGCTGCATTTTTAATCTGATCTATTGAATTCTTCATTTCTAATATTTCATTTTGATATCCTTAAAATCTCAATTTCATGGGAAAAATTTTCATTCATGTTATGTATGGATTTTTTTAAATCATGCTTTTGCTTATGATTGCATCTAAGTAATCCTATGATTAATCTTTCGAATTCCATTTCAGGCATTTCCTCAATCTCTTCATCTTCACATTCTAGTATTGAAGTGTCGTTGTGTTCCTTTGGCAGCATTATATTATCTTCTTTATTCTTCTTTCTTGAATCTCTGCAAATTTTTTAGCTATTTGTAGAGATACTTGTTGGTTTTTTCCTCTGAAGGCTTTTATCTTTGGACTATGCTTCTGTAGCTTAGTGGATTGTCTGTTCTCTCAGTGAATACCCAGAGGCATGTGCTAGGTGTAGCCATGGAGCTCTGGTAGGTGTTTCAGTGGGGAGACTATCCCTGGTGACACCCAATTTGGGCGTGGTATACAACCTCTTTTTTATCAGCTTGCAGGGTTTGATCAACACTGTTGACATAGTAACACCCTTAGCACCTCTCTTCGAAGGGAATCAATATCCAGGTGTTGGTCTACAATGGGTGCAAAACTCATCCATGCTGCATAAATATCACTCAAAGGGTCTGTGCAGTCCTCAGTGTAAGCACAGATCTTGTTGCAGTGACCCATCACAGGCAATCAGGGAACTCGAGCATGTGGAGCCACTCACAGATCACTCAGAAACCCAACTGCACCCTGCATCCTCTGCTGTAGTAACAGTATTCCTGCAGTCTCAGCACACAAGGCTCCCACAGTCACAGGATGCCAAGGATCTGCTCCACCCAGCTATTCTATCCCTTCCACAGAGGAGCAGAGACACTCCCAGAACCAGCCAACTGTGGGACTCCACCACGGCAGTTTGAGCCCCGGAGCATGTAATGTTATTGGAGCCTGGGGATACTTCACAGACCTATGTTGGTACCCAGCCTCCTGTCAATCCTCTGAGCCATACCCAGTTGTGTCTTCTGTGATGGTTGCTCAGCATGCGGACATGAGCTTGCACAGCTGTTACCTATGTCGAAAAATGGTGCCTGCCCTCTCTTAGCCAGTTGGTGAGCACCAGTACAGGGAAAGAGAAAGTGTCCTATTTTTGTCCTCCTTTTGGCAGGTACTCTGTTCTCCACAGGGCTTCAGGCTGGACCCACGGCAGGCTCTCTCTGCAGTTATATCACCAGTGGCATAGTCTGCTACAGTCTGGTACTCTCCAAAGCACTCTCCAAAATTAGCATTCAGATTCTTGGCTACTGGGGCTCTGTGTTGTATCTGTGATTGTGCTGCACATCCACACCATACATATAGGTCCAGAGTGTCCATCTTCCTTCTGTGGAATTTCCACTGCAGTTTTCTCCCAAACTCTTCCCTAAGATTGCACTCTTCACATTTTTCACCACCTTTCCTTAGCCTACAGCAGTTAGCTCCCTCCCTTTTCTGCCTCAATGCTAAAATTCATATGGAAATACAAAACACTCTGAGTAGCTAAAGCAATATTATACAACAAATACAAAGCTGGAGGCATCACAGTAACAGATTTCAAGACATACTACAGGAAGTTATAATCAAAACAGCTTGGTACTGGCAAAAATAATAGATGTATAGATGAATGGAACAGAATAGAAACTCCATAAATCAAACCATGGCTCTGCAACCAACTTATCTTTGACAGAGGAGCTAAAATCAATCCTTGGAGCATGGACATTCTCTTCAAGAAATGGTGCTGGGAAAATTGATTCTCTGCATCCAGAAGTATGCAGCAAGGCTCCTGCCTTACATCTCATACAAAAATCCACTCAAAATAGATCAAGGACTTAAATCTATGACCTGATACCATAAAATTACTACAGAACATTGGGTAAACTCTGCAAGACATTGGCATAGGCAAAGAGTTCTTGGAAAAGATCCCAGAAGCACAGGCAATCAAAGCCAAACCAGACAACTGAGATTACATCAACCTGAGAAGCTTCTGCACTGCAAAAGAAACAGTCAGCAAAGTGAAAAGGGAACTGACAGAATGGGAGAAAATATTTGCAAACTATGCAACTGATAAAGGATTAATATCCTGAATCTATAAATAGCTTAAGAAATTCAGTAACAATAAAACAATCCAATTAAGAAATGGACAAAGGACTTGAACAGGCATTTTTTAAGAAGAAATTCAAATGGCCAAGACACACATGAAAAAACGCTCAGAATCCCTAGCCATCAGGGAAATGCAAATCCAAACCACAATAAGGTTTAACCTCACCCCAGTTAGAATGTCTTTATTACAGAAACCAACAAACAACAAATACTGGTGAAGATGTGGGGAAAAAGGTACCCTAATCCACTGTTGGTGGCAATGTAAACTGGCATGGCCACTGTGGAAGACAGTAAGGGGATAACTCAGAAACCTGTAATATGGACCTACCATATAATCCAGCCATCCCTCCCCTTTTGTGAATTTACTCAAAGGAAATGAAATCATCATATGAAAGAGCTACCTTTAACCCCACATTTGTTGCAGTTCAATTTATAATAGCTAAGAAATGGAATCAACTCAGATGTCCATCAACTGAAGACCAGATAAAGAAATTATGGTATATATACACTATGGAATACTATTCAGCAGTTAAAAAAAAACCTGAAATGGTGTCATTTGCAACAAAATAGATGCAATGGAAATCATCATACTTAGTGAAATATGCATCTCAAAAAGACAAATTCCATATTTCTCCCTGATCTGTGGTAATTAATAGAGTACCCAATAGGTCTATAGAAGTAAAATTGACACTTTGAAATGTGAAGATTTGAACAGCCTTTGTCTTGACTGTTGAGGAATAGGTTTTTTTTTTTTTTAAACTATTTGTTAAACTCTTTACTTAGTGTAGGGCTATCATTATGTATATAAAGTTAACTGAAAATAGATCTTTGTAAAAAATAAGAATGGAATAGGAGAGGGAGGAGGAAGGGTAGGGTGGCAAGAGTTATTGTGTTCCTAAATTTGTATATATGAAATGCATGATGTTTGTATACCTTAAATAAAAGGTTTCTAGGTTAAAAAAAAAGAAGTGCCTACATGAGGATCATTTTACAATGATTTGCTAAGCTCATAACTCTTGTTACTTTCAAGAAAAGAGAAGTAAAAATTTGATAATGTCTTCAGAGAAGCCATATGAGTGTGGCTTCAAATTCAAAAATTTCCTTGGAAAATGGAAAGAAAAGATAATGCAAATTTTCCATGAACTTTTCAAACACTCATATGCATACATCTCAAATTTTTGATACTGTACAAGGATAAAATGTTCATGCATCATTTGTTTTAAATTAAAATATGAAAAGCATGCATAAAACATCTTGTGAATTTTACAGTAGAAAGATTTAATATGAAACATTGATAAATTATCTATAAAATGATTAAATATTATGGTTAAAATTTTATCTGAATATTAAAATATATATAAATTCTTAAATATAATTTGGGAGTAAAATTGCCCAAACCTTTGAACTCTTCAATTGTACATCTCCAAATTTATGAGGTAGTGAAATAAATGTTCAAAGCTCAAAAAGTTGAATACAAGTCATTAGGGTTTTTCAACAAAGTCCGTTTATTTTATACTGAAGATAATATTCAAAAAATCAAAAGTGTTATTTAGGCTAGCAGTTAAGATGTTGCTTAAGACATTCACAGCCCGCATTAAAATGTCTGGGTTTAGTTCTGGGTTTTGACTCCTGACCCCATCTTCCTGCTAATGTGGACTCTGGGTGGTAATAGTGATGGCTCCGGTGACTGGGTTCCTGCCATCCACATGGGAATCCTGGCTTGAGTTCCCAGCTCCCAGCTTTGGTTTATTCCAGCACTAATTATTGCAAGTATTTGGGGAATGAACCATTTGATGAGATCAGCCCCTCCCTCTCTCTCTCACACACAAACACACACACATATACAAACACACACACAATCAATCTAAGGTAGAGTGCAACAAAAACAAAACATCTATAGCCAAGCTCTCAGACAATGCCTTTCAAACTTAATGTGACCTGCCTCCTTTTATAATACACAAGATGATTGGCAGGGATAATATCAAATTACAACTTTTTCCCTTTATCATTTGACTATTGGGAAGACACATCACCTGTGATCTGGCAAAGATTCTTTTATCAAAAAATAACTCCCTTGTGCTAGCTCTGGGATATGTCTGACAATGAGGACACAATAGAAGACAAAGATATATCAAATGGCAAGATTTCCTTCATTTTTTGAAATTTTACCTTTTATTTATTTGAAAGGCAGAACTACAGAGAGAGAATGAAGGAGGGAGAGAATGAGGGAGGGAGGGGGGAGAGAGAGAGAGAGAATCTTCCACCCTCTGGTTCTCTCCTCAAATCTTACATGGCCTCAACAGCCAGAGCTGGATCTGTCTGTCTGAAGCCAAGATCCAGGAGCTTCTTCCAGGTCTCCCATGCAGGTGCAGGGGCCCAAGGACTCGGGACATGCTCTGCTGCTCTCCCAGTCACTTTAGTTCGGAGCTGGATCTGAAGTGGTGCAGTCAGGTCTCAAACCAGCACCCATAAAGAATGACGGCATCATAGGCAGAGGCTTACCCTGCTATGCCACAATGCTGGCGTCAAGATTTCAAATCTTCCTATGATGTATCACCAAGTAAAGCATTATTTAAAAATAAAGACCATAGTAGAGCTTTTGAAAATCTCTCCCAAGTTCAACTCAACCCAAATGTATACTCATGTCTGTTCAAAATACACAACTTCATCAGCTATACAATTTTTGATTGTTAGTTTTGGGTACTTTATTTTCCTTTTAGCATTCTAAGGATCATATCTAGGGTTTTTTTTTTTTTTTTTTTTTTTTTTTTTTGCCTCCATGTCTTTGATAAGAAGTTGACAGCTTCATTCTTTCTTTATATGAAATGTGGTCTTTTTTTTTTCTTTTGCTGTTGCCTACAAGTTTTCTTCATTAGTTTTCTGTTTTTAAGAGTTTGCCTGCATTTGTTTTTAAGAATCTGATTATAGTGTGTGTGTGTGTGTGTGTGTGTGTGTGTTTGAGTCTGTACAATTGTCCTTTTACCAACTGGTGAGATTCAGAGCCCTTGTTTCATCAAATCTTTCCTGTTGTTCTCTCCCTTCTATTTTTATAATTCCCCCACAGTTTCTGAAAGCCCTGTTTATTTATTTTTCAATTCTCTTTCGCTGAGTTCTACAAATCGGATAATGCTTATTAAACTATCTTCAAGGTTAATATCTCTTTGCTTTTATCACCTTGACTCTGTGACTAAGAGAGATTTCCATATCAGATACTTTATTCATTTCAGAATTCATATCTTGCTCTTTAGTATACATTGTTTGTCTGATGAGATATTTTCTCTTTTCACTCTACCTGAGTATATTTTTCTTTATCTCATTGAGCACAAGTGCTTAAACTTCTTGCTGTTCCCATTTCTTGAGTCATCTTGCAGTTCTTATGCCTCAATTGTTCTATATCAATAATGAATGAGTCAATTTTTTCTAAATCTTTATATATAAAGTAATTTTGTAAATGTTTTATGGATTTCTGTATATTCCTCAGAAGAGTGCTAATGTTTTTAAAGAGGCGATTAACTTGATTGGATTCAGCCAACTCTGTCTCTTGGTTATCAGCACAACTGTCATTTCAGTCATTTCTCTTTATCTGAATTCTATACAATAGTGGTTCTAGACTCATCCAGAGGTTTAAAAAATTTGTTATACAGATTTAGAAGTTTCCTTTTTTCAGTTTTCTATGTTTTCTAGAATTCTTTCTTAAATTTCCAGTAGCTTTTATTTAGCTTCAATTTCTGCTCTCTGATTTCTCAGGTCACAGAAATATGGTTTTCTATTCGAGCTTCAGGCATCCTGTGTAGCTGTGACTACAGAATGCTCTCAGAGTGAAGACAAAGCAATTGGAATTTTATTCCATGCTATCCTCTTTTAAAACCAAAACATAAACTCCTCTTCAATAACTGTTAAATTTTCCATCGTAGAATGAGAATTCCTGACAGACTTTCATGTTTTTATTTGATTGAGTGATGCATGAGACATGGAATTGTTACTTGAATAATGCTTGGAAGATTTAAATATCACATAAGGTATTTTTCTCTCATGTGATTTAGAATCTGAAATCTATAGCATTAGTAATATTAGTCAAACCAGAGAGGAAACATCCAATTTAATATTCTGCTTCATATAATCCTATTTAAAATATCTAAAGCATCACTTAGAAACATGTTGAAAAACATGAGGGTAAAAATAGAGAAAGAAACAAAAAATTATATTGTGATAATACTCAATGTGTGAAGTGATTAAATCATCTGTTCCTATTTGGCAAAAAAAAAAAAATATATATATATATATATATAATGATGAGGAGGACTTCATTTGTCCAGGAAAAGGCGCCAAATTTCTATTACTTCAAATTAAAGGGAAGAGCACCTGCCTGTGTTGGTTAGGTTTTTGAGAATCTCGTGACCTGAGAGAATATTCTGTGGGCTTCCTGCCTGATGAAGCTGATGCAGAAATTTTGACTGTGGGGGTCTTCCTCTCATGGAGTCAGCAACAGGAGGTTTTGGACCTCAATAAATCTTGCATTGCTGGAATAAAGGAAGGAAGGGAGGGCGGGAGGGAGGGGGAGGGAGGGAGAGAAGAAGAAAGGAAGGAAGGAAGGAAGGAAGGAAGGAAGGAAGGAAGGAAGGAAGGAAGGAAAGAAGGAAGGAAGGGAGAGAGAGAGAGAGGGGGAGGGAGGGAGGGGGAGGGAAGGATGAAAGGAGGAGGTAGAGAGGGAGGAAGGAAGAAAGGAAGGAAGGAAGGAAGGAATAAAGAAGGGGAGGGAGAAAGGGAGGGAGGGAAGGAGAAAGGGAGGGAGGGAGGGAGGGAGGAAGACTGCCTGGGAAATTTCACACTATGATAACTGAGAAGTGAGGACTAAATATGGAATATTGCTGTGGCCAGACTTACAATGTGTCTGGTGGTTTTTCTTCCCAAAATAAAAATTAATACTTCTGTGCTTTTAGAGAAATGTCCCCAAGCTGTCTACACGCTATGCCCTTCCTGTGCCTTAAAAATGTGGTTAGAAAAAATCAGTGCCTGTTATGGTGGTATCTGTTGCATTGGAAACAATTAAGGAAGTTTGTTCTTTTTTCCATCCATCAACACAACTGCTTCTTGAACTTGACAATGTGATTTCCATTCTTTTCCGAACAGTGAAAAAGAGGCAAAGAACCGAAGGAAATTTGACATTCTCAGTAATGATTCTTTTGAAAATCTCATGGACCTTCTTCAAGCACTTGTTTATGTTTAGATGGTATAAATAGTGATACAAATATTAGATTAAATAACTGCATAGTGGCCCTGCATTTGTACTCTGTAGTGCAGACACAAATTTTGATTTCATTGTTACCATTGTTGTTCTTAAAATTGTCTTATCTTTTACAAGAGCCTCTGGGAAAAATCTCCTGGGGCAAACCTCTGATGTCTTATTTACAACCAGTAGCTTGACCGCAGTCCTACATTTGCTGAATGAAGTGATGGAAAATATTGAAATGTATCATGAGTTTTGGCTTGAGGAAGCCACAAACTTGGCAACCAAGCTTGATATTCGAATGAAACTCCCTGGAAGATTACACAGGGTTCATCAAGGCAACTCTGGAATCTCAGCTAACTTCCGAGAGTTACTATAAAGAACCCTGAAGTATTCCAACAGCGGAGCACATTATCCAGGAATTTAAAGATGTATTTTCAGAGCAGCATCTCATGGTCATAAATGCTTTGCTCTGGTACCCTTGGTCATGGGACAGCTCAAATTCAATACATCAGAGGAGCATCATGCTGTCATGTACGGAAGTCACTTACCCAATCCTGAAGCTCCGTCAGCTGAGCTTCATTGCTGGAAAACAAAATGGAAACAAGGAGGCAAAGGTATAGAGCTGCCATGCATCCTTTATGAAGGCCTCTATCTGCCTGACATCAAGCTTCTCCTTAATGTATATGCCTTACGGAGGTGCTGTATGTTCTCCCTGTAGTGAAGGTTGAGAATGAACGCTATGAAAATGGACTCAAGTGTCTCAAAGCATACTTGAGGAACGCTTTAACAGATCAAAGGTCAAGTAACTTGGCTTTGGCTAATATAAATTTTGATGTAAAACATAATCTGTATTTATTGGTGGATATATACATTAAACAACACAACTAAGAGCTTCTGACAGACAATTCAGAACCCATTGAAAATACTTCAGAGACTTTAAAAATAGACTTTCTCTTGTATTTGATACCCATAGGCCACTTAATCAATGAATATCTCTACCTGTAGGCCTCCCATTGACTATGTGAGCCTTTGATAATCTCCCTAACTAAATGGCTGCTGTTAAACACCCATGCTTGGACAACCTCTCAAAATAGCAAAAATAGCATTATAAGAACTTTTCTTCCAAAAATAGCATTGCAATTGACATTCCCTTTATGTGGCTCTGGTAGTAGCATTCTGGAATTACTTAAGTTACTTTATTTAAAAAAAAAAATATTTGTTTATATATTTGAGAAGTAGAGTTACAGATAGAGAGGGAGAGTCAGAGGTCTTCCATCTGCTGGTTCATTCCCCATATGGCAATAATGGCCAGAATTGGACCAATCTGAAGAAGCCAGGAGTTTCTTCTGGGTCTCCCACATGCATACAGGTGTCCAAGCACTTGGGCCATCTTCCATTGCTTTTCCAGGCCATACCAGGGAGTTGGATTGTAACTGGAGCAACCAGGACTCAAACAGGCACCCATGTGGGATGCTGGCACTGCAGGCAGAGGCTTAACCTACTAAGCACTGTCCCCAGTTAAGTCATTTTAGATATAACACTTATTATTACTGTGGATCCAACTTTCGGGTTTGAATTAACAATGTTTTGAAGAAATAAATTTTGAGGAGGTGTGAAAAAAGAAATAGATTTTAAGAAATTTGCAATGAAACCCATGATTGAACTTTGACTAATAGGAGTTTTGACTAACAGGAGTTAAAAATCTGAAATGGACAATTACCAGAGAGAAATTAGTGGTATCACTATACAAGGATTTTAGTGTAAGTTTTGTCTTGATCAAATGAGCCTTAAATGATTTAAGTTAACAGTGATAGAACCTGCAATTGTCATTCCACATCTGGAAATTCTTGATTACATTCCTTTGTTGAGCCTACACCTTTTTAGCATGTGTATGTTTAATATTTGTGTTCAATGGTCGAGAGAGTCTCAGAGACCATGGATATGGAAAATCGACTTATCTGTTTTCTTCTTTTTCTATCACACTACAGCCTGGACTTGATTTATAAGCAAACCAGAAAAATTACAAAAAGAAGTGTTTTGTGGTTTAACTAGAAATAATACAGAAAATATTGCTGTTATTTTTGGTGAAGAAAATTGATTTTGTATAGTTTATTTGAATCTATATAAAATGTGAATTGTACTTAAAAAAAAAAGGTGAACAAAAGATGGCTAGGACCATGACATGGCACACAAGGAGCTAAACTGATGTTTGACAGAAAGAAAATAGATTTTTGAATCCTTGTGTTTGCTTTGGATTCCTCTGCTAAGTATAAAACAAGCATTCACAAGGAAATACAAAATCCAAAGTAGCAAAGTTATTTTCTATGAATTCAGGTCAGTTGGCTTAGACGAATTGCATCCTAAGCCTCTAAGAGAACTTATAATGAAATCATTCAACATCATTCTTATTTTATGATAAATCTTAGAGAAGGGCAAAGGAGCCAGAAAACTGGAGAAAAGCCAGGGTCAGTCCCACTTCCTAAGTGGGACATTTTTGGTTTGGCACACAAACTACTGGAAGCGAGGATGAGTTACTGAAGGAATAGACCATGAGTACCCGGAAAAGGGAAGCCACTGTAAATTGTTTAAGCATTCCAGTCATGTTTTGCACTAGAAGGAGTACAAAACTTATCTAATCAGAAAAGCAGGACACAAAACTTATGTGGACCTCAGTAAATCAACTGACAATAAAGTAGTTCTCTTCCTATATCCTTTAATATAGAATAAAGAAATATGGGTTAAATGGTTAGAAAGATGATCAGTTTAATAGCTGGTGGAATTGGTATATCAAAGAGCAGTGACTAATAACTTGATATCAACCCAATAATAATGTTTACAGGTATTATGGGTTGGTTATCTCCCTGAAATAAATGATATACTAAAGTTTTATCCACCAGAATCTATGAGCATTGCTTTCTTTGGAACTAGGATTTTTATAAATGTTATCCTGTTGACATGAGGCTATTATGGTGGGTCATGGTGTAAGGTGATAGTTGTTCTGATAAGAAAAGGAAAATACCATGCAAAGGCAGAGTCACAGGGAGAGCACTATGAGACAACAGAGGCAGAAGCTGAAGTGCTAGGGCTGCAAATCAAGGAATGTCGAGGATGACCAGCAACCACTGGAAACTGGCAAGAAACAAGGAAGAATTCTCTCCTACAGGCTTCATGGCCCTGTCAACACCTTAATTTTGGGTTCCCACTCTCCAGAACTATAAATGAATAACTTCCTGTTGTATGTGACATTTGGTGACAGAAGCCCTAGGACACTAATGCCACAAGCAGATCCCAAGAACCAGAGTTCAACATTCCAAAAAAAATTGGAATGAAAGCACAGCAGACATGCTAAAAAAAAGAAAAAGGAGTAAAAATATTAAGAAAAATATGCTTAATTTAAAATAATAATATATAACTAATGTAAAGTCATTACCATTTTAAAATAAAACTATACTGTAAGTATATGTGGAAAGTATGTATTCAAAAATTTTATTTACCAAGAAAATCATTACTTGTCTTAATTTGTAGGCCATTTGGCCATTTTAATAAGCACAACTGGGGTAGTGTTTAGATTGAAATAAGACACGTAAAAGAGCTCTGAATAATGGGCCTGGTGCAAAGGCAAGTGATCAAAGGAAAAGTCTCAAAACGATGCCATTTTAAAGCATGAAGAAAGTGATAAAGTACAGTGACAGGAGTTTTGTGTGAAGAAAAACTCAAAGCTGGCACTATGCTGTCTGCAAATAGGGAAGAGGCATCTGTCTGCTTTTCCAAAAAGCTTAGTGAGCTTCAAGTCTCACACTCCTATTACTAACAAGGTACATCAAGTAAATGTGTTGTCCTCAGTTTGCATTGAGAATAAGAACATAACATGGCTAGTAATGTGAATGCAATATTAAATAAATTCTAGAACACCCTTTTCTCTAAATTTTAGTATCCCTACAATCAGCATTTGTCTTACAATCACTGAACGTCAAACAGCAGTCTTAAAGGAATTTTCCTTGACTGCTTGGACAAACTCAGACAGAGCTGTTCACATTTTTGTTCTTTGAGTTCAGTTATGGTCATTGCTAGTAGGTCACAGGTTGAGTTTAATTTAAATATCCTAAAACAGGTGAGCCTAGTGATTAAGATGCCCACATTTCACATAAGAGTTCTTGAGCTCAAGTCCCAACTCTGACTCCAAACTCCAACTTCCTGCCAATGAAAACCCTGAGTTTGCACAGTTGATGGCTCATATAGGTGATTCTCTGCTACACGAGTGTCAGATCTGAATTGCATTCCATGCTCCTGCATTTGACCCAGACAGGATAGGCATTTAGGGAGTGAACCAGCAGATGGGAGTCTTATCTGTCTCTCTCTCTCAAATAATTTTTTTAATTTTTTATATTTAGCAATGAAATGAAAATATTGCATATAAAGAAAACCACAGACAACAAAAATGGGTATCTTTAAGATTAGGGGAATTTTTCATGACAAGAATGACCACTTGTTTTTTTC
The DNA here is from genome assembly GCF_051225735.1 of Oryctolagus cuniculus. Classification (NCBI taxonomy): domain Eukaryota; kingdom Metazoa; phylum Chordata; class Mammalia; order Lagomorpha; family Leporidae; genus Oryctolagus; species Oryctolagus cuniculus. The sequence continues at coordinate 149,070,908 of NC_142867.1, read as the reverse complement.
CTTGCTAGGCAAACAATCAAATGCTTTACTAGATCTAAGGAAATACAGTTCATTTTGTTCTGTTCTGTTTCTTTTTCTGTTTGGATTAAATGCAAAAAAAATTTTTTTAAACACTTGCCTATCCCCTGCTAAGCAACACAGTTGAAAGCAAGAAGTACTTTTATAGTTCTTGAGATAAATGAAAGAATGTTCAAAATTTAAAAAGGCAGATATGACCCACTCAGGCATCAAATAGCACCAGTGATGCATTGTATTATAGTTTAATTGGCAGCATTTTTATTCTTAGTGGAATTTAATTAATGGTATATCTTATGATAATAATGTCTTAGATTAAAAATTATAGCAGTTTCTATTTACATAGAACTTGATAGTTTACATAGTGTTCTCACAAAGATTATTTTAATTGACCTCTATAGCATATGAAATAGGAGTAGGTCTATTTTATAAACATTAAACAGAGGAGATAATGGATGCTAAATAACTAACATGTTTAGAGTAATGTATTTAATATGTAACAAAACATACACATTTAATTCCTTTTTTGAAAATATTAGTAAAGATTTAGTGAAGGCAACATTTGCAATATATAAGATTTGATTAATGTTTATAGCCCTCATCTAAATTACTGTGAAACAGTGGTCTTTCCACTTTTTATTTGTTAAACATTATGGTTGGTGGTGCATGAAGCCTGTGATTATAAAGTAAATTGCAGTCCGGTGCAGCGGCTCACTAGGCTAATCCTCCACCTTGAGGCACCGGCACATCAGGTTCTAGTCCCGGTCGGGGCACCGGATTCAGTCGGGGCACCGGATTCAGTCCCGGTTGCCCCTCTTCCAGGCCAGCTCTCTGCTGTGGCCCGGGAAGGCAGTGGAGGATGGCCCAAGTGCTTGGGCCCTGCACCCCATGGGAGATCAGGAGAAGCACCTGGCTCCTGGCTTCGGATCAGCGCGATGTGCCGGCCACAGCGCGCCGGCTGTGGCGGCCATTGGAGGGTGAACCAACGGCAAAGGAAGACCTTTCTCTCTGTCTCTCTCTCTCACTGTCCACTATGCCTGTCAAAAAAAAAAGTAAATTGCAAGTATGTTTTTGCAAAAATTAGAAGAAAGAAAGAAAGAAAGAAAGAAAGAAAGAAAGAAAGAAAGAAAGAAAGAAAGAAAGAGAAAAGGAAGGGAGGAAGGGAGGAAGGGAGGAAGGGAGGAAGGGAGGAAGGGAGGAAGGAAGGAAGGAAGGAAGGAAGGAAGGAAGGAAGGAAGGAAGGAAGGAAGGAAGGAAGGAGAAAGAGAGAGAGAAAGAAAGAGAAAGAGAAAGAGAGAGAGAGATAGAGATGGATAATAGATTTAAGGAAGTAGGGAGGGATGTCTTATCTTCTTAGAACTGTATGTATGAAATAAATCAAATATGTTAACTTTATATTAATAAAAATCTTTAAAAATAAAGAAAAAAGTGACAAGCTAAATGAGCTGAAAATTTTAATTTCACAATTATAGTTTGAGATCTAACATAAAAATAATTCAGAAAAGCCTTGCCTTTTGATATTCCAAAGACAAACCAAGTGAATAAATATCTTTTCAAGGTCATTTTCATTAAACTTGATGAAAGGATTGGCTCAAAAAATAAATTTCTCCAGAAAGTTGTTGCAGGTAATACAAAATCAACTTTTGTTGTCCTTGGAAAGGATTAATAACTTAGTCATTTTATCTTCACTGAAACTAATGAAATTCTGAAATTGAATATTATTGACAAGATTTCATAATCTAAGCTCATACATTTACATGACTACAAACATGCTATTCAGTTTTCAAATATCTGTCTGAACTTTGAGGCAAAAATTAGGCTATTTAATATATTTTCTTGACAAAAAGCACATAAATATTGTGATCACTGAATTTAAAATACAATGAACAACTATGTTACCTTGTAGTCTCATATATTCTCAAGAATCTTTCTTTTTATTATACTGCAACTTAGGTTCTTTTTAAGATTTATTTTATTTATTTGAAGACACAGTTACAGTGAGAGAGAGAGAGGGAGAGAGGGAGGGAGAGACAGAGAGAAAGAGATCTTCCACCCACTGGCTCACACAGAAATGCCTGCAAGAATTGAACCTAGGCCATGTTAAAGTCAGGAGCCAAGAACTTCATCTGTGTCTCTGACATGGGTGCCAGGGCCCAAACACTTGGGCCATCTTCTGCTACTTTCTCAGGTGCATTAGCAGGAAGCTGGATCATAAGTGGAGCATCTGGTACATGAAAAGGCACCCATATGGGGGCTGGCATCACAGACAGTGGCTTTATCTGCTATGCCACAATACCAGCTTCTGCATCTTATTCTTTTTTTTTTTTTTTTTTGATAGGCAGAGTGTACAGTGAGAGAGAGAGAGAGAAAGGTCTTCGTTTACTGTTGGTTCACCCCACAATGGCCGCTGCAGCTGGCGCGCTATGGCCGGTGCACCACACTGATCCAAAGCCAGGAGCCAGGTGCTTCTCCTGGTCTCCCATGCGGGTGCAGGGCCCAAGCACTTGGGCCATCCTCCACTGCCTTCCCGGGCCACAGCAGAAAGCTGCCCTGGAAGAGGGGCAACTGGGACAGAATCTGGCGCCCTGACCAGGACTAGAACCCGGTGTGCTGGTGCCACAGGCAGAGGATTAGCCTATTGAGCCGCGGCGCCGGCCGCATCTTATTCTTGACAACAATCCTGTGAAGTGTCATCAACCCCATCAGCATCAGCAGCAATGGTAAAATCACCATCATGGTCATCAGAAGCATCAGAAGCAGTAGCATCACAATCTTCATCATTATTATCAATATCATCACCATCATCACCAGTAGCAGCAGCACAATCATCGTTGTCATCATCATCATTATCATCACCATTTGACTTAGAAAGAAACCAGGATTCACATCCATCTTATAACTTGTCCAAAGTCACTCCAGCAACAAGTGATAGAACTAGGACAAGAGTCTCTCTTCTGACTCCAAATCGCTAGGGCATCATTGGTTAGATCTTGAAATGAAAAAGGTAGAGAGTGAAATTGCTAGATCATATGTCATTGGTCAGTAAAGGCAGCCACTGATGCAATTTATTTGATCTTTATAAATAAATACTCTTACTAGTAAGAGAGAAAGAGGAACTCAGAGAGACAGATGGCCACTCATTTTATAATACTGTTTTGATTAAGTCCTGATTTCAGCCTATACACCTGATTATTGGTCTTCTCTTAGAACCTTAAACTTCATGGGACTTGCTACAACTTTGGATTGAGAGGTAAAATGGTCCTTAAATCTCCCTGTACAAATTACAAGTTGGATATCGATTTCTTTGTGTCAAATATATATGTAGTAGTAGAAAAGCTGAGTTATGTAGTATCTGTGTTGAATATTTGATGGGCTGCCTCTAAGATAAATGCACCATTTTTTATTCCCAGCTACAGTGTTACAAAGGTTCCAATTTCTGAAAATCCTTGTCACTGCAAGTAATTATGCTCTCTTGAAAACAGTCATCCTTATGGGTTTCAAGTGGTATCTCCTTGTGGTTTTGATTTGCATTTCCCTAGTGACCAATGACATGGAGCATATTTTCATGTATCTTTTTGCCACTTCTTCTACATCTTCTTTTAAAAATGTTAATTCAGATCCATTTCCCAGCTATTTGTTGTGGTAAAATATTCATAACACAAAATTTAATGTTTCAACCATTTTTAAGTGTACAATTCAGTGGGTTAAGTGCATTCACAATGTGTTTAATCACCAGTACAGTCTATTTCTAGAACCTTGTCTTCATCTCAAATGGAAACTCTGTACACATAAAACACTAATGCTCTGTTTCTACCTCACCAAAACCCCTAATAAACTATATTTTTATTCTCAATCTCTGCAAATTTGCCTATTCTAGATTTGTCCCATGAATTGAATCACACAATATTTAGCCTTTTGTGTTTGACTTATTTCACTTAGCATGATGCTTTCAGGGTTCAGGTATGTATCAGAATTTAATTTCTTTTTATGGCTGAACAATATTCCATTCCACGCATATTTCACATTTTGTTTATCCATTCTTTGTTGGTAGATCCTTGGATTGTTCCCACCTTTTGGTTGTCATGAGTAATGCTTCTGTGAACATTGGCATACAAGCATTTTACTCACTACTTTCAATTATCTTGGTTATATATCTAGGAGTGGAGTCAATGAATTATACACTACTTCTGTTTAAATTTTTGAGTAATTGTTCAACTGATTTCCACAATGGCTGCTCTATTTTATACCAACTAGTAATGCACAATGAATCCAACTTCTTCACATCTTCTCCAACACTTGTATCTTTCTTTTTCTTTATTTTTTTAGAATAGCCATTTTAATGTGTGAAGTGGTATCTAACTGTGACCAATGTTTGTTTTTATTGGGATTATTTTTCTATTTTATTATTGAATTTCAAGAGTTCTTTACACATTTTAGAAATACTTTTTGATCAGACATCTGATACCTATTGCTGATGCCCAGCATGACATTGACATTAGACTGAATCCCTTATAGTGGCTTCCATTTGGACATGTGCCAGGAACTCCACAGTGGAAGTGAAATTTACATGTGGGTGAATTTTTTTTGACTGAGTTTACTAAACAACCAGGGCAGCATACATATTTAGATTTAGAACAAACACAGCCTTATTATTCATCACATCCCCTGTACATATTATACCTGCACATCTTTTTCTTTCTTTTTTTTTTTTTTTTTTGACAGGCAGAGTGGACAGTGAGAGAGAGAGACAGAGAGAAAGGTCTTCCTTTGCCGTTGGTTCACCCTCCAATGGCCGCCGCGGCCAGCGCACTGCGGCCGGCGCACCGCGCTGATCCGATGGCAGGAGCCAGGAGGCAGGTGCTTTTCCTGGTCTCCCATGGGGTGCAGGGCCCAAGCACCTGGGCCATCCTCCACTGCACTCCCTGGCCACAGCAGAGGGCTGGCCTGGAAGAGGGGCAACCGGGACAGAATCCGGCGCCCCGACCAGGACTAGAACCCGGTGTGCCGGCGCCGCTAGGCGGAGGATTAGCCTAGTGAGCCGCGGCGCCGGCCTCTTTCTTTTTTTTTTAAGATTTGTTGCTTTAAGAAACATTCTCAAACCCAAGAACTGTCTTTAAAGTTCACAGCCACTTCCAATGGATGGAATTAAACACTGCCACTTGGTTATTAATCGTGAACTCTGAAACGGCACTTTTAGAAAACCACAGGGTTGTGGGAAATGATATTTTATTAAAAGCTGCAAAATATCTAAGCACAAAATGGGCAGGGGAGAGGAGAGAGTGATTATTTCTGTGAGTGACTAAGTGATGCTTTTCCATTTCCTTATCGCAGAACGTGTCAGGGCAGTACGAAAGATTCCCATTCAAATCGAGCACCACGGACAGCCTGGATGGAATACAAATAGATGCAGGAGAAGTGGAGCAGGGTTAGCGAAGTGTGCAGTTGGCGAGATTGATGTTGATACCCTTCACTGCCAAGTGAAATGCCAATAATGCTTGTATAGCATTTTGTGAGGGCAATGGGAGTATTGATTCCTGAGCAATAATAAAGAATGAAGCCGCTCTCTCAGGTATAAAAATATTGGCAACTGTTACAAAGAATTGACTCATAGGGGCCTGAGTGCTGGCCTATCTTAATACAAATAATTCAGGCTTCAGAAGGATTTCAAGAGCAGCCAGGCATGGTTTGCAGTCTCCAATTCTGCTATTAATTTACCTGCAGCTTTTTTGGGCCTCCCAGTGTATCAGCCAATTGGCCTTAGTAGGGTAGAAGCTAAATGGATTCCTGAGGTCTGATTGAGAGTTGGGACAAGAAAGAAAGGAAAAAGAAAGGAAAGGCAGAAAGACAGAAAGACTGTAAATTTTTTACAAAGACATTTTTGAAGTTACAGATGCTGTTTGTGTTTTTTCTGCAGATGAAGTAATGCATATGGCAGCCACCTAAGCAAAGAAACATTGTATATGATTTTAACACATTCCTGTTAAGGTTGTGATTTCCAAGAAAATTCTTTTATCCTATGGATTACAATGAGGTTTACATACTGAAACTAAAATGGAACACTTGCAAATGTGTGGAAGTATTGTAGTTAATGATATCATACACTTGGCAGGAAAGCTGACAAACACTCTAAAGTTTATGTAAAGCTAGAAAATTGATCAGACAGGGCTAGAATACCCAGAACCATAGCCAGCCATTCCTGAAAGAGAGGAAACCCTATAGAGGATCAAAATGAAATGTCTCAACTTTTGCAAAGCGTAAAAAAGGCCTGGTCTCACATGAACTCCACTTGGCCTAGGAATCTGCAATGTCTGTGAAATGATGAAATCATCAAAATACAGACTTATGATCCAAAGGGAAAGTCTCATGAAATGTACATTAAACACACACACACACACACACACACACACACACTGGTAATAAATCAAGATGCACTCTGGTTTAGGCCAAACTATTTCTTATAGCGGAAGGATGTTTTGAAAGAAAAAAAAAAAAAAAACCACCACAAACTCTGTTGATTGATCCAAGATGATTGAATAGGTTAAACACAAGCTGATGTTGGCCAGGGTAAGACACCAGAACAGGAGAGGAACCATGTTCACAGGGTACAGTTGGAGAGAAGTTTTTCACCGGGATGTCTACAGAAATAAGAGAGACTCCGTGGAACAGCAAGGACTGTGCAAACATGCAGCAGACACCAACAGTGACTCCTGCAGTCAGCAGGGACACCATCATCTCAGTCTGAGGTAAGAAGAACCTACAGCAGCCCCCAAGCCACTGGTGATCTTAACCTCACAGTCCCACTGATTTTGAGTCTAGTCTTTGGAGCTGGCAGGGGACAAAGTGCTTATACAACCCCATGAAGGGAGAGTACATTGATTTCTTCCCCTCTCCCCACCAAGGTACAAAACAGCCAGCAGAAAAGTAACATCTTACCAGAATAAGGGGAGTGACAGCTATTGTGGCCCACATATCACTGGTCAATTTTGTCTGAGGAATAAATTCTCAGAACCACTGACATTGGGTCTGAACTGGAGTGTTGGCAGGTGGGGAAGGGTGCTCACTTACTTCCATGAAGGGAGGGCATGTTGCTCCCTTTTCTTCACCCAACCAACCTCTGTCAAGCTTTAGGAATGGGGCAGTTCTCATCATGGGTGGAGAGGTTTGCAGGGCAGGGAGTGGATCCCCTGCACACCATGACTCTGGTCAGAGTTCTGTGGCCCCACCCTACCCAGTACATGTCTTGGGAAACTCCTGAAAAATTAGGCATTCCACTAAGCCATAGAGGTATATCTCAAAGAACAAAGCCTTCAGAAGAGATATCAACAAATGTTTCCACAGATGCATAAAAACAAGTGTAGAAATAAATGTAGAAATGAACAAGAGAAAAAATACAACTCCCCAAAGTAACAAAAACAGAACTTCAAAAGAAACAGAGAAAGATAATCAGCATGATGAAAGAATGTGAAGGCAGAAAACCTAATAGTAAAAGTACAAAGGAGTCCAAGAAAAACACTAGGAATACTTACAGGAAAATGGTAGGACCAAGTCATTGCTAGCAATAATAACCTTGAATGTAAATGGCCTAAAATCCCCAATTAAAAGATACGGACTGAGCAAGTGGATTAAAAAACAAGATCTATCTACATACTGCCTACAAGAAACACACCTCATCAACAAATATACACACAGTCTGAAAGTGGGAATAAGAGAAGGAGGAGGAAGAGGGGTGGGAGTATGGGTGGGAAGGCAGGCATGTTGGGAAGAAACACCATATACCTAAAGTTATAATTATGATGTGTATGAAGTTTGTAACTGTAAAGCTGTATAGTTCTTCATACATTCCTATGGACTTAATTCTAGGGGTATAGTTTAGAAACTTGCCATAGGACCCCAAGTCCCCTTAAGTCAGGTGGTAAAAATAGCATTTTAAGTGTTAAAGTGATCGTATGGATAGGATTAAGTAGTAAAGTAATCATATATAGGATTAAGTGTTAAAGTGATCATACAAATTAAGTGTTTGCTAGTAATAATAGAATTAAAAAGGAGAGAATGTTCCAAAATGGGAAGCAGTCCATTCAGTAGATTCATAGAATGACAATCACGTTAAGTAGTACTCTAACCTCAGAATCAGCTTTTAAGGCATTCTGGTCTGGCTGAAAAGCCCATGAGAACATTTCAGGCATAGAAACCCAAGACACTATGGCAAAAAGTGTCCTACATGAAGGACTTCTGTGAGACTCCAGTGGAAAGAAGTGGTCAGCAAAGAAGGATGTACGTTTCTCTGAAGGGAGGAGAGAAATTCTACTTTGCTTAGGGCCTTATCTACATACTGAAAGAGTTTGTGGATTCAAAAGGCTTCCCATAGCCTAGGCAGCTCATGTCAAGAGCCTTGGGTGATAAATGAGTGTTAATTGATAAATTAATAACAGGAGCCACTGTGCACTAACTTCCCATGCAGGACCTCTGTCCTCAAAGAATTTTAGTATAAGAGTTAATACTAAAACATGTTCTCAAAGATTTACTTCATTTTAGTGTGTGTAGTGGAGGATATTCTTATGTCTCATAAGTTATAGTCATGCCTAAGTGCTTGCAAAAGATGTATAATTCTTGGGTTCTTTTTTTTTTTTTTTAATCTTTTATTTAATGAATATAAATTTCCAAAGTACGTCTCATGGGTTACAATGGCTTTCCCCCCCATACCGTCCTTCCCACCCACCACCCTCCCCTTTCCCACTCCCTCTCCCCTTCCATTCACATCAAGATTCATTTTCGATTATCTTAGTATACAGAAGATCAGCTTAGTATACCTTAAGTAAGGATTTCAACAGTTTGTTCCCACACAGAAACATAAAGTGAAAAATAATAGATGATTTTTTTTTAAATGATGATGAAATCAGATCAGACCTATTGTCATGTTTAATCCCAGTGAGAGTCAAGTTGGGAATTGATAGTTTCTTCTTCTTTTTTTTTTTTTTTTTTTAACAGAAGATCAGTTTAGTGTACATTAAGTAAAGATTTCAATCGTTTGCACCCCCATAGAAACACAAAGTGAAATATACTGTTTGAGTACTCGTTATAGCATTAAGCCTCAGTGTACAGCACATTAAGGACAGAGATCCTACATGAGTAGTAAGTGCACAGTGACTCCTGTTGTTGACTTTACAAATTGACACTCCTGTTTATGGCATCAGTAATCTCCCTATGCACCAGTCATGAGTTTCCAAGGCTATGGAAGCCCCTTGAGTTCTCTGACTCTTATCTTGTTTAGACAAGGTCATAGTCAAAGTGGAGGTTCTCTCCTCCCTTCAGAGAAAGGCACCTCCCTCTTTGAAGACCTGTTCTTTCCACTGGGATCTCACTCACAGAGATCTTTTTGCCAGAGTGTCTTGGCTTTCCATGCCTGAAATACTCTCATGGGCTTTTCAGCCAGATCCGAGTGCCTTTAGGGCTGATTCTGAGGCCAGAGTGCTATTTAGGACATCTGCCATTCTATGAGTCTGCTGAGTATCTCACTTCCCATGTTGGATCACTCTCCCCTTTATTTATTCTATCGGTTAGTGTTAGCAGATACTAGACTTGTTTATGTGCTCCCTTTGACTCTTAGTCCTTTCATTATGATCAATTGTGAACTGAAATTGATCACTTGGAATAGTGAGATGGCATTGGCACATGCCACCTTGATGGGATTGAATTGGAATCCCCTAGTATGTTTCCAACTCTACCAATTGGGGCAAGTCAGCCCGAGCATGCCCCAAATTATACATCTCTTCCCTCTCTTATTCCCACATTTATGTTTAACAGGGATCACATTTCAGATAATTTTCAACACTTAAGAATAACTGTGTGATAATTACAGAATTAAACCAGTCATATTAAGTAGAACAGACAAAAAAAAAATACTATGAGGGATAATGTATTAAGTTGTCCATTAGCAGTCAGGGCTATGCTGATCAAGTCACCATTTCTCATAGTGTCCATTTCACTTCAGGAGGTTTCCTTTTTGGTGTTCAGTCAGTTGTCACCGATCAGGGAGAACATATGGTATTTGTCCCTTTGGGACTGGCTTAATTCACTCAGCATGATGTGTTCCAGATTCCTCCATTTTGTTGCAAATGACTGGATTTCGTTGTTTCTTACTGCGGTATAGTATTCTAAAGAATACATATCCCATAATTTCTTTATCCAGTCTACCATTGATGGGCATTTAGGTTGGTTCCAGGTCTTGGCTATTGTGAATTGAGCTGCAATAAACATTAGGGTGCAGACCGCTTTTTTCTTTATCAATTTAAACTCCTTTGGGTAAATTCCAAGGAGTGGGATGGCTGGGTCGAACGGTAGGGTTATATTCAGGTTTCTGAGGAATCTCCAGACTGATTTCCATAGTGGCTTGACCAGTTTGCATTCCCACCAACAGTGGGTTAGTGTCCCTTTTTCCCCACATCCTCGCCAGCATCTGTTGTTGGTAGATTTCTGTATGTGAGCCATTCTAACCGGGGTGAGGTGAAACCTCATTGTGCTTTTGATTTGCATTTCCCTGATTGCTAGTGACCTTGAACATTTTTTCATGTGCCTGTTGGCCATTTGGATTTCCTCTTTTGAAAAATGTCTATTGAAGTCCTTGGCCCATCTCTTAAGTGGGTTGTTGGTTTTGTTTTTGTGGAGTTTCTTGATCTCTTTGTAGATTCTGGTTATTAACCCTTTATCTGTTGCATAGTTTGCAAATATTTTTTCCCATTCTGTTGGTTGTCTCTTCACTCTCCTGACTGTTTCTTTTGCAGTACAGAAACTTCTCAATTTGATGCAATCCCAATAGTTGATTTTGGCTTTGACTGTCTGTGCCTCCCGGGTCTTTTCCAGAAATTCTTTGCCTGTGCCAATATCTTGAAGGGTTTCTCCAATGTTCTCTAATAACTTAATGGTGTCAGGACGTAGATTTAGGTCTTTAATCCACGTTGAGTGGATTTTTGTGTAAGGTGTAAGGTAGGGGTCTTGCTTCATGCTTCTGCACGTGGAAATCCAGTTTTCCCAGCACCATTTATTGAATAGACTGTCCTTGCTCCAGGAATTAGTTTTAGATCCTTGATCAAATATAAGTTGGCTGTAGATGTTTGGATTGATTTCTGGTGTTTCAATTCTGTTCCATTGGTCTATCCATCTGTTTCTGTACCAGTACCATGCTGTTTTGATTACAACTGCCCTGTAGTATGTCCTGAAATCTGGTATTGTGATGCCTCCGGCTTTGTTTTTGTTGTACAAGATTGCTTTAGCTATTCGAGGTCTCTTGTGCCTCCATATGAATTTCAGCATCATTTTTTCTAGATCTGCGAAGAATGTCTTTGGTATCTTGATTGGGATTGCATTGAATCTATAAATTGCTTTTGGGAGAATGGACATTTTGATGATATTGATTCTTCCAATCCATGAGCATGGAAGATTTTTCCATTTTTTGGTATCCTCTTCTATTTCTTTCTTTAAGGTTTTGTAATTCTCATCGTAGAGATCTTTAACGTCCTTGGTTAAGTTTATTCCAAGGTATTTGATTGTTTTTGTAGCTATTGTGAATGGGATTGATCTTAGCAGTTCTTTCTCAGTCATGGCATTACTTGTGTATACAAAGGCTGTTGATTTTTGTGCATTGATTTTATATCCTGCCACTTTGCCAAACTCCTCTATGAGTTCCAATAGTCTCTTAGTAGAGTTCTTTGGATCCTCTAAGTACAGAATCATATCGTCTGCAAAGAGGGATAGTTTGACTTCTTCCTTCTTGATTTGTATTCCTTTGATTTCTTTTTCTTGTCTGATGGCTCTGGCTAAAACTTCCAGAACTATGTTAAATAGCAGTGGTGAGAGTGGGCATCCCTGTCTGGTACCAGATCTCAGTGGAAATGCTTCCAACTTTTCCCCATTCAATAGGATGCTGGCTGTGGGTTTTTTATAAATTGCTTTGATTATATTGAGGAATGTTCCTTCTATACCCAATTTGCTTAGAGTTTTCATCATGAAAGGGTGTTGAATTTTATCAAATGCTTTCTCTGCATCAATTGAGATAATCATATGGTTTTTCTTCTGCAGTCTGTTAATGTGGTGAATCACATTGATTGATTTGCGAATGTTGAACCATCCCTGCATACCAGGGATGAATCCCACTTGGTCTGGGTGGATGATTTTCCTGATGTGTTGTTGTATTCTATTGGCCAGAATTTTATTGAGGATTTTTGCATCTATGTTCATCAGGGATATTGGTCTATAATTTTCTTTCAGTGCTGCATCTTTCTCTGGCTTAGGGATTAAGGTGATGCTGGCTTCATAGAAAGAATTTGGGAGGATTCCCTCTTCTTCGATTGTTCTGAATAGTTTGAGAAGAAATGGGATTAGTTCTTCTTTAAATGTCTGGTAGAATTCAGCAGTGAATCCATCTGGTCCTGGGCTTTTCTTTGTTGGGAGGGCCTTTATTACTGTTTCAATTTCTGTTTCAGTTATGGGTCTATTTAGGTTTTCGATGTCTTCATGGTTCAATTTTGGTAGATTGCATGTGTCCAGGAATCTATCCATTTCTGATAGGTTTTCCTGTTTGCTGGCATACAGGTCCTTGTAGTAATTTCTGATGATTCTTTTTATTTCTGTGGTGTCTGTTGTTACGTTTCCTTTTTCATCTCTGATTTTATTGATTTGGGTCTTTTCTCTTCTTTTTTTAGTTAGTTGGGCCAATGGGGTGTCAATTTTGTTTATTTTTTCAAAAAACCAGCTTCTCGCTTGGCTGATTTTTTGTAATGTTTTTTTGGATTCAATCCTGTTAATTTCTTCTCTGGTTTTAATTATTTCTCTTCTCCTACTAGATTTGGGTTTGGTTTGCTGTAGTTTTTCTAGGTCCTTGAGGTGCGCTGAAAGCTCATTTATTTGGTACCTTTCCAATTTCTTGATATAGGCACCTATTGCTATAAACTTGCCTCTCAATACTGCTTTTGCTGTATCCCATAAGTTTTGATATGTTGTGTTGTTGTCTTCATTTACTTCCAGAAAGTTTTTGATTTCTCTTTTGATTTCTTGAATGACCCAGTGTTCATTCAGGAGCATGTTGTTCAGTCTCCATGTGTTTGCATACTTTCTGGGGTTTCCTGAGTTGCTAATTTCCAGCTTCATCCCGCTGTGGTCTGAGAAGCTGCATGGTATGATTCTAATTCTTTTAAATTTGCTGAGACTTGCTTTATGGCCTAGTATGTGATCAATCCTAGAGAAGGTTCCATGCGCTGCTGAGAAGAATGTGAAGTCTGTAGATGTAGGGTTGAAAGTTCTGTAGATATCTGTTAGATCCATTTGGGCAACAGTGTCAATTAAATCTGCTGTTTCCTTGTTGATCTTCTGTCCGGATGATCTGTCTATTTCTGAGAGTGGAGTATTGAAGTCCCCCAGTACTATTGTATTGGAATCTAAATCTCCCTTTAAGTCCCTTAACATATCTTTTAAATAGACCGGTGCCCTGTAATTAGGTGCATATACATTTATAATAGTTACATCTTCCTGTTGAATTGAACCCTTAATCATTATATAGTGTCCCTCTTTGTCTCTCTTAACAGTTTTTGTATTAAAGTTTATTTTGTCTGATATTAATATGGCTACACCTGCTTTTTTTTGGTTTCTGTTGGCATGGAATATCTTTTTCCAACCTTTCACTTTCAGTCTGCATGCCTCTTTGTTAGAGAGATGTGTTTCTTGTAGGCAACAAATAGTTGGGTTGTGTTCTGTGAGCCAGTCAGCCAAACGGTGTCTTTTAACTGAAGAATTCAGACCATTAATGTTCAATGTGACAATTGATACGTAGTGACTTTGCCCTGCCATTTTCCCGGAAATATTTTCTAGTATATGCTTTGAGCTTCCCATGCTCTTTTACTGGTAGGTGTTCTTCCTTTCCCTTCTTTCATATTGATGGCCGTGTTTCTGTGTTTCTGAGTGTAGCACATCTTTAAGTATCTTTTGCAGGGCCGGACGAGTGGCCACAAAGTCTTTCAATTTCTGTTTGCTATGAAAGGTCTTTATTTCACCTTCATTCACAAATGAGAGCTTGGCAGGATATAATATTCTGGGCTGGCAATTTTTCTCTCTTAGCACCTGTGCTATGTCTCGCCATTCCCTCCTAGCTTGTAGGGTTTCTGATGAGAAGTCAGCTGTGAGTCTGATTGGAGATCCTCTGAGAGTAATCTGACGTTTCTCTCTTGCACATTTTAGGATCTTTTCTTTATGTTTCACTGTGGTAAGTTTAATTACCACGTGTCGTGGTGAGGATCTCTTTTGGTCATGTTTATTGGGGGTTCTATGAGCTTCCTGTACTAGGATATCTCTGTCCTTCTCCAAACCTGGAAAGTTCTCTGCTAGTATCTCACTAAAAAGGCCTTCCAATCCTTTCTCTCTCTCCATGCCTTCAGGAACTCCTAGAACTCGAATGTTGGTTTTTTTAATAGTATCCTGTAGATTCCCAACAATATTTTTCAGGTTTCTAATTTCCTCTTCTTTTCTTTGGTTTGACTGTATGTTTTCCTGTGCTCTATCTTCTAAGTCCGATATTCTCTCTTCTGCTTCACCCATTCTGTTTTTAAGGCTTTCTAATGTGTTTGTCATTTGATCTATTGAGCTCTTCATTTCATTTTGATTTCTCTTGACTATTACACTTTCCTGTTCTACTAGTTTCTGAGTTTCATTTTGACTCTTCCTTAAAATTTCATTTTCACGAGAAAGATTTTCAATCTTGTCCATTAAGGATTTCTGTAGTTCAAGGATTTGCTTTTGAAAACTTCTAAATGTTCTTATCATAAATTTTTTGAAATCCGTATCTTGCATTTCTTCTATCTCATCATCTTCATATTCTTGGCTTGGGGTGTTTTGCTTATTTGGAGGCATCATAGTGTCATCGTTGATCTTGCTCCCTCTATTTCTGTGTTTGTTACTCGGCATAGTTAATTCTTCTTGCGTCACTGTGCGCTTTTTTTTTTTTTTCTTTTCTTTTTTTTTTATACTGTGTCCGTGTTAAGTGGACTGCCTGCTGTTGGAGAAGCCTTGGAGGCTTGAGATGGGTGCGGCCTGAGAGCTCTGCCTGGTTCTTCCTGGTTAAGGGTGTGCAAAGGTGACACCCTCAGGTTATGCGTGGTAAATCTCTCTCTTTTTATTTATTTATTTTATTTTATTTATTCAGGGGGTAAGTAACACTGCAGGGCAGGGCTGTGCAGAATTGATGGTATTTAGCTTCCAGTCTTTGGCTCCTCTGGACTCCCACTGGGTTGCCTAGGCTACTGAATTGTAGTGACTCAGTTCCTTAACTCTCCCCCATTGATATGTAAATCCAAAGAGGAGGCCTGCTCTTTGTCTCTTGGGAATTCTTCAAGTCTTGAGGCCTTGTAACCTTTGCAAGGTTAGGGGGAAGAGAAACCCCGAAGCTTTTTTTTTTCCTTCTTTCCGGTAGTGAGTTTGCTGCACTTTCCGGCCCCCCTCTAGATTCTGACCCCCGTTTCCCCACCAATGTCTCGGGTTATTGAGCTCACCTCCCCTTCCAGCGCCGATGTGTGGACTCGGAGCCCTGAGTGTCCCAAATCTCCCCGCTGTTTTCTGTGTGGCATGCACTCTCCTTGGAGCACTGTCGCGCAGACCCTGGGGCTTCTGCGGCTGGGTCCCGCGACTTGGCTTCCGCGAGGTGGGCGACCTTGTTCTCCCAGTAGGTCCTCCGATTCACGCCTGCTCCATTCAGAAGGGTTTCCCCTTGGCTGTAAATAGTTATTTGGGCTGACGGGAACAGTTGCTCCTCAGTGTTTGGAGTGCCACGCTTTTCACCTGCACTCGACCGGACCCGGCCGGGGACAGCGACAGCCACAAGATCCAGCAGCGCCCTCCCGAGGGCAGGCAGTGCGGGCCAATTCTTGGGTTCTTTGTTAAAGTTAATTAAGTTTTTCAAAAAAAAAAAAAGAATGTTTAAAAAAAGAAGTGAAAAAAGAAGTTACTCCATGCAAACAGAAATCAAAACTAAGCAGGAATAGCCATCCTAGTATTACACAAAATAGACTTGAAGACAAAAAGCAGTTAAGAGACACAGAAGGGTGTTATATAATGATTAAGGAATCAATTCAACAGAAAAATTTCACTGTATTAAATGTATATACATGCAATGCTAGGACACCTGGCTATTTAAAACAACATTAAAGGATCTAAAATGAGACATAGGGTCAAGTAAATAACAATGTTGTCATCAATACCCAATTTTCATCAATAAACAGTTCAACCAGACAAAAATCAACAAAGAAACAATAGAGCTAATATACACTATTGACCAAATAGATCTAATTGATATCTAAAGAATATTTCATGCCACAGCTACAGGGTACAAACTTTTTTCATCAGTGTATGGAACATTCTCTAGGATCGACCATATGTCAGGCCAAAAAAAGAAGTTTCAAAAGATTAAAACAAATTGAAATGTACCTTTTCTGACCACAATGGAATGAAGCTGGAACTTAAAATAAGAACTACAGAAAATATGTAAACATAGGGAGACTGAATAACATACTCTATAACGAATACTGCATCTTAAATTAAAAGGAAAATAAAAAAAATTCCTATAAATGAATGAAAATAACAACACAACATATCAAAACTTATGGGATGGGACTGGCACTATGGCACAGTAGGTTAATCCTCTGCCTGCGGCGCTGGCATCCCATAAAGGTGCCGGTTCTAGTCCCGGTTGCTCCTCTTCCAGTCCAACTCTCTGGCCTAAAAAGGCAGTGGAAGATGGCCCAAGTGCGTGGGCCCCTGCACCCACATGGGAAGACCGGGAGGAAGCTCCTGGCTTTGGATCAGCACAGCTCTGGCTGTTTCGGCCTTTGGAGAGTGAACCAACGGAGGGAATACCTTTCTCTCTGTCTCTCCCTCTCACTGTGTGTAACTCTACCTCTCAAATAAATAAATAAAATCTTTAAAAAAAAAAACTTATGAGATGCAACATGTTAAGAGGAAAGATTGTATCAGTTAGGGTTCATATTAAGAAATTGAGGGCTGGCACCACGACTCACTAGGCTAATCCTCCACCTGTGGCGCCGGTACTCCAGGTTCTAGTCCCGGTTGGGGCACCAGATTCTGTCCTGGTTGCTCCTCTTCCAGTCCAGCTCTCTGCTGTGGCCCAGGAAGGCAGTGGAGGATGGCCCAAGTGCTTGGGCCCTGCACCCACATGGGAGACCAGGAGGAAGCACCTGGCTCCTGGCTTCAGATCAGCGCAGCGCGCCAGCCGCAGCAGCCATTTGGGGGTTGAACCAACAGAAGGAAGAACACTATGAGAAACGATGACTTGATTAGCCCTCACCCTGACTGTTGATGAGCAACTTAATATGTTATCCCTCTTAGTATTTTTTTTGTTTGTTCTACTTAATATTATTGGTTGAATTCTGTAATTAATACACAGTTATTCTTAAGTGTTGAAATTTAACTGAAAAGTGATCCCTGTTAAACATAAGAGTGGGAATAAGAGAGGGAAGAGATGTACAATTTGGGACATGCTCAAGCTGACTTACCTCAAACGGTAGAGTTAGAAACATACCAGGGGATTCCAATTCAATCCCATCAAGGTGGCATGTACCAATGCCATCTCACTAGTCCCAGTGATCAATTTCTGTTCACAATTGATCATAATGATAGGACTAAGAACCAAAGGGATCACATAAACAAGACTAGTGTCTGCAAATACTAGCTGATAGAATCAAAAAGGGAGAGAACGATCCAACATGGGAAGTGAGATACACAGCAGACCCATAGAATGGCAGATGTCCTAAACAGGACTCTGGCCTCAGAATCAGCCCTGAAGGCATGCGGATCCAGCTGAAAAGCCCATGAGAGTATTTCAGGCATGGAAAGCCAAGACACTCTGGGAAAAAAAAAAAAAAAAAACTAAATGAAAGATCTCTGTGAGTGAGATCCCAGTGGAAAGAACAGGTCTTCAAAGAAGGAGGTACCTTTCTCTGAAAGGAGGAGAGAACTTCCACTTTGACTATGACCTTGTCTAAATATGATCAGAGTCAGTGAACTGAAAAGGCTTCCATAGCCTTGGCAGCTCATGACAAGAGCCTAGGGTGATTACTGATGCCATAAACAAGAGTGTCAATTTGTTAAGTCAACAACAGGAGTCACTGTGCACTTACTCCTCATGCAGGATCTCTGTCCTTAATGTGCTGTACATTGTGATTTAATGCTATAACTAGTACTCAAACAGTATTTTTCACCTTGTGTTTCTATGTGGGTGCAAACTGATGAAATCTTTACTTAATGTATGCTAAACTGATCTTCTGTATATAAAGAGAATTGAGAATGAATCTTGATGTGAATGGAATGGGAGAGGGAGCAGGAAATGGGAGGGTTGCGGGTGGGAGGGAAGTTATGGGGGGGAGAGCCATTGTAATCCATAAGCTGTACTAAGGAAATTTATATTCATTAAATAAAAGTTTAAATATATAAAAATAAAAGGACCTTAAAAATATTGGTGATATATACTTTCAATTTACTTTTATAATCACAAACTTAATCTTCCACTAAATAAATAATTCAACAAGTAGTATTAGGTAGAAAGACTCCTGTTCCCACATGAGTTTAGGCGGAGGCTATAAACAATAATCAAATCTCAAGTTGTCAATTTGAGTTGTACACATTACTTTTTTGTATCAGAGAAAACATATGATACTTGCATTTTTGGTATGGCTTTATCTCAGTAAACATAACAGCCTCCTATTGCATCTACTTTATTGCAAAAGACAGGATTTCATTCTTTTTTATGGCTGAGTATTATTCCATCATGTGTATCAACTGTCATCAGTTGATAGACATCTGGGTTGATTTCATATCTTAGCTGCTGTGAATTGATGTGCTATAAACATGGGAATACAGATAACTTTGGAATATGCTGATTTCACTTCATTTGGGTCAATTCCAGGAGTGGAATGACTATGTCGTATGGTAGGTCAATTTTCAGATTTTTCAGGGATCTCAATATTGTCTTCCATAACGGTTTTACTAATTTACATTCTTACCAAGAATGATTTAAGGTACTATTATCTCCATATCATAACCAACGTTTGTTAATTTTTTGATTTTTGGGTGATAGCCATTCTAACTGGGGTGAGGTGAAACCTCATTGTGGTTTTTATTTGCATTTCCCTAAATCTAGTGATCCTGAGCATCTTTTCTTGCGTCTATTGGTCATTTGTATTTCATGCTTTGAAAAATGCCTGATCATATCCTTAGCCCATTTGTTAATTGAATTGTTTGTGCTGTTGCTGAATTTCTTGAGCTCCTTATATATTCTGGATATTCATCCATTATCAGATGTTTAGTTTAGAAATATTATCTTCCAATCTGTTGGTTGCCTCTTTACTTGCTTGAATGTTTCCATTGCTGTACAGAAGTTTCTTCACTTGATGTAGTTCTTTTTGCCTATTTTTCCTTCTATTGCATGTCTTCTGGGATCTTATCCAAGAGATCTTTGCCTACCAGTATCTTGCAGGATTTCCCTTATTTTTTCCTCGAGTGATTTGATTGCTTCAGGTCTTAGGTTTAGATGTTGATCCATTGTATTTTAACTTCTCTATCCCTGTAAGTTAAGGGTTTTGTTTCATACTTTTGCATGTGGAGATCTGATTTTCCCAACACCATTTGTTGAAGAGATCGTCCTTTCTCCAGGGTATGATTTCAGCTTGTTTGTCAATGATGGGTTGTAGATATGTGGATTAATTTCTGGCATTTCTAATTTGTTGCATTGGTCCACATCTCTACTTTTATACCAATACCAGGCTGTTTTGATTATAACTACTCTGTAATATGCCTTGAAATCTGGTATTGTGATGTCTCCATTTGTTCTTATTGTTTAAGATTGCTTTAGCTATTTGGGTTGTCTTATTTTTCCTTTTGAGATTTAGGTTTGTTTGTTTGTTTGTTTGTTTTCTAAATGTGAGAAAAATGTTCTTGTTATTTGGATTGGGATCACGTTAAATATGTAACTTGCTTTGGGTAGTATGGATATTTTGGTGATATTAATTCTTCTAATTCATAAACATGAAATTTTCTTCCATTTTTTTGTGTCTCTATTTTATTCCTTAATGTTTTGTAATTTTCATTATAGAGATCTTTCACATTATTGGTTAAGTTTATCCCAAGGTATTTAAAATTTTTCATAGCTATTTTTATCTTACAAGTTCTTTCTCAGCATAGCATTGTTTGTGTATACAAATGCTGTGATTTTTGAGTGTTGATTTTATGTCTTGCAACTTTGCCAAACTCTCTTATGATTTCTAATAATCTCTTAGTGGAGTCTTTTGGTTCCCCTGTGTATAGGATAATGTCATCTGCAAAAAGGGATAATTTGACTTCTTCTTTTCTAATTTTTATACGTTTGATTACTTTTTCATGCCTAATGGCTCTGGCTAAATCTTCCAAAACTATAGGGAATCGTAATGGTGATAGTGGACATCCTTGTGTGGTTCTGGTTATTATGGGAATGCTTCTAGTTTTTCCCCAGTCAATGTGGTTTTGTCATATATTGCCTTAACTGTGTTAAGCTATACAGGTATATTCCTTTTATTCCCAATATGCGTAAGATTATTTTTTCTAATCATGAGAGGATGTTGCATTTTATCAAATATTTTCTCTGCATGTACTTAGGTAATCATGTGCTTTTTATTCTTTTTGTTAATATGATGTATCAGATTTATTGATTTGCAAATGCAGAATCTTCCCTGTATCCCAGGGGTAAACGCATTGGTCCAGGTGGATGATCTTTTTAATGTGTTGCTTGATTTAATTAGCCACTGTTTTCTTAATGAATTTTGCATCTGTGTTTATCAGTGGTATTGGTGTTTATTTCTCTTCCTTTTTTGTATCTTTTTCTCGTTTTAGAATTAAGGGGATTCTTGCCTCATTGAAGAAAATTGGGAGGATTCCCCCCTTTCAATTGTTTTGCATAGTTTAAGAATTGGGATTAGTTCTTTAAAAATTTGGTAGAATTCAGCAGTGAAGCCATCTAATACAGGGCTTTTTTTTTATTTGGAAGGTCTTTATTGCTGATTGAATCTCTGTCTTTGCTATTGGTCTACTTAGTGTTTCTGTGTCTTTCTGCTTCTGTTTTGGTAAATTGTATGTGTCCAAAAATCTATCCATTTCTTTAGAAAAACGTGTGGTTTTCTAAAAGTGCCATTTCAGAGTTCACCATTAATAACCAGTTTGTTGGCATATAGCTGTCTGTAGCAATTACAGGTGGTTCTCACTTATTTCTGTGGTGGCCATTGCAATATTTCCTTTATCATCTCTACTTTTATTAATTTGGATATTCTCTCATTTTTGATTAATTGGGCCAATGGTTTATCAGGCTTTTTTTTTTTTTTTTTCAAAAAATCAACTCTTCATTCCACTGATCATTTGTATTTCATTTTGATTTCAAAGTTGTTTCTTTATTTTCTAACTTTTATTGTTTCTTTTTTTCTACTTATTTTGTGTTTGGTTTGTTCTTATTTTTCTAGGTCCTTGAGATGCATTATTAGATCATTTATTTGATGCCTTTCCAATTTCTTTTTTTTTCTTTTTTTAACTTTTATTAATAAATATAAATTTCCAAAGTGTAGCTTATAGATTACAATGGCTTCCCCCCATAACGCCCCTCCCACCCACAACCCTCCCCTTTCCCACTCCCTCTCCCATTCCATTCACATCAAGATTCATTCTCAATTCTCTTTATATACAGAAGATCAGTTTAGCATACATTAAGTAAAGATTTCAACAGTTTGCTCCCACACAGAAACATAAAGTGAAAAATACTGTTTGAGTACTAGTTATAGCATTAAATCTCAATGTACAGCACATAAGGACAAAGATCCTACATGAGGAGTAAGTGCACAGTGACTCCTGTTGTTGACTTAACAAATTGACACTCTTGTTTATGGCATCAGTAATCACCCTAGGCTCTTGTCATGAGCTGCCAAGGCTATGGAACCCCCCTGAGTTCACCAACTCTGATCATATTTAGACAAGGCCATGGTCAAAGTGGAAGTTCTCTCCTCCCTTCAGAGAAAGGTACCTCCTTCTTTGAAGACCTGTTCTTTCCACTGGGATCTCACTCACAGAGATCTTTCATTTAGGGTTTTTTTTTTTTTCCCAGAGTGTCTTGGCTTTCCATGCCTGAAATACTCTCATGGGCTTTTCAGCTGGATCCGCATGCCTTCAGGGCTGATTCTGAGGCCAGAGTCCTGTTTAGGACATCTGCCATTCTATGGGTCTGCTGTGTATCTCACTTCCCATGTTGGATCGTTCTCTCCCTTTTTGATTCTATCAGCTAGTATTTGCAGACACTAGTCTTGTTTATGTGATCCCTTTGGTTCTTAGTCCTATCATTATGATCAATTGTGAACAGAAATTGATCACTGGGACTAGTGAGATGGCATTGGTACATGCCACCTTGATGGGATTGAATTGGAATCCCCTGGTATGTTTCTAACTCTACCGTTTGAGGTAAGTCAGCTTGAGCATGTCCCAAATTGTACATCTCTTCCCTCTCTTATTCCCACTCTTATGTTTAACAGGGATCACTTTTCAGTTAAGTTTCAACACTTAAGAATAACTGTGTATTAATTACAGAATTCAACCAATAATATTAAGTAGAACAAACAAAAAAAATACTAAGAGGGATAACGTATTAAGTTGTTCATCAACAGTCAGGACAGGGCTGATCAAGTCACCATTTCTCAAAGTATTCATTTCACTTTAACAGGTTTCGTTTTTGGTGCTCAGTTAGTTGTCACCTACCAGGGAAAACATATGATATTTGTCTCTTTGGAACTGGCTTATTTCACTCAGCATAATGTTTTCCAGATTCCTCCATTTTGTTGCAAATGACCGGATTTCATTGTTTTTTTGCAGTCTGAGGAATCTCCAGACTGACTTCCATAGTGGCTTCACCAGTTTACATTACCACCAACAGTGGGTTAGTGTCCCTTTTTCCCCACATCCTCGCCAGCATCTATTGTTGGTAGATTTCTGAATGTGAGCCATTCTCACTGGGGTGAGGTGAAACCTCATTGTAGTTTTGATTTGCATTTCCCTGATTGCTAGTGATCTTGAACAGTTTTTCATGTGTCTGTTGGCCATTTGGATTTCCTCTTTTGAAAAATGTCTATTGAGGTCCTTGGCCCATCTCTTAAGTGAGTTGTTTGTTTTGTTGTGGAGTTTCTTGATTTCTTTGTAGATTCTGGTTATTAACCCTTAATCTGTTGCATTTTTTGCGAATATTTTTTCCCATTCTGTCGGTTGCCTCTTCACTTGTCTGTTTCTTTTGCAGTACAGAAACTTCTCAATTTGATGCAATCCCAAATGTTAATTTTGGCTTTGACTGCCTGTGCCTCTAGGGTCTTTTCCAGGAAGTCTTTGCCAGTGCCAATATCTTGCAGGGTTTATCCAATGTTCTCTAATAATTTGATGGTGTTGGGTCGTAGATTTAGGTCTTTAATCCATGCTTAGTGGATTTTTGTGTAAGGTGTAAGGTAGGGGTCTCGCTTGATGCTTCTGCACGGGAGATCCAGTTTTCCAAGCACAATTTATGAATAGACTGTCCTTACTCCAGGAATTGGTTTTAGGTCCTTGATCAAATATAAGTTGGCTTTAGATGTTTGGGTTGATTTCTGGTGTTTCTATTCTGTTCCATTGGTCTATCCATCTGTTTCTGTACCAGTACCATGCTGTTTTGATTACAGCTGCCCTGTAGTATGCCCTAAAATCTGGTATTGTGATGCCTCCAGCTTTGTTTTTGTTGTACAAAATTGCTTTAGCTATTTGAGGTCTCCTGCATCTCCATATGAATTTCAGCATCATTTATCCAGATCTGAGAAGAATGTCTTTGGTATCTTGATTTGTTTTGCATTGAATCTATAAATTGCTTTTGGGAGAATGTCACAAATATTAAAAGAAAATTAAGAGAAGCTGGCACTGTGGCGTAGAAGGTAAAGCCACCGCCTGCAGTGCCGGCATTCCATATAGGCACCAGTTCCAGTCCCGGCTGCTCCACTTCTTTTTTTTAAGATTTTATTTATTTATTTGACAGGTAGTGTTACAGACAGTGAGAGATAGAGAGAGAGAGAGAGAGAGTGAGTGAGAGAGAGAGAGAGGAAGGTCTTCCTTCCGTTGGTTCACTCTCCAAATGGCCGCAACGGCCAGAGCTACGCCGATCCGAAGCCAGAAGCCAGGTGCTTCTTCCTGGTCTCTCATGTGGGTACAGGTGCCAAGGACTTGGGCCATCCTCCACTGCTATCCCAGGCCATAGCAGAGAGCTGGACTGGAAGAAGAGCAACCTGGAGTAGAACCGGTGCCCATATGGGATACCAGCGCCGCAGGCAGAAGATTAACCTAATGCGCCATTTCACCAGCCCCTGCTCCACTTCTGATCCAGATTTCTGCTATGGCCTGGGAAAGCAGTGGAGGATGGCCCAAATCCTTGTGCCCCTGCACCCGCGTGGGAGACCTGGGGTGGGGAGGCTCCTGGCTTCAGATAGGTGCAGCTCTGGCCTTAAGGAAGGAGGGATGGAGAGAAGGAGAATGGGAAGTATTATAATTTTCTTAAAATTGTATATATGAAGATCATGAAATATCTTCTCATTATATAAATAAATCAATGAATGAATAAATAAATAAGATGTTGATTCATTATAATAAAATTTATTCCTTCTAAGATATTCTTTCATTTTCTTCAAAATTTGTTAATTCATGAAGAATTTTGTTGGTTGGTTTTATCCTTGTGAGTTAGCTCTCAAGCACTCCTAGAGATACATGTGTAACTATTATTAAAATAAGGAGGATTAAAAGACACCAGAATTAAAAGACACAAACTGAATATCAATAATATCAAATAAGTACTGGGAGCCTAAGTCAGTTTGTGTTATTACTCATGCAAGCCTGAGTTAGATTCTATAGAAACACAGATTTCCTTAATTTTTAAAAAAATACCTGGCAAATTTTTTTAAGAAAATGCCCAAAGTGCTCAAAGGAATCATTATTCTCATGTGTTGCTAGTGTGAATGGATGATTTTCTTATTGGCAATGCCTCAAGGTTTATTGAAGCTTTAATATATTGCTTAATTTAACCCTAAACTGATAAATATAAACATGAATGTTCACAGTAACTTTCATGGATGTATTATTTATGAAATGGAAATATTGGAAGAAAAATACCTAAATGTCAATCCTCAGAGAACTTAGTGATGTTTAAGAAAATAGGCTTCAACTCCTTAAAAATGAGGAAAATCTGTACTCTCTGGAGTTGAACCTGAAGTTAGCCAAGTCACTACCATCCCACTCCTTTCTTTTTTGGAAAAGATCCTGATTTTGTTTATCTATCATTAACTCCTCCTCCCCATGTTGCCCAAGACCTGTGGTCCTCTGAAAACTTCCAAGGAGAAATCATGCTTAGTAGAAGCCAATTAGAGTCATCTCTTGACCTTCATCATCGATGAGACAAAATCTTTATGAAGCCTATTTGACTGGAAACGTTCTTCTATTAGAGTTTAATGCATTAAATAATTGATTATTTTAATTTATTCCTTTTTAAAGTGATACTAAGAATAGAATTACGCTGTGACTTTATTCTTGGCCTCCGATGCCATATATAAATATATTTCAAAATACTGACTATCATGCAGAGGGATATGGTTATTATTCATGACCTTTTATTTTTCCTGTGTTATAAATTTAATGTTGTAAATATGTGTTATAATTGAAATAATTAAATAAGGAAAGCATTTTTCAGTTCCTATAAGTATTAGTTAACATAAATAACTCACTGTTTATATTTGCTTATCTGGGTCTACAGCAACTGAGAGCAAGAATTCCTAGTTGTATTTTAGGGAAGAGGATAACAAGGTTCAAAAATCTAATTTTGCTTCTATATCAGCAGGTTTCACTTAAAATTAGTTCCCCACTGAATTCTTAGACTTTGCAGCAGATACTAGATGAAAAGACACATATTGCCTAAAATATTAAAACATCTTCATGTTCCTATTTTGGCATAATAATATAGCTTTGCTATTTTATTAATTTATTAAAAAACATGTATTGAGCATCTATTGTGTTCTAGGCAGCATGCTAGCTAGACAGACAGAGATGATAAAGATGATGAAAAATGGCCCCTACCCTGCAGGAGCACACAGCCTGAAGGGCAAAACAGGAATGTAAGGGTTTATATTATTGTAGGATACTACTGAAATAAAGATGAACAAAAAGTAAATGGTAACATAAAGAAGCAAGTGAATAGTTTCCATCATATGATAAGGGAAATATAAAGAATCCATGGCATAGAATCTGGGTCTTCAATAATTAGTAAAACCTCAAGGTAGCCATTTAATATAGCAATTAAGCAGCTGTTTGAGACTCCCACATCCTAAATTGGAAGGCCTGGATTCAAGTCCCAACTCCACTCTCAATTCCAACTTTCTGCTAATGTGTCCCCTGGGAGCCAGCAGATGATGACTCAAGTAGTTGAGTCCCTGCCAAACACATGGGAGACCTAGACTGAGTTTCCAGCTCCTGGCTACAGATTTGTGTGCTTTGGAGGAGTGAACAAGCAGAGAGGAGCTCTGTCTCTTTGTCTTATCTCTGTGTGTATGTGTGTGCGTGTGTTTCTCTGCCTCTTAAGAAAATAATAATTAGTAGAAACTACCCATGGGATACAGGAGGTTAATCCTGGCAGAGGAAAAACAAAGAATGTGATTACACAGATTTGAACATTACTCAATGCATACATGTATTGAACATAGTATCTCACAAACATCTATAAATTTTATGTGTCAAAGAAATAAGTAAATTTTTAAAAATGAGTACAGTGATAAATGGAATGTCCAGGGAAAATCAAATATATATTTGGCTACAATTTAAGAACTGTAGTGGTAAGGGAAGTAGTTGAGAAAATAAAATGTGCATCTACTTTGAGGACATGGTCAAACCTTTATATTATTGTTGGAGAAGAGTCTGAGGGGAAATATGAGTACACGTTGCCGGCGCCGCAGCTCAATAGGCTAATCCTTCGCCTTGCAGCACGGGCACACTGGGTTCTAGTCCCGGTCCGGGCGCCGGATTCTGTCCCGGTTGCCCCTCTTCCAGGCCAGCTCTCTGCTGTGGCCAGGGAGTGCAGTGGAGGATGGCCCAAGTGCTTGGGCCCTGCACCCCGTGGGAGACCAGGAGAAGCACCTGGCTCCTGCCATCGGATCAGCACGGTGCGCCAGCCGCAGCGCGTGGGCCGCAGCGGCCATTGGAGGGTGAACCAATGGCAAAGGAAGACCTTTCTCTCTGTCTCTCTCTCTCTCTGTCCACTCTGCCTGTCCAAAAAGAAAAAGAAAAAAAAAAATATGAGTACAGAGAAACCACTTAATATGCTACTGCAATGGTCCAGGTAAGAAATAATGAGGATGTAAACTGGAGCAATAATGATGGATTAGAAAAGAAAAAAGAAGATATGAACATTTAAAGGTAGTATAGATGGTGCATGTTACCAGTGTTGGTGTAGGACACAGAGTAAGAAGAACTAATGATTCTGAGAAGTTAATTCCAGAACAAGGCAGATTATGAATATCATAAATGTGATCATAAATACAGGAAGAAGAATTGGTCTTGGGAAAAAGAAAATGAATAAATTGTGTTTTCAGAATTATAACTCTGAAGACCTAAGGAAGAGGAAGGAAAAGAGGATTAACAAACATTTGGCAATATCTCATTGCCTAAACTTCTCTCTCTCTTTAAAACAGGGTTAAATCTATACACTATATCCAATCTTTAAATGTCATTTAAGGGGAGAGTTGCAAAAATCCTTCCTGACCACTGGCTTAAAGAAGCAGCAAGGAAACTTGCTATTTATATTAGCAATGGAATGGGAAAAAAGTCATCAGGGGTTAATCAAAACCCAGAACCTATACTTACCTTGGGATCGGGGTTTGAATTTATAATACTCATTGGATCCATAAAACACAAACTGTAACATTAACATAATACTCTGTCCAAGCCCATTGGAATGCCTATAACCCTGACAGAAACAAGACCTAACATTCTCTAGAGAAATCTCTTCAGGTTTGCATTTCAGAACTCAGGAACTCTCCTAAGTTTTTTACCTGAAGCATAGTAAGCAATAAAAAATTATAAACTATCACATATAAGCAACATGGGGGAATATAAGTTGATACACAAACACAAACATATACTTCTCTGTATTTTTTAAGGAATTTATTAATATAATAAACTAGATTCTTAGGGTCACAGGAAATGAATGATTATTACTACAACATATTTCTCATAAATTTTATGTGAATGTAATATTAATGAAAAGAGAACATTCAATGTAGTGCATAGATACAATTCTATGTTTTGTAACTTAATAATTATTTGAGAAGCAGAATGAGAGAGTGAGAGAGAGAGTGAGAGAGAGAGAGAGAGAGAGAATCTTCCATCCCTGGTTCATTCTCCACGTGGCCACAATAGCCAGAGCTGGACCAGGCTGGAGCAGGAGCCAGAAACTCCATGTAGGTCTTTCATGTAGGAGGCACAGGCAGGATCTGAAGTACCTGAGCCAGTATTTGCTGCTTCCCAGGTGCATTAATTAGCAGGGAGCTAGATCAGAAATGAAGTAGCCAGGACTTGAACTAAGAATCCAATATGAGATGTGGGCATCCCAAGCTATGGCTTAACCTTCTTTGTGTCACAATGTCTCACCTCCGCCCAAGTACTTAATATAAAAGAATAATTACTAAAGTTATTGTAAATATATATAGGAATATAAATCTATAAATGGAATGAAGAAAATATAAGTTGAAATTAGAATTATATGGTAAAGGAATGAATAGACAAATCATTATAAAATAATGTCATTGACACAAAAACTTCCATGGATATGTCAAAAAAAATCTTGTAAATTATGAAATGTATAGTAAGGAATGACACTATGAATCATATCAAAATTTATGATAGTGCTAAACTGATAGCTACAATATTTATAACCTTGATACCATATGCTAGTAAATAAGGAAGGTTAAATAGAATCTTATTTTATTTATTAAAACAAGAAGTTTAAAAATAAAACCAAGTAAAACTAATAAACAGAGAAAAAAACATGGAGATAAGACATGATTAACTAAACAGATAAGGATAAAACAGAAAGAATCACAAAAATAAAATTTGTGAGAGGGTGGGCCTTTGGCATAGAATTTATGATACTGCTTGGGATACCCACATCCTATATTAGAATGCCTGAGTTTGAGTCTTGGCTCTCTTCCCTAATCTGGTTTCTTGTTTTATTTCAATTCTAAAATTAACTTACTCCACAAAGACAGAGCTGATGAATCAAAACTTTCAACCTATACTTTACTTGTCATGAATGAAAGCATATTCAGTCTTTAACTGTCCCCTGAAGCTGGCACTGCACACCCCACAGGCTACCAATGTGTCCTACATACTCTGGACTGGACTTTGCATCTTCATTCTTATCTGCAAAGGTTCAAAATACTACAAAAGGACAACAGCAAAAATATCAGACCAGTTGGAACCTTCAAGTTAAATTTTTCAACACATCAGTGGTAGTATTGGGAGAAGCTACATTACATCAAATGGACAAGTTGTGTCACTGATGATCCTCAGAGAAGTGGTTCAGTAGAATATGGAACATGTGTTGTCAAACATGGAGTGGTCAGGGAACAAAGGCCTTTCCCCCATGACTTTATTTATTTATTTATTTATTTAGACAGGCAGAGTTAGACAGTGAGAGAGAGAGAGA
Organism: Oryctolagus cuniculus; assembly: GCF_051225735.1. Lineage (NCBI taxonomy): Eukaryota > Metazoa > Chordata > Mammalia > Lagomorpha > Leporidae > Oryctolagus > Oryctolagus cuniculus. The sequence continues at coordinate 149,041,087 of NC_142867.1, read as the reverse complement.
GAGAGAGAGAGAGAGAGAGAGAGAGAAAGGTCTTCCTTTCCATTGGTTCACCCCCCAAATGGCTGCTACAGCCAGCGCGCTGCACCAATCCGAAGCCAGGAGCCAGGTGCTTCTTCCTGGTCTCCCATGTGGGTGCAGGGCCCAAGCACTTGGGCCATCCTCCACTGCCTTCCTGGGCCACAGCAGAGAGCTGGACTGGAAGAGGAGCAACCGGGACTAGAACCCGGAGTACCAGCGCCGCAGGCGGAGGATTAGCCAAGTGAGCTGCGGTGCCAGCCTCCTCCATGATTTTAAGGGTATATGCTCACACTCAACCCACGGGGGAACCAGCCTGCATGGGTTCCTTCACATTGTCTGCAATCTAAAGATAAGCAAAAAGCAGAGGATACTTTCTGACTATTCAAGTCATCCTACATTCCCTCAACTCTGTTTTAGACTGGTAGAGTATTCTGAGAAGAGGTTAACATGCCAGATGCTAGTAGCAAGGCTGATCCTTAAACAAGAAGCCATAACTATACCTTTATACATTTTTGCTAGAATTTCTCAGGTTCTGAAGGACTGGATTGTAGCTTCTGACAAAATTAGCAGTGCCAGTGTCTGCAGCTGTGTTGCTTACTAGCTAGGCAGCTCAAGAGTTCTGCATCTGTGTATCCTGTCCTAGATGAACGTGAAGGGCCTGGGGGCAGAGCACTGGTTAGCTTGTATTTCTGCCGGCACTCTGAGCCAGCATAGTAGAGAATCCAACATCCCTTCCAAAAGTGGAACAGTTTGGATTAAACTCCGTGACAAATTGAGAGAAAAAGAAATAGTAATTGAAGGCAAGGAATGAAAAAAAAAAAAATATGTTCTCCAATGAGGAAAATATAGCATCACATTGAGAGAGGATCACAGCAGAAGTATAATGTTGTCTCTTAGTAGAGTTAAACTGAATTCCTGAAAAGAGGGAAGCTGTATGTTTGCTAAGACCACCTCCTTTAGTAAAGCCCGACACTGCTGAAGGGAAACCTGAGCACTCGAGTGGCATCACAATGGGATATATTCTGGTCACACACTATGGATGAGCAGGACCAATTGTTGGTGACTGAATGGGACTCTAGTAATGTGCCAGGAGCTGTTGATTGTCATTTTTCAGGTTACATCTACTACGTAAGATATCATTTGGGAAGGAACTGCCATGGATAGCTCTCTGCTGGTCCATCAAATTGTGGCATGCAGCTCCTTGCAGACTGATCACTGTGTAAATGTAAACTCTGTTGACTAAAGGCTTAAAAATGTTCCAGTTGATAATATAAAAAGCACAGTGGCCACATGCTGTCATGTACTTTATATAAACACAGATCACCTGCGATGCCTGGTTTTCTCTGGATTTTCATGATGTGCTTTTTCTCTTGGCTAATTTAGCTCTGTATCTTTTCACTCTCCTAAATCTTAACTGTTTGTGTAATAACTTTTGAGTTCTGGAAGTTCCTTCTGGCATATCATCAGTTCTGAGGGTGATCTTGGCAACACCTAACAAAAAAAAAAAAATTTCTAGAATCCTCCAGTATCCTATAAATAGTAATTAATAATTTAAAGTTCTGTAGACGAATAAATGAACTGAATATAACACTATGCGTAGTCATGTCCTACGGCACTAGGAGATATTGTGGGTGAAATTCTCTCAGACTCAATATTAACGACACACCTAGAGTTATGTTTGATCAAATGTTTGGATACCTTATGGTCTCATCAAGCTAACATCACCAAATTAACCATGACAACCAGGAAGAGTTTATAGATATTGAAACCCTCATGTGATATAGACTAGAAAGCCTTGCAAAACTACATGAGGAGATAACATATGGCTCTTAATAGACTGACCAAAGCAGTAGCTCATACTAAGTGAAACTAATTGCAAAAACTCCATGGCAGAAGATGAAAGCAGAGAAGTGGGCTTGATAGAATGGAAATGTTATTTAAGAGCAGAAATTCAGCTGACAACCATGTTTAAGGTAAGACCACTCCAGAGAACCCTTCATTTACCAGCAATAGTGAATGTGCATGTGACAAGGTCCTTGGCATCCTTGAAAAGCTCAGTGGTAGCTTTGCTTTGTCAGCCAAGGCTGACAGTGGCAGATGCTGTTACAGATTCTGGCCCTCTGATAGCAACAGAAGATTATTGCATTGCCAAAATAATAGCTGCCAGGTAGCAGAAGTCAATTGTCAGAAACAACAAGGCACTTTTATTGTAATGAATTGCAAGGTTAGATGCCAGCAAGTGAAGCCTAATCTGAAGGGAGCTCTAGGATAGCTAATGTAACAGAATTCCAAAGGACAAGATCAATGGACAAGCAACAAATATGTCTCTTAACTTGTAGAAGCAAAAGAAATCAAGGTTAGATGATAAAGGAGACGGCCATGGGACATCAAATTCATTAGGTACAAACTCATGTGTTCAGAACTGCTCATGGTGATCAGGGTTCTACCAGACTCACCAAGACACAAGGTTAGGTGAGTCCAAAGCATTCTATTGTAAGATGAAGTTGGCATATCCAGATCTGGGCCCGAATAGGGTCAAATGGCAAAAGTAAGCTGCGCAAGCAGATGGCCAGATTTCCTGCTATCCATCATGGTTGAACTGGCACCTCTTGTTCCGGGGCTTCCTTAAATCAGTTGAAAGAGGGATTAAAAAGTCCATCCAAATTTGGAACATGGACTGGTTGGCTTAGAATGTAGATACAAGCTGAAAATGTACAGTAGCTGCATTATGGCCCCATTCAGGGATGATGCTGAAAGTCAATAGTAAGGAGAAATTCAACTAATTGGCAAAAGTTCAGGCAATGCAATCAATCATTGGATCTGTGGGGAAAGAGTGGCCTGATGATTGACATCTATGAACACATGGGCAATAGTGAATGGCATGGCTGGTGCCCAGGAAATATTTGATCTGGAGCCTGGAAGGAAGAAGAACTAAAGAAAGGGTACAAGGAGAGCTGGGTAGAGTCATGTCTAGATGAGTAAGTGAAGACATGAAAAGTGAAGTTTTGTATCAGTTGTGAATTCCCACCAGAAATCATCTACTACTGAGTAGACATTAAATAACTAATTAGACTGGATGGCTTGGCCAGTTGACTTGAATCATTCTTTGCCATTTGCCATCCACTCCTGCCAACTCAATAAGGCTGACATAGTTCCTGCCATTGCTGAAAGCCTGACCTGCCAAGTAGAAAGATAAAAAGTGAGCCCCTCAAAGAGTCCAACCAGCCCTTCAGCAGCAAATTAAATTCATTGGAAACCTTTAGCCCTAGAAAATGCAGTGCTTCAGCTTTGACTAGAACTAGCACAAACTTACCATGAGTTTCCTTTCACTACCCCTAGGACTTCAGTCAGCACCACTATAATGTAGAGTGTTTGATCCACTGGCACAGGATCCAGAAAAATATTACATGGGGTCAAGGGACCTATTTTACAGAAATGGGAGTGTCACAAGTGACAAGATGATAGAATTTGCCAGTTTTAATGACATACCCCACTACTCCATAGCTTCTTTCTATTGCAACTTGTTGAAGGAACTCAAAAACGCAGTGCCTTCTCTTGATTAACCCTAAGAAAACTGGCATCTTTTTTTGATGGTTTGGAAATAAAGGTTTATTTATTGAAAGGCAGAGTTACAGAGAGAGAGAGGGAGAGATAGAGAAATCTTCCATCCACTGGCTCACTCCCCAGATTGCCACAGTGGCCAAAGCAGGGCCAGGTTGAAGCCAGGTGACAGGGGCATCTTCCAGGTCTCCCATGTGGGTATAGGGGCTCAACACTTGGGATATCTTTCACTGCTTTCCCAGGCCATAAGCAAGGAGCTGCATCAGAAGTGGAGCAGCTGAGACTCAAACCGGCACCCATATGGGATGCTGGCGTCTCAGGCAGCGGCTTTACCAGCTATGCCGCAATGCAGGCCCAGAAGGCTGGCATCTTGCACTGGCTATGTCTTCATTTGGGGGCAGCCCTTTTACTGTGGGATGTTTAGAAGCTACCCTGGCTTTCCCCACTAGAGGCCAGGAGCAATATCCACCCTCCCACTAACTCCTGAACTTGCAACTAACAAAATATTTCTACTTGTTACCATATATTCCTTAGAAAGAAGAAGGCACCCACAGTTGATCTGAATCAATGATTGTAGCTTGACAGTTAAATACCATTGCTCCTAGTGACCAACTAAAAATTTCTGCATACTGTGCCTGCCACTCTGGGATCTGTGTGTTGAGTACTTTGGGCTATAAGACAAATAATATATCCACCAGCATATATCCACTGGGGAACAGAGAAAGAATCCCATTAAATTTCAACCTCTTGCTACTACCAGTCAGTTCAAACTACACATGCCAAGAGAAAGAAGGCAAATTAAGAAGTTGTCATAATTCTGACAGGGGTAATGGATGCTGCTGAGAAGTAGGAGTCATGGCTTCTATTAAATAACAGAGAAAGGGAGGGATGTGTTTGGAAATAGAGTGCTCCGTGAGTGTGTTTGTTGGTATATGAGTCCCTGATTTTAATGGTAAATAGGCAAGTTCCATAGCCATAGACTGAGAAGGGGGTAGTGACCAGGGACTTGGAAGTCCAATAGGAAAGAGGACTTGACTCACCCAAGACATCAGAGGTCCTGATGATTCTAGGATACATATTAGAAAAAGAAGACAATAATTGTCAGTGACAATGGGAAAGACTGCAGCTCACTACACTAACTCTCTCCTTGTTCCTTCAAAGCAAAGAGGTCCACCAGACCCTACAGGAGCTTCTTCAAGAATGTTCAGCAAACTGAGGATCCAAGCAGTGCAAGGTGTGCATTGCGACAGGTTCTGTAGGGGTGCTGTCTAGATCGCCCCACGTTGGGATTCAAGCATTCTGCTAAATGTGACAACAGCTGGCAGCTCTCAGCTGAGTGCCTCTTTGGGGACTGACTGCAGCTGAAGAGAGATGCCCATTCCAAGAATTTGTCTACGTTCAATGACTAATAGATGTGGAGTCTCCCAGGAAATTCAAACAGCAGGTGTTCACATAACTTGTACTGATATCATTATTCAAGTAGTTAACAACAAGACTCCAAGGATAAAGATTGTCTCTCAGTGACACCTCAGTAAGCTGAAATTCTTTAACTTTATTCAGCATTCTCTTTTACCATCCTTGAACCTCTAAATTAAAATCATTCTTTTTTGAAAATGTATTTGATAGGTAGAGTTATAGACACAGAGAGAAAGGTCTTCCTTCCGTTGGTTCACTCCCCAAATGGCCACAATGGCCGGCGCTGCACTGATCCGAAGCCAGGAGCCAGGTGCTTCTTCCCAGTCTCCCACACAGGTGCAGGAGCCCAAGCACTTGGGCCATCCTCCAACGCCCTCCCAGGCCACAGCAGAGAGCTGGACTGGAAGAGGAGCAACTGGGACTAGAACATGGCACCCATATGGGATGCTGGCACTGAAGGCAGAGGATTAACCAAGTGAGCCATGGCTTCAGCCCCTAAAATCATTCTTCATCTGGATTCCTGATATAGACTGAATTAAGACCGCCTCCCCCATCAAATTCTTATGTTGATGTCCTAATCTCCAATGCAATGGTATCTGAAGACAAGACTTACGCATATGAATAGATTTAAGTGCTTTTATAAACCAAGTGTTTAATCACAAGAAAAATCAAATTAGATTATCATCTCTTATACCTCTTCTTATAGCAAAATATATAGAAATTACAAACTGAATAACAAAAAGAAAATTCTAAACACTTTGTAATTTACAAAATTTCTGCTTAATTCCATTTTTGGGTAAAAATTATATTTTAAAGGAAATTACAAAGTAATAATTAAAAAGCATAATGAAATACTACTTTCTTTCTTTCATTTTTTTTTTTTTTTTGACAGGCAGAGTTAGACAGTGAGAGAGAGAGAGACAGAGAGAAAGGTCTTCCTTCTGTTGGTTCACCCCCCATGTAGCTGCTACAGCCGGCGCACTGCGCCGATCCCTAGCCAGGAGCCAGGTGCTTCCTCCTGGTCTCCCATATGGGTGTAGGGCCCAAGCACTTGGGCCATCCTCCACTGCCTTCCCGGGCCACAGCAGAGAGCTGGACTGGAAGAGGAGCAACTGGGACAGAACTGGCGCCCCAACCGGGACTAGAATCCGGAGTACAGGCGCTGCAGACGGAAGATTGGCCTAGTGAGCCACTGAGCCAGCTACAAAATTTCTGCTTAATTCCATGTTTGGGTAGAAATTATATTTTAATGGAAATTACAAAGTAATAATTAAAAAGCATAATGAAGTACTACTTTCATGATTGATAGCATGCAGACAAAGCTTTGATTAGAGAAAGATGAGAAGTTTTTAATATTCATCTTGCTAAACAGAAAGATGACTGTGGGCTGGCATCCCATATAGGGTCCAGTTTGTGTCCCTGCTGCTCCTCTTCCAATCCACCTCTGTGTTTGTAGCCTGGAAAGCAGTGGAAGATAGCCCAAGTGCTTGGGTGTCTGATCTGGGTGGTAGACCCAAAGGAAGCTCCGGACCCCTGGCTCCAGATTAGTTCAGTCCGGGTTTCTGTGGCCACTTGGGGAGTGAACAAGTAGATGGAAGACCTTTCTCTCTGTCTCTCCCTCTCTCTATCTGTAACTCCACTTCTCAAATAGTCATTAAATAAACCAACAGGAATAAGGAACACTATGCAAAAGCTTGTAGTGATATAGTAACAATTATTTAGTTTTGCTTTTGTTGCCTGTGTTTTCGGGGTCTTGTCAAGAAGTTGTCCCTTCCTCCAATGTCTTGCAGTGTTTTCCCTACATTTTCTTCCATCAACTTCATAGTATTAAATTAAGGTCTTTGATAAAGGTTGACTTGATTTTTGTATATGGTAAGATGTGTGGATGTAATTTCATTCTTCTACATACATACATTTAGCTTTGCCAACACCATTTGTTGAAGAGATTATCATAAAACTGTAAAATCTGAGCACTTTTGTCAAAAATCAGTTGGCTATATGTATGTGAATCCCATTTTTATGGCAGTACCATGCTGTTTTAATTACTATAGCTTTGTAGTATGCTTTTAAGTCAGGTATTGTGATGCCTCAGCTTGATTTTTCTTGTTCAGGATCACTTTAGCTATTCTGGGTCTTTTGTGATTCCATATGAATTTTAGGATACATTTTATACATTTGTAATGTATGACATTGGTATTTTTCATAGGGATGTCATTGAATCTAGATTGCTTTAAATAGTATAGAAATTTTAATGATATTGATTCTTCTGATCCATGGGCAAGTAATATCTTTACATTTCTGTTCTTGATGATTTATTTCTTACATGTTTGCAAATTTTCATTGTAGAGATCTATCATTTTCTTGGTTAAGTTTACTCTAAAATATTTGATTCATTTTGGTGGCAACTATAAATGTGATTTCTTTCTTGATTTAACTTTTTGTTGGTTTATCATTAGCGAACAAAAAAGCTACTGTTTATTGCATGTTTATTTTGTACCCTGCAACTTTACTGAATTGGTTTATCAATTTTAATAGCTTTTTGGTGCAGTGTTTAGGTTTTTCCACATTCAACATCGTGTTTTCTGCAAACATGGATAATTTGACTTCCTCTTTTCCAAGTTTGATGCCCTTTTTTATTTCTCCTTCCTAAATGCCCTCACTAAAACTTCTGGTACTTTACTGAATATGAGTGCCAAAGTGGACATCCTTGTTTTGTTCCAGATCTAAGGGGAAATCTTTCAGCTTCACCCCATTCAGAATGATATTGGCTGTTGGTTTGTCATACATGGCCTTTATAATTTTGAGAAATGTTCCTTCTACACCTAATTTGTGGAGGGTTTTGATCATGAAGTGGTGCTGAATTTTATCAAATGCTTTTTCTTCATCTATTGAGATGACAATATGGTTTTTGTGCTTCCTTCTATTGATGTGATTTATGATGCCTGTTGATTCGTGAATGTTGACCCATCCTTGCATTTCTGGGATAAATCCCACTTGATTGTGATATAGGATCTTTTTGATGTGGTTTTGTATTTGACTTGCTAGTATTTTGTTGAGACTCTTTGCATCTACATTCATCAGAGATATAGCTCTGTAATTTTCTTTTTATGTTGTGTCTTTGTTTGGTTTTGGCATCAAAGTAGTGCTAGCTACATAAAAAGACTTTGGCAGAGTTCCATCCTATTCAATATTTTGGAATAGTCTGAAGCGTATTGGAGTTACTTCCCCTTTGAATATTTCGTAAAATTCAGTAGTAACACCATCGGGCCCAGATTTTTTCCTTGATGGGAAACTTTTGATTATTGTTTCAATCTCATTTCTTGTTACAGGTCTGTTTAGGTTATCTATATCTTTAGTTCATCTTGGTAGGTTATTTGAATGCAGGAATTTATCCATTTCTTAGAGTTTTCCAGTTTATTTGCATACAGCTCATCATAGTAGATTCTTTTTCATCTCTAATTTTGATTATTTGAGTTTTTTCCCCTTTGTTTCCTTGTTAGTCTGGCTAGAGGTTTATCTATTATGTTTATCTTCTCAAAAAACCAACTTTATTTTCTTGATCTTTTGTATTTTTTTTTACTTTCAATTTCATTTATCTCTGCTCTGATCCATATTATTTCTTACCTTCTACTGATTTGGAGTTTGGTATGTTCTTGTTTTTCTAAGTCTTCAAGATACATCAGTAGATCTTTAATTTGAGACATTTATCTCTTTTTTTTTAAAGGTTCACTTATTTATTCCAAAGGCAGTGTTAGGGAGAGGGAGAGACACACACACATGCACACACACACTCAGAGAGAGAGAGAGAGAGAGAGAGAGAGAGAGAACATTTCAATCTGCTACTTCACTCTCCAAACGGCCACAATAGGCAGGACTGGGCCAGGACAAAGCTAAGATCCAGGAGTATCATCTAGGTCTCCTACATGGATCCAAGGGCCCAAGGGCTTGTGTCATCCTCAGCTGCTTTTCCAGGCACACTGTCAGGGAGCTGAATCAGAATTGGAGCTCCAGAACTCAAACCAGCACCCATATGGGATGATAGCCTTGCAAGCAACAGCTTTACCTGTTATACCAGAGCACCAGCCCCTTTCTATATTTTAATGTGAACACTTAATGCTATAAACTTCCCAATTAATAATAAAATGCTGTTGTTGCTGTATCCTCCAGGTTTTGATACATTCTGTTTTCATTTTCACTGATTTCAAGAAAGTTTTTTATTTCCTTTTTCATCTTGTCAATGACCTATTGATCATTCAGTAGCATGTTGTTTAATTTCCAAATATCTATGTGTGTTCTATTGTTCTTCTGGTTGATTTCATTCCTTTATGGTCTGAGAAGATACATGGTATGAGTTCAATCTTTTTAAATTTGCTGAGACTTGATTTGTGGACTAATATGTTGTCTATCCTAGAAAATGTTTCATGTGCAATGAGAAGGGCATGCACTTTGTAGCTGTTGGATGAAATATCCTGTAAATATCTGTTCAGTCCATTTTCTCAACAGTATGTTTCAACGTTGATATATCTTTATTAATTTCTGTATCAGTGACCTGTCCATTGATGAGAATGTGATATTGAAGTTAAAGTTACTTACTATTATTGTATTGGAGTCTATCTCTCTCTGTAGGTCTAATAGTATGTGCTGTTGGGTACATATATATTTATGATTGTCATGTCTTCTTGCTGAATAGAACTTTTAATCAAAACATAATGTCCTACTTTATCTCCTTTTACAGTGTTTGACTTAACATATGTTTTTTCTGATATCAGTATGGCTATGCCTCCTCAGCTTTGGTCTCCATTTTCCAGGCATAGTTATTCCAAACCTTCACTTCAAGTCTGTGTGTATCTTTGTTTGTGAAGTGAGTTTCTTGTAGGCATAATATAGTGGTATCATTTTTTTTATCCACTCAGCTAATCTAAGTCTTTTGGTTGTTTAATTTAATTCATTTACATTCAAGGTTAGTAGTGATAGATAAGAATTAGGATCTCTCATTTGGTTGATTGGATAATGATACTACTTGATCTGTTAGTGAATTTGGTGGTGACATGTGTTTCATGTTTCCTTCTAATGCAGGATACCCTTCAGAATTTCTGATAAGGCTGGTCTGGTGGTAGTGAATTCTCTCAGCTTTTTCTTATCTGGAAAATACTTTATTTCTCCTTCGCTTTTAAAGGATTGCTTCACTGAATATTGAAGTCAGAAGCTTTTGCACAGCAAAGGAAACAATCAATAGAGTGAAGAGACATCCAACAGAATGGGAAAAATATTTGCAAATCACTTATCTGACAAAGCATTAATATCTTGAATATCTCAGAAACTTAAACTCAATAACAAAAAATCAACCAACCCAGTTGAGAAATGGGCAAAAGACTTCAATAGACAGTTCTCAAAATAAGAAACACAAGTGGCCAACAGATATATGAAAAAAAAGCTCAACATCACTAGTCATCAAGGAAATGCAAATCAAAACCACAATGAGATATTACCTTACTCTTGTCAGAGTAGCTAAATCCAAAATACAGAAAATGACAAATGCTGGCAAGGCAGTGGACAAAGTGGAACACCTAGGCACTGTTGTTGGGAATGCAAATTACTTCAGTGACAGTGAAAAGGGTGTGGAGATTTCTTTAAAAAACTAGAAATAGATTTGCCATTGGATCCAGCAATCCCACTACTGGGTGTATACCCAAAGACTTGAGCACCATGTATCAAAGAGATACCTGCACCCTCATGTTTATAGCAACACTGTTCACAATAGAAAATTTGAAATCAACCAAGGTATCCATCATCAGATGAATGGATAAAGAAAATGTGGTACATATACACAATGGAACATTATTCAGCCATAAAAAAGAATAAAATTCTACCATTTGCAGCAAAATGGTCACAACTAGAAGACATAATGTTAATAAGCTGATCCAGAGGTGAAACCTCATTGTGGTTTTGATTTGCATTTCCCTGATTGCTAGTGAACTTGAACATTTTTTCATGTGCCCATTGGCCATTTGGATTTCCTCTTTTGAAAAATGTCTATTGAGGTCCTTGGCCCATCTCTTAAGTGGGTTGTTTGTTTTGATGTTGTGGAGTTTCTTGATTTCATTGTAGATTCTGGTTATTAACCCTTTATCTGTTGCATAGTTTGCAAATATTTTTTCCCATTCTATCGGTTGCCTCTTCACTTGTCTGTTTCTTTTGCAGTACAGAAACTTCTCAATTTGATGCAATCCCAATAGTTAATTTTGGCTTTGACTGACTGTGCTTCCGGGGTCTTTTCCAGGAAGTCTTTGCCAGTACCTATATCTTGCAGGGTTTCTCCAATGTTCTCCAATAATTTGATGGTGTCGGGTCGTAGATTTAAGTCTTTAATCCATGTTGATTGGATTTTTGTGTAAGGTGAAAGGTAGGGGTCTTGCTTCATGATTCTGCATGTGGAAATCCAATTTTCCCAGCACCATTTATTGAATAGACTGTCCTTACTCCAGGAATTGGTTTTGGATCCTTGATCAAATATAAGTTGGCTGTAGATGCTTGGATTGATTTCTGGTGTTTCAATTCTGTTCCATTGTTCTATCCATCTGTTTCTGTACCAGTACCATGCTGTTTTGATAACAACTGCCCTGTAATATGTTCTGAAATCTGGTATTGTGATGCCTCCGGCTTTGTTTTTGTTGCACAAGATTGCTTTAGCTATTTGAGGTTTCCTGTGTCTCCACATGAATTTCAGCATCATTTTTTCTAGATCTGAGAAGAATGTCTTCAGTTTTTGATTGGTTTTGCATTGAACCTATAAATTGCTTTTGGGAGAATGGACATTTTGATGATATTGGTTCTTCCAATCCATGAGCATGGATTTTTCCATTTTTTGGTATCCTCTTCTATTTATTTCTTTAAGGTTTTGTAATTTTTATCCTAGTGATCTTTAATTCACTTCACCCCAGTTAGAATGGCTCACATTCAGAAATCTACCAACAATAGATGCTGGAGAGGATGTGGGGAAAAAGGGACACTAACCCACTGTTGGTGGGAATGCAAACGGTTAAGCCACTATGGAAGTCAGTCTGGAGATTCCTCAGAAACCTGAATATAACCCTACCATTCAACCCAGCCATCCCACTACTTGGAATTCACCGAAAGGAAATTAAATTGGCAAACAAAAAAGCGGTCTGCACCTTAATGTTTATTGCAGATCAATTCACAATAGCTACGACCTGGAACCAAACTAAATGCCCATCAACCGTAGACTGGATAAAGAAATTATGGGACATGTACTCTATAGAATACTATACAGCAGTAAGAAACAATGAAATCCAGTCATTTGCAACAAGATGGAGAAATCTGGAAAACATTATGCTGAGTGAATTAAGCCAGTCCCAAAGGGAAAAATATCATATGTTCTCCCTCATCAGTGATAACTAACTGAGCACCAAAAAGGAAACCTGTTGTGAAATGGACACTATGAGAAACAGTGACTTGATCAGCCCTTGTCCTGACTGTTGATGTACAACATAATACTTTATCCCTTTTAGTATTTTTTTATTCTAGTACTATTGGTTGAACTCTGTAATTAACACACAATTATTCTTAGGTGTTTAAATTTAACTAAAAAGTGATCCCTGTTTAATATAAGAGTGGGAATAAGAGAGGGAAGAGATGTACAATTTGGGACATGCTCAATAGGACTTAACCCAAATGGTGGAGTTAGAAACGTGCCAGGGGATTCCAATTCAATCCCATCAAGGTAGCATGTACCGATGCCACCTCACTAGTCCAAGTGATCAATTTCAGTTCACAATTGATCACACTGATAGGTCTAACAGTCAAAGGGATCATACAAACAAGACTAGTGTCTCCTAATACTAACTGATAGAATTATAAAGGAGAGAACGATCCAACATGGGAAGTGAGATACACAGCAGACTCATAGAATGGCAGATGTCCTAAACAGCACTCTGGCCTCAGAATCAGCCCTTAAGGCATGCGGATACAGCTGAAAAGCCCATGAGAGTATTTTAGGCATGGAAAGCCAAGACACTCTGGAAAAAAAAAATGACCTAAATGAAATATCTCTGCGAGTGAAATCCCAGTGGAAAGAACAGGTCATCAAAGAAGGAGGTACCTTTCTCTGAAGGGAGGAGAGAACTTCCACTTTGACTATGACCCTGTCTGAATAAGATCAAAGTTGGTGAACTCAAAAGGCTTCCAGAGCCTTGGCAACTCATGACTGGAGCCTAGGGAGATTACTGACGCCATAAACAAGAGTGTCAAATTGTTAAGTCAACAACAGGAGTCACTGTGTACTTACTCCTCAAGTGGGATCTGTCCTTAATGTGTTGTCCAATGTGAAGTAATGCTATAACTACTACTGAAACAGTATTTTACACTTTGTTTCTGTGTGGGTGCAAACTGATGAAATCTTTACTTAATATATACTAAATCGATCTTCTGTATATAAAGAGAATTGAAAATGAATCTTGATGTGAATGTAATGGGAGAGGGAGCGGGAGATGGGAGGGAAGTCATGGGGGGGGGAGCCATTGTAATCCATAAACTATACTTTGGAAATTTATATTTACTAAATAAAAGTTTAAAAAATTAAAAAAATAAGGTGATCCAGAAAGACAAATATTTCATGTTCTCCCTTATAGGTAGGAGTTAAAATTTAAAAAAGAAGAAGGAATGTTTGTGTGTATCAGCATTGCTGCAAGCAGTTTTGTAAAGCTTTGTTTTATATCTTTTTCAAATCAGTGTTTAAGAATGTTATATTACTACAGGTTTAATGATCTGTGATTAATTTGAAATTACTATCTATGGGTGAAATGGTCATTTTCCCATTTAATTATTGTTAATAGGCATTATCTATATTCCTAATAAACTAGGGTTTTTGTTCATTTGTTTGTTTTACTTTTTACTTTTTAAACTTCTTATTTGGTGAAGTGTTAAGCCTTTATACAGTAATATAAATTTAAAATATGTTATCTCAAAAACTTAAAAAGAAAGAAAATGAGAAAGGAGGAGGGTAGGAGGGAGGGGGGAAGGGAAGAAGAGAATATCATTATGTTCTTAGAATTGTATGTACAGGGCTGGTGCTATGGCATAGTGGATAATGCCACTAATGCAGTGCCAGCATCCCATATGGGTGCTGGTTCAAGTCCTGGCTGCTCCACTTCTGGTCCAGCTTGTCACTCCCCATCTCGCGAAGGAATGACACTAGACCCTGAGCTGTTCTTTTTGTCCGCTCAGCTCCTCCCGGGTTAGCTGTCAGCCCCTCCACCTCAGTGGAGGGGTGGCACCCCCCCCCCGCCACTTTCCCCACTTCCGCGGAGGAGTGGCACACCGCCGGCCGGCTCTCTCGGGGGCTGCTCAGATGTTCCTCAGGTGTTCCCTCAGATGTTCCTGGTGCATGTTGTCTCTCTCCTCCTTTATAGTCCTCTTCCACCAATCCCAACTCTGCTACCCACATGCCGAGCACGCTGCTCTCCTCCAATCAGGAGCAGAATCGGCTCCTGCAGTTTATCAGTCAAATTGGTGAGGCAGCTGCGTGGAAAGTTGTTTGCTCTCTCTCAGCGCCATATTGTGGGAGAGCAGATGCATAGAATAAGTCTTAATTCCAGTAACTTAGTCTAGTCTCAGTTGCTCCCCACACCAGCTCTCTACTTTGGCCTTGGAAAGCAGTAGAAGATGGTTCAAGTCCTTGGGCCCCTTCACCCACATGGGAGACCAGGAAGAAGCTCCTGGCTCCTGGCTTTGGATCAGCCCAGCTCCATCTATTATAGCCAATTGGGGAGTGAACCAGCAGATGGAAGACCTCTCTCTCTCTCTTTCTCTCTTCTGACTTTTTTTTTGACAGGCAGAGTGGACAGTGAGAGAGAGAGACAGAGAGAAAGGTCTTCCTTTGCCATTGGTTCACCCTCCAATGGCTGCCGCAGCCGGCGAGCTGCTGTCAGCGCACTGCACTGATCCAAAGCCAGGAGCCAGGTGCTTCTCGTGGTCTCCCATGCCAGTGCAGGACCCAAGTACTTGGGCCATCCTCCACTGCACTCCCTGGCCACAGCAGAGAGCTGGCCTGGAAGAGGGGCAACCGGGACTGAATCCAGTGCCCTGACCGGGATTAGAACCCGGTGTGCCGGTGCCGCAGGCAGAGGATTAGCCTATTGAGCCGCAGTGCCGGCCCTGACTTTCAAATAAATAAATCTTTTTAAAAAAATTGTATGTACAAAGCACAATGAATCTTTTAAAACACTAATTAAAATGGAAATAAAAATGTTTAGAAAAAGAGCACTAAAAGTGAATGAAAAACAAACATATCTATATTTCAAATAAAGGCAGTAAAACAGTATAACCAAGTATTTTTTGAATACTATAATTTGACTACATACTTCTAGTCAAAACAAAAAAAAAACTTCAAATGTACAGTGAAGTATCATTAGTCTTTTTATTTTTCTTAGTGGTCTGGATATGAGACTTCTGAAGCTATTTTGGATATATTTCAGTACTGAACAAATGAGTGAATATATAGAAGAGTCTCATTTTTCACAATAGAGATGCCAATATGATGTGAGAGTAAGCAAAGAAGACCCCTGTAGGATTGTAGATGTGGTATCCATATAAACTCATGATCCATTACATATTCATGCATACACACACATAAACACACACACACACATTATTCCTAGCTCTATCCACCAGAAGAATCTAGTCACACTAAGCAAACCTAGGGCCCCAAATTGTGTTTTAAATACTATTTCTCAGTAAAAGGAATATGTCAAATATCAAGTGTGGAGTGGTACATACCAAATCTTTTTTTTTAAGATTTATTTATTTATTTGAAAGTCAGAGTTACACAGAGAGAGAAGGAGAGGCAGAGAGAGAGAGAGAGAGGTCTTCCATCTGCTGGTTCACCCCCCAATTGGCAGCAATGGCTGGAGCTGTGCCAATCCGAAGACAAGAGCAAGGAGCTTCCTCCAGGTCTCCCATGCAGGTACAGGGGCCCAAGGACTTGGGCCATCCTCTCCTGCTTTCCTAGGCCGTAGCAGAGAGCTGAATCAGAAGTGGAGCAGCCATGACTCGAACTGGTGCCCATATGGGATGCCGGCACTGCAGGCGGGGCTTTACCGTCTACACCACAGCACCAGCCCCCATACCAAACCTTGATAGCACAGTGATACGGATTCTCTCACCAACTGTGACTCTTGCAGACTGAGATCTTCTCCATTTCTTCCAGACTATTTTTTTGCATAATAAACAGATTAAATGTTAACAGAGATCTTCCTCATCAGAGTCTTTACCATGGTCTTTATGGAGCTATTCCTCCAAGGATATAGCTTTATATCCTGGGTTGCTTATTCCTTTTTTCTTCCTGCTAATATGTTCACTTTGTTTTTTGTTTTATTGTATTGTATTCAGAGTTCTGGTCCCTTGAGTAATTTAGGAGAAAGGATCTTGGTTGGAGATGAAAAAGAATTGATAACAAAACTCTACTTACTTTAAATAGCAGCAAATCTAAAGTAATAATTTTGTGTCTGCATTTTTTTGGTTAGTAAGGACTTGACATTTCTCACTCTCAGAGAGCTGGGCTTTTAATAGATCTCCAAAAATCATAACTGCCAAGATTATGGAAATAAATTATAATTGCCAGTTAGGGGGTATTACGAGTGTAGGTCTTTCTCTCTGCCTTTAGTGGTGGATCAACCAAAAGTTAAAAGAGGCAGTGGAAAGGGCTTTTAGCCAGATGCAATTTTAAGTTGAGAGTTGCTTTAATCCCTTTTAAGGACGCCATTAATCTCCATTTATTATTTCTTCATTGTAGTCTCTGCATATTCTTAAAACTTTGAGGTGTTCGGTTTGGTTTGCAAGCTCTCCTGGCTTACTAACACTCCCCATAAATAACCCAAGATGTACTCTTTGGTAGATCTATTTATTTCTCCTAGGAAAATGCAAAAGGGGGATTTTTTCTATCCTCCCAACATGATTTGTGTACCTATTCCACTTCTCAACATCCTGGAGAAAACGCAAATATCTCTTCTCACCCTAGGGAGGGCAACCACCATTTCTACCCCTTTCTTCACTTTGCGCCTATTTTCTCTCACCCTTAAGTAAGTCTGCTAGAGCTGAATTATTCTCAAGGCAACAGGAGAAAGCTGCTGAAAGGCAGCTGCTGTCACTCTCTGGATCCTCTAATCTCATAATTTCTCCATGGCCTTTCGCACACCAGGGGTCACTGAACAGCCTTCCTCACCTGCAGGTGTTATTTTTGCAACTCTTCCCTAGGGTCTTCAAAACCAGAGTTGGGCCTTTTCTTGGCTTCCTGCTGCTAAAAGTCAAACAAAGGGAAGTGAGAGAACATCATATATAAAAGCCTCCTTAACAAGTGGCAGGATGGGAGCGAATGTCTACAAGACATTTATCTCTGGAGGAAAACAATCTCTCAAAGCACATAGCCTGGCTTCCAACGTGGAAAGGTTGATAAGTAAACATGGTTTAACTATAACCTTTAGCCACTGCACTCCAGCTGGACTTCCATTCCCCATTCCCTGCTTGTGAGCCTTGATTTCTGCTCTGCGGCCAGGTAAGCAGGTAGTCACTCAAATCAACAGAGAAGGAGGATGTGAGGGGAGAAGGGAAAGCAGCGGAAAACAGACAGAAACTGCCCTCGGCAATGTGCTCCCTTCAGCCATGCCACAGTCCTGATGGATTCCTGAATCTCACTCCCCTTCAATCCATGACTCCCCATGTCACTGCTACCATGGGCAACGTTGAAAGCAGCATAGAATATAAAATTATGTTGCTCTGTCTTTTCCTTGTAGCCAAAATAATAACAGGGACCTTCATGACACCAGACTTCCCCAGGGTTGAGAAAGCTTTGCAGTTACCACTAACATCTCTTATGATACATTTAAAGAAATTTCAGACATGTTCTTTGGTCTGCACAGGATATTGTTCCCGGTGACATGCTGCAGTGTCATCTCAATGCCATAGTCCAAAAGAACTCCAGTGTTAAGTAGGTCTTGAGTTATAATCCAAATCCATCACCTCATTGTTTGTGTTGTTCACAAGACCTTTGTCCTCAGTGAGTTTCTCCAGAATTTGGGAGTGATTTTTTTTTCCTTCCTGATAAAACCACAGCAAATTTTTCACACCTTCTCTCACTGGTGACAGAAGAAAACTTGGCAGATTATTTCTGAAAACCCAAAACATCTTTTTAAATGTCCACAGCCACAATAAAATATAAAATATTCCTTGGGGGAACAGCACTGTGTTGCAGCAAGTTAAGCTGACATCTGCAATGCTGGCATTCCATTTTGAGTCCCAGCTGCTCCGCTTCCTATCCAGTTCCTTACTAATGTGCCTGGGAAAGCAACACAAGATGCTGCCGGAGAAGCAGTGCTTAGGCCCCTGCATCCATGTGGGAGACCTGGAAGAAGTTCCTAGCTCCTGGCTAAAGGAACTACATTGTTTTTTTCTCCAGTGTCATTATTTTCAACATAAGTGGTTGGCTAATACAAAAAATAACACAAGGAGGAAAGGCTTTTATTAAATGTCTTGGTTGCTTCTGTTTCTAAGAATATTACTACCTTTTCTTGCATTTGTAGTGAGTTTCAAGTAGAAAGAGTGGTCTCTTGCGACCATCCATGGACACAGTTATTCAGTTTTACATGCAACCTGCTTGATATAAACTAACTTTAAATTTTGCTGAATTCTCATGTACAGAGGTCTCATAGTTCATGCATGTGCTCCATCTTCCTATTGGACTTCATTTATGAAACCCAAATTCAAAGATAAAACTGTTTCAAGGTGGTGACAAAGAACCCTTAAACCAAGCATGACTGTATCTGAGCCATACACCCTTGGAGTTGGATCTGATTGATGATTCATGTTCTGCACATTTTGAGCTCATGATTCAGAGGTGAAGTTCTCTGAAGCATCCTATTACCAACTGACAGGACTGTACTGATGTCCAGCATTTCTGTTAAAACAGACTTTTCACCTAGCTCTTCACATTCACTTGCAGGTGAAAATTTTATCATCCACTCACTGGACTTTTTGCAGGTTGCCATAAATGGGAATGAAGAAGTGTTTGAGCCATGCCAAATATGTTCCTATTCCAAAGTTCTGTCTACCTTTAACAGCCTGCCTTACTGGGCAGAACATTCCACAGCAGAGTGTAGTGATAAGGAATTCATGCCACATGAAGCTCATGCTGGGTTTAAATCCTGTTGAATTCTCATCATGAGCAGCAGCTTGCAAGCCTCAAGTTGTTAAGCACAGTTATGGAAGAAACCTGGAGGTGGAAACCTTGTCAATCACCGACAATGGGGCTTGCTCAGCTGATAATAGAACGACTGCTGCTGCCTAAGAAAGATTACTGTTAGCATTTTGGAAAAGGTAGCTGAATGACCTTTCTTTCTGAGAGCCAAAGACCCAAAGTGTCTGACAGCTTTGCTGATGGATTTTTTCTCCTTCTCCTTTCTTTCCACACCTGGGATTCAGGCAGCACGAAAGCACTTTCAGCAAAAGGAGCCAATCTCATCTCCATGGAGCCTTTCACATTAGGTTCTGCTACTTAGCAATTAATTAGATTATGACTGATTATTATTTACTCTTCCTGTCATTTTATCCTACAAATAAAAGCTTACACCATCCTCCCAAAGAGTGTTTCTGTTTATTAATCTGCTCCTCTTCACTTTCAAAGAATGTTAGATTTCAATGAGACATGATGAATAAGCTTATGACACCAGCATTCATGTCAGAGAAAAGTGAGAAAACAACTAAAGGATTATTTTTGCTTCCTGCAAAGATTGCTCCCATTTGGAGACTGATTTTTTGTCGGTTTTATTGAGGTGCAATTTATAAGCAATAAAATTCACCAATTTAAAATGCATAATTCAGTGAGGTCTGACAACAGTATATTACCACCAAAAGCACAATACAAAACTTTTTTTTCAGTCTACCCACCTTCCATACCCCTTAGTAGTAAATTCCCTTTCTTCACACCTTGGCCCCAACAACAACTGATTTCTATCACTATAGTTTCACCCTTTCAAGACCTTATAAATGTAATCACACACTATGTACTCCTTTATGATTGGCCTGTTAACTAGAAAAAATGATTTTGAGCTTCGCCCATGTGGTTACTCATTTGTTGATTGCTTTTTACTAATGAATAGTATTTATTATATAGTTGTGCCACAAGAATATGCTTAAATGTTCACCTTTTGATGGAAATTTGGTTAGCTCTCAATTCAAATCTATTATGAATAAAGAACACTTTTGGACTTGTATTTGAGGGGATGTACATTTTGCTTCTCATGAATAAAAACCTAAGGCTAAAACTGTTGCGTGTATGTTTAACTTTGTAAGGAACAGCTCAACTGCTTTCCAAGGCAGCTATGTCATTTTTATTCCCATGAGCATTGTATGAGATTGTGCCACCTCCTCACCAACATTTGGCATTATTGATCTTTTGGATTCAAGCCATCCAGAAAGCATGCACAATATCTCACTGTGGCTTTAACGTACATTTTTTTGTGACTAGTAATGTTGAGTGTCTTCATCAGCATGTATCGGCCATTGGGAAAAGACCTATCTAATATCTGGCCCATCATTTCCTCAGAGAACTGCTTACTATGGAGTTGTAAGAGTTCTTTATATATTCTGAATATAAGTCGTTCATGAGATGTGTTTTGAAAATATATTCTCTCAGTCAATACATTAACATTTAGTTTCTATCTGAATCTTTTGAAGAGCCAATGCATATCATTTATTTTTTCTTTTATAGTTTATTCATTTTGTGTCCTATTTAAGAAACTTTGCCTAACACAGTGTCATAAATATATTTTTTCCTATTATCTTTACTTTTAGCTCCTACATTTAGGTCCCTGATGAATTATACATTCATTTTGGTATGTATAAAACTATATACGGATGCCACCAAGTCCATCATAGATATAATATAGAAAAAGTTGACAATGAATTTTCTACTCCTAACCTACAAAATATTACAGGTACCAATACAGTGAACTATGGAATATAAGTTATTTACCTTTGTGAATGTGGGACTGACTGGTAGCTGTGCTCACTGCCACAGCCAGCATTAGAAGTGATTATCATACAGCGCTAGCCCAGGAAAAGATCAATATTCAAAATTCAAAGTCTTGGGTCTACTGAAACTGTATTCTATTCTCACCATCAGATGGTCAAAATAACCTGTAAGTTGAACCATGATAAGTACAGGAGCACCTGTAGTGTGAAGTAGGGTCTAAAATCTTTATTCTTTTGGTTGTTGTTGTATATGGATATTCATTGCTTCAGCACTCTCTGTTTAAAAGCTTATCTTCTCAAGAGAGGAAGAGAGAGGAAGGGTGAGAGTCTGGGTGGGAAGGAGGGTATGGTGGGAAGTATCATTATGTTCCTAAATCTGTAGATATGAAATACATGAAATTTGTTCACCAAAAAAAAAGTTTAAAAAATAAATAAATAAGCTTATCCTCTCTCCCATTAAATTCCCTTTGTACCTGTCTCACGTGACTTTGTATGCAAGAGCGTATCTCTAGATGCCATTTTGTTCTACCAATCAGTATTTCTATCCTTATGAAAACAGCATGCTGTTTTTATTATTGAAGATTTATAGCAAGACTTGAAAACAGGTGATGCAAGTCCTCTATTTTGTTTTTGTTTTAAGTCTGTTCTAGCATTTCTTTTTTTTTTTTTTTTTTTTTTTTTGATAGGCAGAGTGGACAGTGAGAGAGAGAAACAGAGAGAAAGGTCTTCCTTTTGCCGTTGGTTCACCCTCCAATGGCCGCCATGGCCAGCGCGCTGTGGCTGGCACACTGCACTGATCCGAAGCCAGGAGCCAGGTGCTTTTCCTGGTCTCCCATGCGGGTGCAGGGCCCAAGCACCTGGGCCATCCTCCACTGCCTTCCCGGGCCACAGCAGAGAGCTGGCCTGGAAGAGGGGCAACCGGGACAGAATCCGGCGCCCCAACTGGGACTAGAACCCGGTGTGCCGGCGCCGCTAGGCGGAGGATTAGCCTGTTGAGCCATGGCGCCGGCTCTTTCTGTTTCTTAAGATGTATTTTATTTATTTGAAAGGCAGAGTTATGGGGGATGGGGTGACAGAGAAAGAGCTCTCTCATGTGCTGGTTCATTCCCCAAACAGCCTACCCTCAGCCAAAGCCAGAAGCATAGACCTCCATCCAGGTCTCCCATGTGGGTGCCAGCAACCCAAGTACATAGGCCATCTTCCACTGCCTTCCCATGCATATTAGCAGAAATTGGACTGGAAGTTGAGCAACTGGTCTCGAACTAGCCCTCATATAGGATGCTGGAGTCTCAGGTGGCAACTTAACAGTCTATTCCACAAGGCTGACCTCTAATTTTTTTAATATATTTTACATTTTGTGACATTGCTAAACTCATTACTGTTAACTTTTTTTTTAGACTCTAACGTTTTCCATAAATAGATCATGTTGCCTTTAAATAAATAGATTCACATTCTTCTTACCTATTTGTATGACTTTTTAATTCCTGTGTTATGGCACTGTGAAGTATCTGTAGTGCAACACTGAAGAGAAGTAAAAATATACATCGTTGGGCTGGCGCCGTGGCTCAATAGGCTAATCCTCCACCTAGCGTCGCCGGCACACCAGGTTCTAGTCCCAGTCGGGGTGCCGGATTCTGTCCTGGTTGCCCCTCTTCCAGGCCAGCTCTCTGCTGTGGCCCAGGAAGGCAGTGGAGGATGGCCCAAGCGCTTGGGCCCTGCACCCCATGGGAGACCAGGAGAAGCACCTGGCTCCTGCCTTCAGATCAGCGCAGTGCGCCGGCCGTAGCGCACCAGCCGCGGCGGCCATTGGAGGGTGAACCAACGGCAAAGGAAGACCTTTCGCTCTGTTTCTCTCTCTCACTGTCCACTCTGCCTGTCAAAAAATAAATAAAAATAAAAATATACATCGTTGACTTATTCATGAAGAGGATGCAGTCTTTCACCTTCAACATGGTGTTAGAAGTTATTTTTTTACATGCTATATATCAGATTGAAAAGTACTCTTCTTGTTCCCTACTTGATGAATTTCAAAGATAAATAGGTGCTGAATATTGCTTTTCCTTCACCTTTCAGATGACAATAAGTACAGATTTTCTTTTTTAGTTTAGGGAGGTAGGATGGTGAATTATTATCAATTGCTGTTTTCCTTCATGTCAAAACAAACTTATATTCCAAAAATAAATTCCTCTTTTTAATGATGTATAATATTTGTTTTACTAATTTTTGGATTTCATTGCTAATATGTTGTTAAAGATTTTTATAACTACATTCATGAATAGAATTGGTCTTTTGTTTTTATTTTTCATAATATTTTGTCTGGTTTTGAAATCGCAGCAATGCTATTGTGAAAAAATGAGTTGGAACTTTTTCTATTTTTTATTTTATTTATTTATATTCATCCACTTGAAATACAGAATGGCAGAGATAGATATAAAGGGAAAGAGAGAGCATTCATGTATTTTTTATAACGCAAATGCCCACAGCAACTGGGGTTGGGCCAGGAGGAAGAATTAGAGGCCAGCAGCTCTCTGCTGTGGCCGGGGAGTGCAGTGGAGGATGGCCCAAGTCCTTGGGCCCTGCACCCGCATGGGAGACCAGGAGAAGCACCTGGCTCCTGGCTTCGGATCAGCGCGATGTGCCGGATGCAGCACACTGGCCGCAACGGCCATTGGAGGGTGAACCAATGGAAAAGGAAGACCTTTCTCTCTGTCTCTCTCTCACTGTCCACTCTGCCTGTCAGAAAAAAAAAAAAAAAAGAATTAGAGGCCAGAACTCAATCCAGGTCTCCTGTGTGGTTAGCAGGAGAACAAACACTTCGGCCATCATCTGCTGCCTTTCAGGATGTATCAGCAAAACGCTGGATTGGAAGCAGAGCAGTTAGAGCTTGGCACTCAATATGGCATGCAGGCATCCCAAGTAATAGCCTGACCTGCTGTAGCCAAGACCTCCCCATCCCCTGCCAATTTTTCTAATTTTTTTATTTTCTAAAAGAGTTTGGGTAGAATTGGTATTCTTTAACTATCTACTTTGAATTTAATTTTCTCTTCATCTTTAGTTCTTCAGGTGATTGTCTAGGGAACTTTTTGTTTAAAAAGTAAATCAATGTCTAAATTCTCCTCTAAGTACTACTTTAGCAGCATCCTACAAATTTTAACATACTGTGTTTTCATTATTAAAATAAGTTTAAATATTTTCTAATTTTTCTGCTAAGTCCATCTTTGATACCTGAATGATTTATACTTGAGTTACTTAATTTCAAAATGGGGGAGATTTTCTAGATAGATACAATATATTTCTACTTTAATAAATAATATGTGAGATTTCACCTCCATGCTTCTGTTGATACTTGCTTTATGGTTTAGAATGATTTATATTTTGATAAATATTGTGATTGAATATTTAATTTCTGTTGCTTTCGAGTATTACAGAAAAATAAATTAGGTCAAAATAATTGATGGCATTGTTAAATTTTTCTATATTTTACAAACAAAATTGTTAACTCAGTTACTGACACACATGTTGAAAACTGAAACAATAATTATATATTTGTCTATTTCTCCCTTCAGCTCTCTGAGTTTTGTTTCATGTGTTTTGGAATTCTTGGGTACAATATACAACATCTCTCTTTATAACAAGTGGTATTCTTTACTCTGAAATCTGATATAAACATAGCCAATCTAACTTACAAATGATTAGTGTTTCTATAACTTTTACTACTCTTCTTTGTTGTTGTTGTTGCTTATTTTTTTACTTTGACCTATCTGGGTCTTTATATTCAAAATCATGTGTCTTTTAAACAAGTATATAGAAGAATCTTAATTATATATGGCTATCTCTTTCTATCATTTGGTATATTTAAATCATTTATAATTAATGTACAATTTATTAATATGACTGAATTTAAATCTATCATCTTGCTATTATTTTTCTTGATCTCATCTACTTTTTTTCTTCTATTTGCCTTCTTTGGAATAATCTTTGTCTATTGTTTCCACTATATACTTATTAATTATTTGTCAATTCTTGGTATTTTTGAGATGTCTATCATCAGTATTATAGCATATCACTTTATAATAACATATCTCTACATAAGCTATAGCCTTCATATGTTACTATATCTGCTTTAAATACTATTATGTTTTTAATGAAATTTAAAATAATTCAGGTAAAAAGATTTTCTATTTATCCTTATATTTATTCTTTCAAATGCTCTTTTTTTAATTTTTTGCCAGGCAGAGTTAGACAGTGAGAGAGAGAGACACACAGAGAGAGTTATAGACAGTGAAAGAGAGACAGAGAGAAAGGTCTTCCTTCTGTTGGTTCACTCCCCTAATGGCCGCTACAGCCAGCGTTGCGCTGATCCGAAGCTAGGAGCCGGGTACTTCCTCCTGGTCTCCCATGCAGGTGCAGGGACCCAAGCACTTGGGCCATCCTCCGCTGCCCTTCCGGGCTCACAGCAGAGAGCTAGACTGGAAGAGGAGCAACAGGAACTAGTACCTGGCACCCCAACTGGGACTAGAACCCAGGGTGCTGGTGCCACAGGCGGAAGATTAGCCAAATGAGCAACAGTGCCAGCCGAAATGCTCTTCTTTTGTTTGGCTCCAGATTTACACATGTTATACATTTTCCTTCTCTCTGACAAGCTTTTTTTTTTTTTAAACCATACCTGTCTGCTGGCAAAGGATTCTATCAGCTATTATTAATCTGGAGAGGTTCTTATTCTATTTCATTTTTGAAAGCTATGTTTGCTGGGTATAAAACAATAGGTCTACATTTTTTTTTCTTTCAGTATTTTCAAGATGCTACTCCATTATCTTCTGGTTTGCATGGCTATCGAGAGGAATTCTGATATCACTATCAAAGGTTAGCACCTATTTTTTTTTCTATATGGCTGCTTTTAAAATTTTCTCTATAACACTGGTTTATAGAAATTTCAGTGTAATGTGCCTTAGCATGATATACTTCATATTGCACTATTTTAATGAGCATATTGGATTTGTTAGTAAACAAATTTGAAAAAAAAAATTGTCCATTTTTTTCAAATATTTTCTTTTATCCTTATCTCTACTCTTTTGGCAATCCAATTACACATATGGGGTTGGGTCTTTCAATTATCCCACAACATACTAATACTCTAGGTCTTTTTTTTGTCAATTTTTTTTCCTCTCTGTGCTTTACTTTGGATGATTCTATTGCTGTTTTCAAGTCTGCATTTGTTTTTTGTACAATATATAATCTGAAATTAATCCTGTTCAGTGTATTTTTTGTTTTGAGTCTCATATCTTCATCTCAATAAGATTCATTTGTATCTTTATTCATCTTCCATTTTCTATCTTCATCATTCTAAGTTTTTCATCTATGTCTGTAATATGGGTTATGATCGTGAAAGATTTTTATTAAATAGCTCTGCCACTTCTGTCATTTCTGGGACCTTTTTTATCCTGTTTATAGATAACATATTCCTGCTTCTTTGTTCAGAAATTTTGTATTGAATGGTTAGGATTATAAAGTTTTATATTGGTTGATGCTGGATTTTGTTGCATTCAATTAAGTACTGTTGGTCTCTGATCTGGCATTTTTTCAACCTCTTGAAATCAGTTTCAGTGAATCCAAAGCAGCTTTTAGTCAAGGGCTAATTTGCACTGTTGAGGAAATACCTTTGTGAGGACTGACTCTACATGATGAGCTATGCATTATGAGTTTTTATTTACTATTGAAATAAAATTATTCCTGGCTCTCTGTGAACCTGGCTTTGTCCCACCTAATTATTTCTAATTGTTCTCTCACCAAATGTAAGTCATTTCCTCCCTTGCATGCAAAGATCAGTGTTCAGCCAGAGACTGCACAGGACTCCTTCTTTGATCTCCAGTTCTCTTTACTGCATCCCTTTCTGACCCTCAAATTCTAACCACATTGTCTTCTGCAAACTCCCAACTCTGACTCTTCAACACAAGGACAACACCAGTTCTTTTGGGTACTTCTTTCCAGCACAATGTACTAAAAAGCTTCTTAAGGCAATAAAATTAGATAATCACAAGGTTCACCTCATTTGTTTTTTTCTAGTACCACTGATCAGTGCTGCTTGTTTTCCAAAATATGGGAATTGTTTCATATATTTATCCGGCCTCCTAACTGTCTGAGTTGGGGTGCTAAATAGGTCCCTGTTTGTCTTTCATGCCAGAAACAGAAGTTTAGAGTGTCTGTTGTTAATGGAGGGAGAATCATCATATCAACTACTGATCATAGCTAATTAGAAAACCACACATCTTCAATGAGGCTTATTTAATAAAACTGAAGAGTATTAACTTGAAGTCCAATTTATACTGCTGTGTGTATAATTTTATAATAATACAAAGGATTGACATATTTTGGGCCAAAGTTGACAAAGAGATACCAAAAGAAGAATTGAAATTTCCTCTAACTACTCTTTTACAAGGATTATAATACCAGAGTGAATTATGAGTTCTAGCAAATCTGCTAAATCAATGTATAATCTGAGGTGACACCTCTAACTTTATTTACTATTTTCCTTTTTTTAAAAAATGCAGTAAATATCACTTATGTGCAAACCAGTATGTTACTGAGAGAACATAAAGCAGTAAATTAAATTAAATATATTCTCACCCACAGGAATTTATGGTACAATAGCACTTTAATATGAAGCAGAATAAAGTCAAATCCCAAGATGGAAATATTTGGAAATTTCTAAGAACATACAAATAAAGGAATGATTACTCTGACTTTGAGGGAAACTGATAACATTTATCTCATATTTTCTGTGGCAAAACATTTAAAATACTTTATGTGTTTCACCACATTTAATCTTCAAATAAATTCTATGAAGTGGAAGCTATTGAGATCTCCCTTTAATTCACAAGAACCCTGAGATAAGAGAGGATGGATTTCTCAAAGTCACAGATCAAATAAATGAAAAATTCAGAATTTGAACCCAGATCATGAAATTCCAGAACACATGTTCTTAACCAAACACACTACTACAGAGCTAAGCCTTGAGAGATTTGTTTGGGTTCTATGAATGGAAAAGAGAATATTTCAGAGAGAGAGAGAGTACAACATGAGCAGTAATAGTAAATGTCTGGAATTGCATGAGAGGGCTTCAAGACACAAAAGTATTATGGGAGTAATATTGGAAAGATACACATGATGACCCTCAGTTATCACCCAAAAGGGAATTAATCTTTTTGGCAGTTATAATGCATTTACCTAGGTAGTAGTTTCTCTGCTGAAAAATAATTGCTTTATAAGCTTCAAAAATTTCTAACCACAACCTGATGCACAAACAGAAAAAAATCAACATATTATATGGAAAATATATTATTTCTCATTCAGGATGTGTTAGAGTAGGAAATTAAAAATCTTGAGGGGCCAGCGCTATGGCACAGTGGGTTAAAGCCTCAGCCTGTAGTGCCAGCATCCCATATGGCCACCGGTTCAAGTCCCAGCTGTTCCACTTCTAATCCAGCTCTCTGCTATGCCTGGAAAGGCAATAGAAAATGGCCCAGGTCCTTGGGAAAAAGCCCCTGACTCCTAGATTTAGATCAGCTCAGCTCTGGCCATTGCAGTCATCTGGGGAGTGAACCAGCAGATGGAAGACCTGTCTCTGGCTCTATGTCTCTCTGTAACTCTTTCAAATAAATAAAATAAATCTTTTTTAAAAAAATATAGAAATTTTTCAGCTTCTGGCAACCTCAGTAAGTAGACAATAAAGAAAACAGGGATATTAAGGCTATCTTAATCCATTTAAGAGAGATATTGTGTAAAAAGCATTCTGTCCCGGTTGCTCTTCTTCCAGTCCCACTCTCTGCTGTGGCCCGGGAGTGCAGTGGAGGATGGCCCAAGTCCTTGGGCCCTGCACCCGCATGGGAGACCAGGAGAAGCACCTGGCTCCTGGCTTCAGATCAGCGTGGTGTGCCGGCCACAGCGCACCGGCCACAGCGGCCATTGCGGGGGTGAACCAACGGAAAAGGAAGACCTTTCTCTCTGTCTCTCTCTCTCACTGTCCACTCTGCCTGTCAAAAATAAATAAATAAATAAAAATAAAAAAGCAGAGGAATTGTGTATAAACAAAGGACATTATTGTTGAGCCAGTTGGAAAATAAACTGAAAATGATTTATTATACTGATAATGGAGGTGGCATTTTTACTCTAAGTAGGTTTGTAGTTTTTACTTTGTGATTTCTATTATTTTTTCCCATTATTTTATAGTTTGAGAAGTTTGATTCATCATATTTGCATATCATTATTCAATGAAAAGTAGATACAAATAATTTTGACATTGAAAAAAGGCAATTTTATTTCAGAATGAGTTCTTTTTTTCTGGTGAAGTTCACTCATTTTTTTAAATTTTATTTATGTATTTTTTGTTTGTTTGAAAGGCAGTAAGGCAAACATAGACACAGAGACAGAAAGAGATATTCCACGTTATGGTTCACTTCCTCTGATGCCTGCAACAGCCAGAGCTGGGCCGAAACAAAGCCAGAAGCCAGGAACTCAATCTGGGTCTCCATCATGGATAGTTTGGACCTAACTACTTGAACTATCACCTGCTGTCTCTTAGGGTACACAATAGCGAAAGCTGGATTTGAAAGAGGAGCTGGGAATCAAACACAGGCACTCTGAATCAGGATGCAGGCATCCTAAGCAGGGTCTTAGCTTGCCATGCCAAATACCTACCCCAAAATCATATTGGTGCCAAATTAGATTTAAAACTATTCATGTCTTATTTGATTCTTAGCATCTCTAAATCTCCATTTTACAAGTGAAAAGAAGACTGAAGTTACATACTTGGTTTTTCTTAATTGGAAAATGGCAAAGGATGGAATACAAATATAGGTATTCTGACTCTATATTCTTCTCTATATATATATAACAATCTTCCTTCACAGACTCCCCAACAAAAATAATGCAGAAATTTCTAAAATAAAACATTTGTAATAACAAAATCTGCCTAAGCAGAAAATAGAGTTTTAACTCCTGCCAATTATCTGGAACAAAGAAATCATCAACTTTGTGGTGGAATATAGTTCAGGGTCTAAAATTTTTAGATTATATCTTTAGGTTGCATATGAAATTAACATCACCAAAAACAACTGATATAATTACTGTGATCATGGGGATACTACTGGATAAATTTTTCCTGGACATACTAGGTGATGATGTAATGAAAATTCAACAGAGTCGCAAGGCTATAGTTGAATTCTGCTATTCAACCAAGCAATATATTACTTATTTATTAGTTTGTTCAGAAACATTATTAAATGCCTATTATGGGAAAACTCTGGAATAGACCCTGGCATTTAAAAAGTATAGGTCAAAAATTTGTTTTCTACAAGAAAGTTACAAAGTAATAGAGAAGTTAAGATACATACAAAGGGAATTTCCAGGTTAGGTGATATATCCCTCATATGATAAAATTAAATCAAAAAATGAAGTTCAACTAATTTTTTCTTGCAGACACAATTAGGTAAGGCATAGTAAAATTGGCAGCCTTTTACTATGTCTTCAGATATGAGTATAATCTTAGAGATATAAACGGCAAGAGTGGAGGGGTGGTGGTATTTGTGTGTGAGGTTTTGGTTCAGAAGAGTATGATAGTGCCCTTCAGCTTAGGAGGTGGAAACCAGAGCTCAGGGCTTCTAAGTTTCCAGAACTTGTAGACATAAGTACCAGAGGAGAAAGAAGTGCACAGAGGCAGGCCTTCTAAATCTGTGGGTGCTTGACCCAAGGGAAATGGTTATATATATGCCAAGATGAACTCAGTAAGGCTTAAAAAAGAACAGTTCTCATAGGACAGAGAAAGGAGAAGAAACATTTAAGGTTGTACTATGCTGGAAGATGGTAGAATTCTGGCACAACAAAAATATAAGACACCAAAAAGTCCATGTCATAGGAGAAGGGCTGTGTTCTAAATAAAGATTCCACTAAAATGGTCTTAATTAAACTGCCATATGATCAGAAAGAACTGTCAATGTACTAACTGCTTTCCAGAATATTTAACATTCTTTTCTTTAGGGGAGGGAGGCAGTAATCCATAGTCTACAAGTATCATCTGTAACATCCAACAAGCAATCAAAAATTGTAAGTCATGTGAAAATATAATCAATAATCAAGGGGAAAAAAGTCTTTTAATGGAAACCAACCCTGAAGAACCAGAAGTTTGAATTAGCAGACAAGTATTTTAAATTTTATATTTCTATTCAAGTACATAAAGGGAAGATAACCATAATCCATAAACAGAGAATCACAGCAGAAAATGGAAGTTATTTAAAATTGAAATGATAGACATGAAAAGAATGCTACTTGAAATGGAAAAAAGTTGACATGCTCAACAGTATATTGGAGATAAGAGTGATTCAGCTTAATTAGAGATTTATAGAAAGTATTCAATCAGAAAAAAAATGATGAGGCCGGCACCGCGGCTCAATAGGCTAATCCTCCACCTAGCGTCGCCGGCACACCAGGTTCTAGTCCCAGTCGGGGTGCCGGATTCTGTCCCGGTTGCCCCTCTTCCAGGCCAGCTCTCTGCTGTGGCCCAGGAAGGCAGTGGAGGATGGCCCAAGTGCTTGGGCCCTGCACCCCATGGGGGACCAGGAGAAGCACCTGGCTCCTGCCTTCAGATCAGCGCAGTGCGCCGGCTGCAGTGCACCAGCCATGGCGGCCATTGGAGGGTGAACCAACGGCAAAAGGAAGACCTTTCTCTCTGTCTCTCTCTCTCTCACTATCCACTCTGCCTGTAAAAAAAAAAAAAAAAATGATGAAAAATATAGGGGATTATAACTTGTACTTTGTTTAACACAGTCTAATGCATGTTTAACTAGAGCCCCAGAAGGACATGAGAAACAACAATGGGGAAATCTATGAAGAAATTATTTTTTTTAAATTTCCAACATTTGGATAAGAATTATCAACCTATGGTTTGGGAAGATAAGAAATTCAAATTGGGGCCGGTGCCGCGGCTCAATAGGCTAATCCTCCGCCTAGCGGCGCCGGCACACCGGGTTCTAGTCCCGGTCGGGGCGCCGGATTCTGTCCTGGTTGCCCCTCTTCCAGGCCAGCTCTCTGCTGTGGCCAGGGAGTGCAGTGGAGGATGGCCCAGGTGCTTGGGCCCTGCACCCCATGGGAGACCAGGAAAAGCACCTGGCTCCTGGCTCCTGGCTCCTGCCATCAGATCAGCGCGGTGCGCCAGCCGCAGCACACCAGCCACGGCGGCCATTGGAGGGTGAACCAACGGCAAAGGAAGACCTTTCTCTCTGTCTCTCTCTCTCACTGTCCACTCTGCCTGTCAAAAAATAAAAAATAAAAATAAAAATAAAAAGAAATTCAAATTGGATAAAATACAAAGAAAATCACACCTAGCACACTGTTTCAGGAGTCCTGAAGACCACCTTCAGGTTTAATGATTTGTTGAAAGAACTCATAGGATTCAAAGAAACTGCTATTGACAGTGTGATATATTATACAGAAAATATATAGAGTAAAATAATCAAAGGGGAAATATCCATGAGGCAAAATCTAGGAATACCAAGCACAAGCTTCCAGGTGTCTTCTCCCACTAGAATCACACTTTCATGCATTCTCCTTGTCAGCAATGATGCTTGCCCAAGCCTTGGTTCCCAGGGATTTTTATGGAGATTCACTCATGTAAGCAGGTAACACCTGTATGAATGATTCAGCTACTTAGGCTCTAGGCTTAAAACCAAAAACAGGAATCCATCATAAATCACACAGCTAGCATAAATTATTAGATCATGGTCCTTAGGCTTAAAAATATTCTTATCAGTCAAAACACCCACAGGGCTCAGAGCTCATTATGAAAAACCAGTCAAGGACCTATCCTAAACATTTCATTGTACTGTGCAGGGTTTAAATCATTCAGAAATAATGAAGGAACCCTTTCGTGCACAGTGTACCCATCTGTCTTTAGGTCCATACTTCCTTACAAGCAAAACAACTTTTTCTGAACATTTATATTTGGCATAGAACTTATAAAACATATGGCAACAGTATTAACATGAATATGTCCAGTACCAGCAAAGTCAATGCAAGATAGAAACATACACAGATAATTAATGCATCTTGCTAGATCATTTCATTTTCCTATTTTTAAGCTAATATGATTATTCACTATCTTCCAATCTACCATTATTTGGATCTTAGAATAAACTTGTTGGGGCCAGCATTGTGGTGTAGCAGAATAAGCCACTGCCTTCAGTGCTGGCATCCCATATGGGCACCGGTTCAAGTCCTGGCTGCCCCAATTCCAAACCAGCTCACCGCTAGTGTGCCTGGGAATGCAGCAGAGGATGCCCCAAGTGCTGGGACACCTGCACCCTCGTGGAAGACCTGGAAGAAGCCCCTGGCCCATGACTTCAACCTGGCCCAGCTCTGGCTGTTGTGGCCATTTGGGCCATTGACCCAACTGATGGAAGATCTCACTCTCTCCATTTCTCCCTCTGTCTCTGTAACTCTGCCTTTCAAATTAATAAATCAAATCTTCTTTTTAAAAAAAGAATGAATTTATGCAGAAAATATTTAGCATTGAAATGAATTGTTGGCTGAATCCAATTCGTTGGGGAAGCTCTTATTGCTCTGCTAATGTTGGATTTAGGCCAGTTTGAGCTATGGCTGCTAGCCTCAGGGTTGTTACTAAGGGGCAGGGGTGATGTTGGAACCACAAATAGCCTTTGGTCACCAGGTATGCATTGGCCAGGGAGAAGGCAAAAAATCTACTAAAACCAGTGAGTATAGTGTAAAGAAGTTGTTTCAATTCATGGATAGATATAATTAGCTTTTTGAAGAACCTTTCCTAAAGTGGATTGTGAGCGTGACTAGCTTGAAGGAAGCCTCCTTGGTTTTGATTATTTCAGAATGCAGGAGCATGTTTGGGTGGATGGAGGACTCACAGCATACTATTAAACAATAACAGATGACTACAGATGAACCAATCTGTAGGACTTGAACCCAGCCATTCTGATATGGAGTGTTGGCATCACAAGAGACAGCTTAACACTGGTAAGGTTGTTCCCAAGTGGGCAGCCAACTCTGTGGACAGGACAAAAGCCATTGCAAAATGTATTTACACTGAGAAAGAGAATTGTCTTTTTCCCCTTTAAATGCCAAGTGGAAGTCCTATGTTGAAGAAGCTGATATTCTGTGTGTGCTCGCCACATTAGGTTGGGTTTACAAGTGACCTGTGTGTTCATATCTTTAATAAGCCCCATGCTCAGGCCATGAATAATGTACTCATTTTACACAGGTGACTAAGAGAGTACAAGGGCACCCCATTTAACCTTATTGCTGTAAAATCAAGTAAAGGTCTGAAGAGTCACATCGGATTTCTATTCTCTGTTTCCTTTAGAGGTATTACATATACTAAGAATATTAGAGTAATTTACAAGAGGATGAGGAAGGACAAGTGAGATCGTTCAGGGTTTTTCTCTCAGTTGTATGTAAGTTGTTAAATGGTTATTAAAGAATGAGATGAATAAAGTGGACAAAATAAAGATCTCAATGTAGCTCCATTGGAGACTAAGTGACTGATGGAGGCCTCTACTGGTCCTCCAACATTCAAAGATCCTGCACAGATACACTCTTTTTATTACTGATTGGAATAATTTAAACAGCTGCAAAGTAATCATGACAATGAGAATTCTGATTTCAAACCATGAGGGCCAATGATACAGCAAATTATTCAGGACAAAGATTGATAATGGAACCACTTTGTTTGTGCTCAACCCCTGGACAGGGATGCAAGCCTTATTCACATATGGGTATAAGTTGGCTACAGAGTTGAGAATGAATCTTTATTTGAGGCAGGGCTCACTATATTGTGAATCAAAAACATGCTAGTAAAATCTTAAGGAGGGCTAACACCAAACTGGGAGAATATGGGGAAGCCATTGTTAATGAGATTAAAATGAGTTTGATTAAAAAGTGAAGTGTTTGAACAGACTTTATATACAATTATAGCATCTCCTTTACTCGATATACTTTACAAACATTGGGGTGAATATTACATCTGGGGAACACTTCCTATACCTAGTATTATTAAACGCCAGGCCTCTAAGTTCATCCTCAGCCAGTATTAATTGGACATACTATTTGGAAAGCTATAGATTAGCCTGGATCCATACCTGTTGTTAATTTTAAACAGTATTGTGTACTTGGTGGACAGCAAGAGATTATCATTTTAATTGGCAGGCTGGTAAACCCATCATTTCTCTGTACATTTTATCTGTGTGGTCTATGAATGTGTAGATTTTTATGAAGACTCATGGCAGATTATGGAGGCTTGTTTGAAGTGGTCCTACTAATATCAGCAGTCACTGATACAGTTTCTTTTATTTATTTATTTATTTATTTATTTATTTTTTGACAGGCAGAGTTAGACAGAGAGAGAGATAGAGAGAAAGGTCTTCCTTTTCCGTTGGTTCACCCCCCAAATGGCTGCTACGGCTGGCACACTGTGCCGATCCGAAGCCAGAAGCCAGGTGCCTCCTCCTGGTCTCCCATGTGGGTGCAGGGCCCAAGGACCTGGGCTGTCCTCCACTACACTCCTGGGCCACAGCAGAGAGCTGGCCTGGAAGAGGGGCAACTGGGACAGAATCTGGTGCCCCAACCGGGACTAGAACCCGGTGTGCCAGCGCGGCAGGCAGAGGATTAGCCTAGTGAGCCGTGGCGCTGGCCCACTGATACAGTTTCAATAGTGCAAAATGTAGACAAGCTATAGAAGCCCTAGTGACTGATCTTGTAAATACTTTATTGTGAATCCTGGCCTAGAAAAAGAGCCAATTGAAGTTTGTGTGCAAGTAGGAAGGACTCCAATTTATATTTCTTGTTTGACTATGGGATCATTTTAATGTGCCAATTCACTTTTCATAATTGCCCTTGAGGGATTTGGACTTGATGCAGATACTGAGTGTGATAAGACACTGAGTGTGATAAATCATGGTTTTGGTGCTACATGGTAGTATCAGGCACTGAACAAGAAGCTACCTAAGAATTAAATACAGTGGTGGCTACTAGAGATTGGTTGATAAATTCTACAAAGGAAAAAGAACCTGACCAAAGTTGAAATTCTTGAGATAACCAGCGCAGGAGCCATTTGTGACTTACCCCAAACAACTCCAAATAAACTGCTGCCATTGCCACCACCGGAAGTATATGAAAACCACAGTACTTGGTGGGGAGGTTTGGATTTTTTAATTTATTTTATTTATTTGAAAGGCAAAGCAATGTTAGAGAAGGGGTCAGAGAGAGGAAGACAGAGAGATGGGGGGGGGGGGAAGAGAGAGAGAGAGATCTTTCATCCATAGGTTCAATCCCCACATTCTCACGATAGCCAGGGTTGGGTCAGGCTGAAGCTATGATCCAGGAATTTAATTCAGTCTCCCATGCTTGTGGCAGAGACTCAATTATCAGAGCCATCATCTCCTGACTCCTCATGTGTACAATAGCAGGAAGCTGGATTAGAAGTGGAGCCAGGACTTGAACCCAGCCATTCTGATATGGAGTGTTGGCATCACAAGAGACAGCTTAACACTGTTAAGCCACAATGCTCATCCCAGGGTTGTCTGGATTTTTGAAAGATGCATGAAGGGTATTCAAAATTTTATGAAAATACACTGTGAAAAATCTATTTGTGAATTTTGAAGTTTTTGTGCCCAAATCATCTTATATGTTAAGTCCATTGTTTTCCATGAACTTTTTGAGGTCCCCTCCTATTGCTAGTTTCTATCCATAAAATTGTTCAAAAGACAGCTATATTTAAAAGGAAACTGGAAAATGTTAGATTACGTCTGAGTTGCAAAAACAGTAGCTTAATCAGTATATAAAATTATAGACATTGATTGAAATTGTCTCTAAGATAGAATGACATAAAATAATTTGAAACCTAAAATACTCAGAATATCTTGGACAATATCAAAGAAATGCTCAAAAAAAGAAGGCAGTATGCAGGAAAATATATGATAAATTTCAAGTGGTTTATATAGGAAGAGCAACTGCAGGCATGCAAGTAGTTTCTCCTCTTGCTCATGAGCAGGTGGTCTCATTTCCATTGGAGTCAACTTTGAATTTTCCTGAGGAACTGCTGATCTTATTGCCACATGGGCACTATCCTACTAACTGCTCGTGATTCACCAACACAGAAAGCTGTTTCATTTATAAAGAACAGGTCCAGGGTATGTGGAGAGAATCCTGTTTGGAAGGCTATCACATTATGACCAACTGAGAAAAATTCTGTTTGATGAAGGAAAAAGAAAATCAGCTAAGTGAGCTAATTGCATACCATTTTCCTTGCAGTGATGGGAGAATCAAACAACAAGTTTGGGTGCACTGTGATTCATTGCGGGGGTGGGAGGGTGGCCAGTAGCCTGAATTTGTCAGGCAGGTGGGCAATGGAAAATTGGACAATTAAGTAAATTCTATTTGGCAAATGATGCATGGAAATTTAAGAGCGGAATTAAAGTAAAACATATCAGTTCTTATCAGAAGAATTGCATTCCAAGATTGGAAGGTGTTAGAATCTGCAAGCAGACATGCTGCCACCCCTGCTTGAGGTGACTATCAGGGTCCATGAAATGAGTGGACAGGGGGTAGCTGCAGGAAACCCAGAGATGTGCTGATCATCAACGTATTCCACTTGTGCTGCTCAAGGTACAAAATGCCAACACAAACCATGCTATCTGCCAAGAAGAGGGCAGACTGCAGATGGCTATGGAGCAGATTTTTTTCTGATTGACATCTTTGTCCTCCCTACAGGAGGAGATACAGCCTGGCTATATTACAGCACACAATGAAAAACAGTCTCAATACAAGCCTGCGATCTAAAAGAATAAGTAGATTTGGCCCCAATTTACTTGGAACACAGAAATTATTGAATCATGGCCAATTGTAATGAAGCCCATTCATAATAATATATTGCGTATGGGCAAGGGCCAATTCTGTGGGGAAGACATAGCAAATACCTCTATAATTCTTACTGGTTTGCTCTGCGATGGCACTGAATTATATTGTGCACATGCTTCATGTAGTGTAATACAGGCACTGTTAGTACGATTCATCTATTTATATAATTAAATAATATTATAATATTTATAGTGATGATAAAATTTATTGAGAAATCAAATAGAAGCCCTCTTACAGAACTCAATGATTGCAGAACTGTATGTTTCTCCATATCTACCTTCATTTTCACTTGTTTCCATTTTTTGGAGTATCCTGTAAGCCAGCATCTATCATTTCTAGGTTTCTTGAATAACTTTTACTTCCAGTACTTGATTGCAACACAGGCTTCTGCCTTACACCATGGAAATCTCAGAAGCCCTCTCAGAGTCAATGGTTTGGCTTTCCCTACCCTATCACACAATATTCTCTTCATGTTTTTTTTTTTCCGAAAAAATATTCTCTTCATGTTTCAATGAGTTGGGGTCATTCTAGCAAATCCTTCTTATGCTGCCAACTGCACTGCAAATCCTCAAGACTACCATCAGGATCAATGATTCTCTGGGCCACAGGACCCAGGAAAGCTTTCAAACACACAATTATGATTGATTACAGTGAAAATATACAGATTAAAATGAGCAAAGGAAATGGCACAAGGGATAAAGTCCAGGAAAAAACAAGGCATAAGCTTCCAGGTATCCTCTTCCAATGCAGATACATATACATACTTACACACACAATCAGCGATCAATTATTGCCAACCAGACAAACTCAGCTAAACCCTAGCATCCAGGATTTTTGTTAGGGGGTTGTTCATACATATACACAGTGCCTGCTCATAACTACCATGGCTTCAGCCCCTCTAAACAAAACCAGGCATTCACCATAAATCACATTGTTAGCATAATCTGACAGATACAACTGGTACCATGCAGCCTAAGGCCTCAGCAAACCAATCTTTTTTTTTTTTTTTTTTTTTTTTGGACAGGCAGAGTGGACAGTGAGAGAGAGAGACAGAGAGAAAGGACTTCCTTTGCTGTTGGTTCACCCTCCAATGGCCGCTGCGGCCGGCGCACTGCGCTGATCCGATGGCAGGAGCCAGGTACTTCTCCTGGTCTCTCATGGGGTACAGGGCCCAAGGACTTGGGCCATCCTCCACTGCACTCCCTGGCCATAGCAGAGAGCTGGCCTGGAAGAGGGGCAACCGGGACAGAATCCAGTGCCCCGACCGGGACTAGAACCCGGTGTGCCGGTGCCGCAAGGTGCAAGATTAGCCTAGTGAGCCGCGGCGCCGGCCAACCAATCCTTCTTATCAGGCAGGGTATCTAAGAGATCAGAGCTCCTCTCCCAGGCCCATCCTTAAGGCGGGTCTTTCTTAAGAAAGTACAGGGTTTGAGCAGTCCTGCTGAGTCATGTTTTGACAAACTGCTGAAAACCAGAGACAAAGAAATTTTAAAAGAATCCAGAAAAAAAAATATGACACTCTGTATATAGGTAACAATTATATAAAATATGTCTTCTCATCAGGCACCATGGAAGTCAGAACACAGTAGAATTTCATCTTTAACATACTGAAAAAATAATAAAAACTCCCAACCAATACCTCTATATTTAATGAAATCACTTTTCAAAAATTATGATGAATAAAAGCATTTGGAGGCAAATGACATCTGATAAAATTCACTACAGTTTCCTAGGAATAACTGAAGACTGAGGGAAAAATCATACCAAATGACTACTTAAATATACAGAAAGGAAGAAAAGGCTTTGCAAGTAGCAAGTACAAGGGTAAATGTAAAGGACATGGCAGGGAAGCAGAGTAAATCATCAATGAGGAAGCCCTGTGATAGCCAAGTAACCAGTGCTACAGGTTCACTAACAGCCGCACTCTCCCTCCCCATGGACATCTGCAAGAACTATTAGCAGATTTTCCAAATATTTGATACTAAGCTGAAATGCAGATCATTATGACTAAAAGAGAAGGATAACTAGTTTACCAACACCCATAAAGTAAAAATTTCAATACTTGGTTGAGCAGTCAACTGCAGATAAGCTTTTGGGCAAACATGCCAGCCTGACACCTGATAATGAAAAACAAGGTATTAACTCTTCATGTTAAGTCTTTTGGCTGATTGTACAGCAAAGGCAATCTCTGACAAGTTGTATAAACTGCAGCTAGCCAATAAATTCTCCTTAATGGTAGTTATAGCACCACTAATTAATAACAAACTAAATTCAAGCACAAAACTGTTTTATCCTCAATAATCAAACTATATAATAAGTTTTATCTTCTCCTGAAACACATGTGCTAAAGTCCAAAGTCTAAAACATCAAGAGAACGCATCATATCTGTTTTCAGAAAAGAAAGCCCAATTTTATTATACAAAAAAAATCCAGCTCAGGCCATGTCAGAGTAAATGCAGTAAGGTGGAAGGAAGAATGGGACCAATAATAGCCTCTACTCACTACAGAAAAATGGAAGATAGAATGTGAATAAAGAAGAGATCAGAAAAATAATATAAAAAACATGAACTTTAAAATAAAAAAAGGTACTATTTTTCGAGCAAGCAAAATATTTTCCACTCAAAGAAAATGCTAAAATGTATAAAAGGTTAAAAATTGCAGTATAGCGTCTCAGTTTAAGAACAAGTGTGATGCATTTAAGAAAATAAATAATTTATATATGCTAAATTTTGGCATTTAGATATTTAAACTTCAGCTTCTTAGAGAATATACTCATGCATACCATAGCCAGATGATCCCGTACTATTTTAATCATATATGTGCCTTTTAGCTCACATACAACACATGCGCACATTCACACACTACACAAACACACACAGAAAAATTCATTGGCCATCAAGCCATTACAAGTAAACTTATTTTCTATCTGTAGGCATCAAGTTGTTTCTTGGTCATGAAAAATATTTTTCCCTTTCAGAAAACCATGTCAACAAACCTTTCCATCTCATATTCTGGAAGCTATGGCAAATATCTTACAATTAAGTAGGAACAAGGTACGGAGTTTTAAATGAATTGATCATTTTTAACACTGAAAAATCTAATGACCATTTTCAGTTTACATGGCAGAGGGAAAATATAACTGGCAATTTCAACCATCAGAGAAGTATTAATAATCAATAGTTTAGAAATCTGTTAACAGATCTTTTGCCATGACATATGAGGGTACACACAGCAGTTTGTTATTGAAAGATCACCAACTGCTTGCAACTAGGCTGTCAAGAATCATCACAACAAGAATTCCTTAATCATCTCCCAAAAAGGAGTCAACTCTCTGGGATTGTAACCATTGCATAAACAGCTTGTTTTCCTGAAAATATCAGTTTCACACAAACTTCTGCTGAACGACTGTTGCCTTCCACTTCCAAAGCTGGCTGTGGAGGCCAGATTCAGAGATTTTACTCCAAGTGCCAAATGCCCTGTTTCTGCTTGGCAGATCTTTGTTTCTTAGGAACATTAAACAAAAATAAATACACCACTAACCACATTATTAAGAATTCAAAAAAGAAAACTTGGCTCAGACTAATGCTCTTCAAGTTATCAGTGCCATGAGTAATGGAAGGATCACATCATGGCTGTAAATAAAGGTTGGCAATGCGTTTTGTCCAGAGTATTCATTGTGATAATGTTTGTTAGGGTACCTACCCAAGGGATGTCATGGCATAAAGTCAATGAGACAGAATGTTACCAGAGAAATCAAGTTCACCTCACCCAAGCAGATCACTTTGCAGATGAGCAAAAACAGGAATACAAATTAGCCAAATCAGTATGAGAATAAAGAAACCCTCTCTCCCAGGTCCAGGGTCCTTTCTGACATATTATTCTATCATTTTTTTTTTTTTGACAGGCAGAGTGGACAGTGAAAGAGAGAGACAGAGAGAAAGGTCTTCCTTTTGCCATTGGTTCACCCTCCAATGGCCGCCGCGGCTGGCGTGCTGCTGCCGGTGCACCGCGCTGATCTGAAGCCAGGAGCCAAGTGCTTCTCCTGGTCTCCCGTGCAGGTGCAGGGCCCAAGGACTTGGGCCATCCTCCACTGCACTCCCTGGCCACAGCAGAGAGCTGGCCTGGAAAAGGGGCAACCGGGACAGAATCCGGCGCCCCGACCGGGACTAGAACCCGGTGTGCCAGCACCACAAGGCGGAGGATTAGCCTACTGAGCCACGGCGCTGGCATTCTATCACTTTTAGAGCTCAGTCAATAAGTACTAAAAATTAGGTATCTCAAAATCAGAGGCCTTAAAAGATCCTGATGAGTAGCACCAACAATTTCAGAGGACCTTACTAGATCATTGCTAAAGGAGTTAGAAATCACTTGGGAGTTACAGTGATAGCAAGCCAAAAAGATAGCTGATGGCTAAGAGGCAACTAACTCAGCTCCATCCAATTGTTGCCAGAAAGGAATGAGAGATCACCATATCTTCCAATTTTTAATAGAGTTTGAAAATATGAAATTTTTTGTGATATCTCCAAATTTTAAACATTGGCAATTAATTCTTGTTAACATAGAAGGTTTCTAGGAAGACAGTTCAATAGGAAGCACTAGGAGTCTGTCTCCCCACCTAGACAATAATTACACTGGCAGAAACTGCCCAATGCAACTATTTTTGGAATTCTAGTATCCATT
Organism: Oryctolagus cuniculus; assembly: GCF_051225735.1. NCBI lineage: Eukaryota > Metazoa > Chordata > Mammalia > Lagomorpha > Leporidae > Oryctolagus > Oryctolagus cuniculus. Next base: position 148,998,442 of record NC_142867.1, on the reverse strand, counting down.
AAGGCTTTCTGCCTCCAGTGGAGGCTGGAACAGTGAAATGTGGTTTGACTTTGGTCAATTGCAGCTTCTAACTCAGCAGGGGATACTTAGCCCCCAGCTTCCATCTCCAGGGCAGGCAGCAGTGCACATACTCCTGGAGCAGCCTGCTAGCAGTTGATGAGACTCAGCTGGGCAATGTGAATCAACCCTCCAAATATGGGAGATCTGCATTCTTCCTCTGGTCATGGATGTGCCAACAACCAGGTGCCAGGTCCTTATTACCCACACACCCACACCTCCCATTGCTGCAACCAACCCTTCCACTCCATCTGAAGCAACTTCTAGGGGCTTTAAAGGGCTACTGTCTCCCCTTCCCTTCACTTCATTTCTCCCTTTTTCTCTCTTTTGGATGTCAGACATTAAAGACTAGAACATTCAAACTCAAGAGTCAATACACAGTCATTACAAAATGTAGTTTTATTGTTACAACCTCTGTAAGTCCACTTTTATTCTACATGACTTCAGATATTAATACATCTTTTGAAAACAATTTAGTCTAAATGCTACTATTACTATAAATTTGGTTTGTAACTCCACAAACTTTATATAATTTAAGTAATTAGTGTATTATATAAATAATTGTTACTTTATGTTTCTGAACAAACAATATATACACATACCATTTTGTCACGTTGAAAGAAAAGTATGAGAACCGAGATAAACAGCAGCAGTTTTTGCATATTATCAAAATTAAGCTGATATAAAATCAGAATGTTATAACTTTAGTATTCTAAATGTAATATCCATGATAACTACAAAGAAAAATAGTTATACTCAAAAAAGAAAATGAGAATGGAATTAACACATTTGACTGCCAAAAATCAGCTAAAAACAGAAGCCATTAATACAGAAAATAAGTAATATGATATATAAAAAAATGACAGAAGTTAATCTCTATGTATCAGAAATTATTTTAAATATAAATGGATTCAATTTTCCAATCAAAAGAAGAGATCAATAGAATGGATAAAACAAGAGTACACATACTATATGTTCTTTATAAGAGATTCCCTTTAGACCTAAAGAAAAAATAGGTTGAAAATGACAAGATGGAAAGACATTCCATGCAAATAGTAACAAAAAGAAAAGGTAGCTATATGAATATCAGGTTAAAGAGACTTCTAAATCAAGATTTGTTGCAAGATTCAAAGAAGGACATTAAACATTAAGAAATTATCCAGTAACAATAATAAACATTTACACTCCCAATAATAGGCCATCAAAATACAGAAAGCAAAAACTTACAAATTTGAAAGTAGAAATAAATAGTACACAACAGTGGTTAATTTCAATATCCTACCCTTAATAATGGATAGAACATCAGATAGAAGAGAATTAAGGAAATACAGATCTTAAACAACCTAATAAACTAATTAAATCTAACAGACACTGAATACTCTAGCCAACAACAGATACACTCCTCCCAAGTGCATATAATCATTGTCCAGGATCAACTATATGTTAATCTACAGATTACATCTTTATTTTACTTTATTTTATTTTATTTTATTTACGGGAAAGGCAGAGTTTACACAAAGAAAGAGAAAGAAAAAGATAGAAAGATCTTCCATGCACTGATTCACTCCCCAAATGGCTGCAATGGCCAGGGTTGATCTGTTGAAAAGCCAGGAGCCAGGAGATTCTTCTGAGTCGCCCATTTGGGTGGCAGGAGCCCAAAGACTTGAGTCATTTGCTGCTTTTGCAGGCACATTAGTAGTGAACTGGATTGGAAGTGGAGCATCCAGAACTTGAACTGGCACCCATATGGGATGCCAGCATCAAAGGTGGTGGCTTAACCTTCTTTGCTACAATGCCAGGCCCTAAATCTTAGGTTTTTCAGGAGGTAGCCTTTCAGCCCAGCAGTTAAGAAACCTGACTCCCAAATCAGAGTACCTGAGTTGATACTCCATGCTCCAGCATCTGTTTCCAGCTTCCTACTAATGCATACCCTAAGAGGCAACAGATGAATGTCCTTGCCGTCTACTCGAGCGATCTGGATTGCACTCCTTGCTCCAGTTCAGGCTGACCCAGTCCTTGCCATTGGGAACATTTGGAGAGTGAAATAATGAAACACAGTTCTCTCTTTCTCTCTCTTTCAAATAAATGAATACTTTTAAAAATTGTAATAGAATGTAAAATATATCAGAGAAAATCACCAAAATAAAAAATTGGTTCTTTCCAAAAGATCAACAAAATTGACAAGCTTCTAGCTAGACTGATTGAGGGACAAAAAAACAGAGAAAATTCAAATTACTAAAGTCATAAATGGGGAATGGCATTGTGTCATAGCAGGTTAAGCCATCATCTGTGTTGTTGGCATCCCATATGGGCACCAGTTCTATATCTACCAATTCCACTTCTGATCCAGCTCCCTACTAATGCACCTGGAATATCAGTGGAAAATGGACCAAGAACTTAGGCCTCTGTACTCATGAGGGACACCTGGAAGAAACTCTGGACTCCTGACTTTAGCCTGGCATGGCCCTGGGCCATTGCAGCCATCTGGGGAGTGAACCAGCAGATGGAAGATCTCTCCCTCTCTGTCTTCCTCCCTCTTTCTCTGTCTCTCTGTCTCTCTGTCAATCTCCCTCCATCCCTCCCTCTTTCTGTAACTCTATATTTCAAATAAATAAAAGTAAACTTTTTTAAAAAGATCAATAATGAAACTGGAGACATTACAGTGGATTCTACAGAAATAAAAAAGGATAGTAAGACAATACTGCAAACAATTGTTTGCCAAGAGAATGGATAACATAAATGAAATAAATTCCTAGAAATACAAAATCTATTTAGACCTTATCATGAGAAAGTACAAAAGCTGAATAGACTAAAACTAATAAAGAGATTGAACCAGTAATCAAAAACAAACTAACAACAACAACAAGTCCTGAGCCTTCTGATTTCAGTGGAGACTTCTACCACACATTTAAAGAAAAATTAATGGTGATATTTTTCAATTTTTTCCAAAACACTTAATAACAGAGAAGACTTCCAAGCTCCTTCAGTAAGTACAGGTTGGACCTGATACCTAAGCCTGAAAAAGATATGACAGGAGAAGAAAACCATAAGCCAATAGCCGTTATGAACAAAAATTCTCAAGAGAATACTAGCCGGACTCATAGAATGACAAAAACCCTAAACAGCACTCTGACCTCAGATTCAGCCCCTAAGGCCTGACTGAAAACACCCTGAGAGCATTTCAGGCATGGAAAGCCAAGACATAGTGGCAAAATGGTTCTGCACAAAGGATATCTGTGAGTGAGAGCCCAGTGGAAAGAAGGGGCCATCAAAGAAGGATGCACTTTTCTCTGAAGGGAGGAGAGAACTTCCACTTTGCATATGGCTCTGTCTAAAAACCAATGGAGTTTGTGAACTCAAAAGACTTCCATAGCCTTGACAGCTCATGTCAAGAGCCTCAGGTGATCACTGACATCATGAATAAGAGTGTCAATTGTTAAATCAACAACAGGAGTCACTGTGTACTTGCTCCCTATGCTGGACCTCTGTCCTTAATGAGTTGTACCATGAGAATTAACAGTAAAACTTGTCTTCAAACTGTACTTTATACTGTGTGTGTGAGTACAAATAATTGAAATCATTACTTAGTAAAGAGTTGATCTTCTATATATAGTCAATTAAAAATGAATCTTAATGGAAAATGGAATGAGAGAGGGAATGGGAGGTGGGATGAGAGTGTGGGTGGGAGGGTGGGAATGGGGGGAAGAAACACTATATCACTAAAAGCTGTACATATGAAAATGTGTATGCATTAAATAAAAACCTTCAAAAAAAGAAAATACTAGCAAACTAAATTCAGCAGCATACTAACAAATGACAAAGTGAGATTTATTCCTGGAATTCAGTGATGGTTTCTCATACAAAAATTTATCAATGTAAGGCAAATATTTTATGAGGACCTAGAGTAGTCAAAATTGTAGAGACAAAAAGATGAATGGAGACTTCAAGGGACTGAAATAAAGCAGAGCTTATGCTTAAAGACCATGGGTTCCAAATAGAAACAGTTCTGCAGATGCATGCTAATGATGATTGCACACCAATGCAAATGTACTATGCACCACTAATGTATACCTTTAAACTTGGTTATGGTGGTGGTAAGTTTTATGTTTTATGATTTTATCACAATAAAAAAGGAAGAAAAAAGTGGAAACCTTGCAGTTAAAAATATTTGTAACTCAAACCAGCTAGAAAGGCAGGAATGTTTTAATTAACTTGAGTAGAAGACAGAGATATAGATAGTTCCAATTCGATGGTTCCCTCTCCAAATGCCAACAATGGCTAGGACCAAGGCCAGGAGCTGGAAATGCAAAACAGGTCTCCTACATAGGTGGCAGGAATCAAACTATTTAAGCTATGCCACTGCCTCTCAAGGTCTGCATTAGCAGCAAGCTGGAGTCAGGAGACAGAGCTAGAAATTGAACCTAGGCACTCCATTGCGGGACATGGGTTTCTTAACCATTAGGCCAAACACCTATTCCTAAGCTAGGGATTTTTGGGTTCTGATTCAGATAATTTTCTGCTTATAATTGGGCTCAAACTGCTCTCTTTTCCTCTCTGCTAGTTTTTCCAAACCTTTTATCTCTCACCTCTCTACTCTTTGCCCAAAATTCACTTAGTCATGTGTAAGGAAGTGGAGTATTTACATAATAAAAAGTCTTCTCAGAAATTCAGCCTTCCTTTGTGTGACATAAATAGACTCAGTACCAGCTTTTCAGTAGGGTACAAGTTTCCGTGTAGACCCCCAGACCACCCTGCAAGGCTGGCAGTACACAAAGAGCTGTCTCTGGGACTGTGAGGCTCAAAAGAAAGCATACAATAAACTGTGTGGTATGTCAAGTGTGTAATACCACACAAGCAAAATGTATAAAAAGCCAAAGAAAATAAACCACATTTCAGCTTTGTTCATTGGGTTTCATGGCCTCCGTTTCTATTTATTGATGATGGAAAATGTTAATGTAGAGACGCAATACCTGTATAGTACATGATGGAGCAAGGACAAAAGCAACCCTTTGCATTCTTTCTCAGCCAGCTCAACCCCACCGCTGCATTATTGAGAAACCTCCCATGTTATCTCCCTCAGCCAGCTCAATTATGACTGGAAGTAGATCCCCAGCCCCCCAACCACCCACCTCTGCTTTATTGAGATACTTCTTCCTGCATTCTTCCCCAATAAACCAGCCTGTGAAGTTTGTGAAGCCTGTGCCCACAAAAATAAGCCAGCACAAACCCACTCTGCCCTGCCTAATGCCCCCTAACCCCTGCCCCTAAGATGATATCTATGCCCCAGCCTGTAAGGGAGTAGGTGCATAATGCCACATATTCTCCCTGTGTACACACCAGCCATTAGCCACTTCTCAGGTTTTTGAATAAACCTGCTCTGGCTGTGAGTCTGCATTCTGTCTCCTCTTTGTCTTGCCCTTCTTTCCTCATAGTAAAGGTAAGATCGGAGCCAATAAAAGTTTCAGGTTAAACTCCTATTCTTTCTGATGAACTTATAGTTAGTTTCCTTTAGGATCTGGATTAAAAACAAGGTAGATGCTGAACTCTATTTAATATAAATTTCTCAACACACTGCTTCTGTGAGGCCTAAACGAGCAAATACGAAGAGGTTATTTAATAGAGCAGCTGATTGGAAAACAGAAGTTGTAGGCAAAAAAGAAAAGATGATAATGCTTCATAGTGTTTTGAATTTATGTTTACTCTGACTACAAGGTGAAATTATTATAAGGTAATATGTCCTTTTTTATCTTTGAAAGTACACCATGTTAAACTATGAATGACAATGCAAAGACTAAGAAATAAAATGGCCAGTAACTAGAAAAATGGTACAAGCTGATCTGGAATAAGAAATATACAAAATAAACTCTTATATTATGTTTCAACTTAAAAATTTATTAAAAAATTAATGATAACTATAATTTCTGGCAAGGATACAGCAGAATAGGTATCCTCACACACTACTATTGGAAATGGAAGTTTACATTCTGGCAGAAGGGTTATTTGATAGTAGATACAAAAGGAATTACAAATCAGTATTCATTGAACTAACAAATATGCTTACAGACATTTAATCTAAGGGATTAACCTAAAATATATTCAAAGACTAAAAAAATTTAAGAGAAAAATTATAGCACATGGGAGGTTTGACGATAAGAATACAGATAAAACTTCTATGATAGGAGCTATAGAAAAATTAAAATGTGTCAAAATATTTCAGTTGTTCATAGATAAAAATGTGAATGCAGACTCACATACAGATGTGTCTATTGATTTTTTGAGAGAGGTTAGTGTGACATGATTTACTATTCTCTTTAATAGTGGTTCAGAAACAGAGGAAGGTTAATGGATTTATTGAGTCACCTGCTACACTGACTGCTAGTTATTCATCCAAACATTTCTTGGATCTAAACCACTGAAATTTGTGTATTTTGATTTTCATTTATGTGGAATGCAAGCATCATTTGGCAAGTAAAGTAAAATCAAATGAAAATATATCATTTATTTGTGTACTTGTGGTCATTTGGCAAACTAAAAAAAAAAAAAGAAAAATCAGTTGGTTAGTGTTAGTAAAATGGCGCAGTCTTATCTGTGGCATGATCTATGGTCTGGACACCATCCTAGGCTCCATCTCCCACCACCATTGCGGGAAGCCAGGTGACCACGTGGCCTAACCACAGATGTCAGCTCTACCCTCACCCTAATAGGATTCGCTGCTCCTACTTCTCTGCCCACCTCCTGGCAAAAAAAAAAAAAAAAAAAAACAGGGCCTGTGTGGGGAGCAATCCGGACTGGACTGAGTTACTGGAATTAAGACTTATTCTATGCATCTGCTCTCCCACAATATGGCGCTGGGAGAGAAGTAAACAGCTTCCGCACAGCTGCCTCCAGTTCAACTAATAAACTGTAGGACTTGCTCCTGATTGGAGGAGAGCAGCGTACTCGGCGTGTGGGCAGCCAAGTTAGGATTGGTGGAGGAGGACTATAAAGGAGGAGAGAGACGGCATGCACCAGGAACATCTAAGGGGAACACCTGTGCAGCCCCCCCGAGAGAGCCGGCCGGCGGTGTGCCGCTCCCCTGCGGAAGTGGGGAATGCGGCCAGGGGGAACTGCCCTTCCACGGAGGTGGAAGGGATAGTAGCCAACCCGGGAAGAACCAGCAGCAAACCCGGGGAGGGCCGAGCAGACGAAAGAACAGCGCAGGGTCCTGTGTCGTTCCTCCATGAAGAGGGGGAGCGACATAATGGTGCCGTGACTCGGATAGGAAACCTGACTCGGATAGGAAACCTGACTCGGATAGGAAACCTAGGACGGATAGGAAACTTAGGAGGGAAGAAACGGGAAGAACTGGGAAAATACCGGAGAGAGAGACTAGCAAACAGCCTAGGGAAAAGCCGGACGAAAAAGGGTGCCGGAAGAAGCTATTGAAAGCCTAGGCATAGATTCAGATACGGACTACGGGGGGAAGCTGGGAGAAATCTCTAAGGTCGAAAGCGAAAGTGAAAGCTAGAACAAACAGACTCGGATGCGGACTGTGGGGAGAGGCCAGGAGAAATGAGGGAGGAGTATTGTTGGAGGAAAGCTTGGGGAAACATACCGGGTAGAGAAAAATGTTAGGGAAATTGAAGCCGCGGGGGGCAGGCCGAGGCGGAAACGTAAGCCACTTTGGGGTTCTCAAGTTAGCCCGGGAATAGGGGGCGAAAAGTTGAAACCAGAAGCTGAAACGTAAGCCAGATTGGGATCCGTCTGATTAGCCCGGGGAGCAAAGGACGGGAAGCCAAACCGTGGGGTGGAGACGTATGCTGGGTTGAATTCGCCAGGCTAGCCCGGGGAACTTAGATTGAATGCTAGTGGCGGACACGTAAGCTACGCTGTGTTACTCGCGGAAGCCGCCGCGTGCAGAGAGAGCACGGGGCGTGAATAGATAGGGAACGGGGCTGGCGCGAGGCCGTGGTGCAGACGCGAAGGGCGTGGAGACCGCAGAGCGCGCGAAGCCAAGCCGCGCAAAGCCGGGAAGCTGCGCAGATGAAAGAGGCGCGGGCTGAAGCGGCTCAGCCGGGAAGCCGCCGAGAAGTAGCCTCGGGGCGGGCACCGGGAAGCTGCAGGGATAAGAGAAATAGAAGTTTAGAAGCAAAGTGAGAGAAATAGGAATGCTGGAAGATAGAAGTAAAATGGGAGAAATAGGAATGCCCGGAGATAGAGAAATAGAGAAATAGAAAGGCCTCCCTACAACACTGCAATGTGAGAGCTTGGATTCGGTCTGCCTGATTAAGTGAGGCGATGAGCACGATGAGCACCTGCGGCGGCTAGCAGCTTATGCGCCGCAGGTCACCGAAGACAGGCACGAATTAACATCAGTAAGGCCTCCCCACAAAAAGGCAATGAGAAGGCTTGGATTCGGTTTGCCTGATAGGGCTTGTAAGCCCCTGCAGGCTCGACCAGAGCATGCGCTGCAGGGCACCGAACACAGGCATGCATCAGCACCTAAAAACCTCCTTACAACATGGCGAAGAGAGGACCCGGATTCGGTTTGCCTGATAGGACGTGTAAGAACCTGTGGCAACTCTAGCAAGTAGAGCAGAGTGTGTGCTGCGGGACACCGAAGACAGGCGCGTATCAACGCCAAAAAATAAAAAGAAAGGGGGATCTGTGGGGAGCAATCCGGACTGGACTGAGTTACTGGAATTAAGACTTATTCTATGCATCTGCTCTCCCACAATATGGCGCTGGGAGAGAAGTAAACAGCTTCCGCACAGCTGCCTCCAGTTCAACTAATAAACTGTAGGACTTGCTCCTGATTGGAGGAGAGCAGCGTACTCGGCATGTGGGCAGCCGAGTTAGGATTGGTGGAGGAGGACTATAAAGGAGGAGAGAGACGGCATGCACCAGGAACATCTAAGGGGAACATCTAGCTGAAGGAACACCCGTGCAGCCCCCGAGAGACCCGGCCGGCGGTGTGCCGCTCCCCTGCGGAAGTGGGGAATGCGGCCAGGGGGAACTGCCCTTCCACGGAGGTGGAAGGGATAGTAGCCAACCCGGGAAGAACCAGCAGCAAACCCGGGGAGGGCCGAGCAGACGAAAGAACAGCGCAGGGTCCTGTGTCGTTCCTCCACGAAGAGGGGGAGCGACAGGCCTGTTCCTGAACATGTGTCTCTATCTCTTCCGATCTCTCTCTCTTACACTCTCTTACCCTCTCACCCTCTTCCCGCCCCACCCCACCCTGCTTGTTGGGCTTCCCCCACCTGACAATAAACCTTTCCTCTAACTCCTGTGTTTGGTGTCTTTTGAGGCTGCTTTACAGTTAGATTTTTACAAAATGATGTTTTGGGGGAAAAATGTTTACTAAAACATTGCTATGAGCTGAACTATGTCCCCTCAAAACTCCTGTGTTAAAGCTCTAATTCCCAGAACCTCAGAATGTATTTAGGGCCTTCGACAAAGTAATCAAGTTAAAGGGAGACCATTAAAGTGGGTCCCAAACTAATCTGACCAATGTCTATGCCAGGAACAGATGCCAGAGTACAGACAGAGATGCTTGAGGACAGTGCAGAAAGGTGGCCATTTCCAAACCACAGAGAAGCCTGAAAGAAAGCCAACCTTGCCAGCACCTTGATCGTGATCTTCCAGTCTCCAAAACTGGGAGGAAGTTAAGTATCTGTGGTCTAAGCTGCCCCATCTGTGGTATTTTGTTGTGGCAAAAGGAAGTTTGAATCATTGAAAATTGCTAAATGTAACTTTTGAGGTTTCCAAGTACTTTATAACAATGATTCTCAAGCTATTCACCACTTATAAAAATTTCACATCCATTGCAGGCCAATATTTTGGGAAAATACAAAATCACATGCTTGGATATTGCAGCAATGTTAAATTACTATAAATATCTAAACACTCTCAAAGCCCACAGTTATCTTGTCACAGACTGGTATATAGTACATGGAACTGCTGAGTGAAATTCTCTGCCTTAGTTCATGTTGTGTTGCCTTAAGAGAATATCTGAGACTGGGTAATTTATAAAGAATAGAGATTTATTTCTTACAGTTTCGGAGGCTTCGAAGTCCAACCGAGGTCCAAGGAACCACATCTGGTGAGGTCTTTCTTGCTGTGGCATTTCTTGATAGCTGGCAAAGAGAACATGAGATAGAGAGAGAGAAATAGATTGCTACTGATCTTTAAATGTTGGTTCATTCCTCAAATGCCCATAGCATCTGGAACTGGGCCAGGCTGAAAGCAGAAGCAAGAAACTCAACTGAGGTCTCCCAACCAATTGTACCGTAATCTCTGCTGCCTCTTGTGGAGAGTCGGTACTTGAACCCAGACACTCTGGTATGGCATGTGAGCATCTCAATCAGTATCTTGACTACTATTACAAATGCCAGCCCCCTGAGGTTTTTGAAGCACCTCCATATGTCTGTCATCCTGCACAAGATTATGTTTCTCTGGGGATATCTGAGAGAAACAAGGGAAGAATAGAGGAAGGAAGCAAGGGGAGGGGAGGGAGCTAAACTCATCCTTTTATCAGGAACAAACTCCCTTGATACTAACCCACCCATAATAATATAATAGTTCAATCATACAGGGAGAGCCCTCACGTCTTAATCACCTCTTAAGTGCCCCACCTCTCAACGTTGTTGATTTGAGGGTTAAGTTTCCAACACATAAACTTTGGGGGAAAAATTCAAACCACAGCACTGCCTTGAAGTTTATTTGGCCCATTGTCCTCAACTGATAGCTGAGAACCCTGGGATTCTGAGAAGTTTAACAATTTACTCCATATTACAAAGCTTGTTAGATATCCCTACAGCAATCATATTTTCGTTTAAACTTAAACAAGTCACCAAAATCCCCAATCCATTTCCTTTCCAGTTAAGCTAATTTCAGCCTGATTTCTTTCACTTTGTCTTCCTAGAGGATATGTCCACTCCTGTTACCAGTAATGTTTAGGAAAACTGAGTCATTTAATTATCTACTCTCAGAAATTCTGCCTGTTCTTTCAATAAATTGCATTTGCCACCTATGAGAGACTCTTGCCTGTTGTACCGACATCTTGTTTTCATGTACTTGAAGCACATCTTATTATCAATCCTCTTGTGCAATCTTCCCTTCATTTTCTACCTTTGATTTGACTGAGCTTTTGTACATTCTCCAAATTTATTCTGTAATCTTTCCCAGCCTCTTCTGTCCTGAATGTTTTATATCTTGCATATGCCTCTTGCTCACCCTTGATTACTCTCAGCTCTGTTCCTTCATTTACATGGTCTCTGGAAAGCCTGTATTGTGTTTACCATTCAATGGCTTGCATAGCCCCTGGGCATATATTAGTTTTTGTTCAAATGCTTGCCATTTCCCTCTGCATCCTTCACTTCCATCAACATGTCTTTTTTGTTCCCATTCATCACACCCCATACTCCCTAAAAGATTGATTTTCTAGGCAGTATTTTCTTAAACATTATTCTTTGAAATTTTTAAAAATATTCTTAATGTGTATTACAACATTAATTATCTTATTTTCTTGATTATAAGTAATGGTAGTGCTGATCACTTTTTCTTTTTTGCAATAGCCATACAACTAACAGATTGTACAATGCTGGGCTGCTAATCTAAATATTATAGTTTTCCTTCTTTATCTTGGTTGAACTAAGTACTTTACATGTCCCATATGATGCTGATAGTCTAAACTTTAAATCTTTACTGTGCTATTCATTTATCTCTGAAAGAGTTTAATGAATCATAACTTGTAGAATATTCTTTCTCTAGCTTTCCAACCCTACTCATGTTTTAAATTTAATATCAGATTGCATGCCTCCCTTAAGTCATTCCTAATTGTTTCAGCCAACACTCATCCTTCCATATTTTAATTACTCATATAATTATGTCTTTCATCAGTTGTTTAATCCTGAAAAAGCAACTGAAGACTATGTCTAAGTCCACAGTCTTCTCAAAATACACGCTTCGAAAGTGAATATCAATTTTATATATAATATATATTAGGTTGAGTCATATGAACTCGAAAAAGGATTGAATCTAAACAACTTCATGTTTCAACTCAACATATACATTTTATTTAACTAAAACTACTGGGCCGGCACTGTGGCATAGCCAGTAAAGCCATTGCCTACAGTGTCGGCATTCCATATAGGCACCAGCTCAAGTCTCTGCTGCTGCACTTCCAATCTGGCTCTCTGCTATGGCCTGGGAAAACAGTAGAAGATGGCCCAAGTCCTTGGGCCACTGCACCCATGTGGAAAACCCGGAAGAAGCTCCTGGCTCCTGGCTTCAGATGGGTGCAGCTCCAGCTGTAGTAAACCAGCAGATGGAGGATCTCTCTCTCTCTCTCCCTCACTTCTTCCTTCTCTCTCTGCCTCTCCTTCTCTCTATGTGTGCAGTTCTGCCTTTCAAATAAATAAATAAATATTAAAAAAACTCTACTGAGGGGTGAGCATTTAGCTTAGTTATCAAGCCACCAAAAGAGAGCCAGAATTTCAGTCCCGGTTCCACTTCCGTTTCCATGTCAAATGTGTACCCTGAGAGGCAGCAGGTGATGGCTCTCCCACATGGGAGATCTGCATTGATTTCCAGGCTCTCTACTTCAGCTTGGCTCAGCCTTTGTCATTGTGGAAATATATACAGTGAATCAGTGGATGGGGACTCTCTCTCTCTCTTTCTCTCTCTTTCAAATAAATAAAAATTAAACACATAAAAAGTAAAATATATATATATATTGAGCACTTATAATTTGACGTTGTACAAACACAGTGTTTGATTTAATAATGAAACCAGTCTAACAGTTAAGTATGTTGTCTCCAGCTTACAAAGAGAACTAAGAGGGGGCCAAGATGGCAGTAGAGCAACAGGATGTTCCGAGTAGTGGGGGGTGGGGGGGTGGTGAATAGGTAGTTAATAGGCAGAGGAGAGGGGATACTAGCTGGCAACAGAATTGCGAGATGTTCAGGCAGAGTAGACCATGAGTCCACCAGAGACTGCTCAGGTCCATGTTAAGGGAGTAAAGAGGAAGGATAAGTGGTGGAGGCACAGCACAGACACAGCAGAGACTGAATGAGGAGATTGGCACCATCCCTCGCCATGAAACCAGGTGAGAGGGAGTGAGCACACAGAGCTGTGGACATCAGTGGGCAGGGAAGCTTGGTGAACTGTGTTTGAAGCTCCAAGCAGGAAGCAGGAGAAACTGTAGGGGAATGGGAGAGAGGGGAGACACCTCTCCACCTATAGCCAGTGGGGAGAAGCCTTATCGACTGTTCACATTTTCAAATGTAAGCAGGGGGCTGCCACGTTTGCCTACAGCACAGATACCCTACTTCACAACACCCTCACCTGGGAATGAGGATCACAGTATTACAGAGTGATTTCCTCGCACCATGAAAGCTGTACAATAAGAAGTCCTAAACAGCAAAAACCCGAACTTGTTTCACACACCAGCGAGAGACATGCTTGGCCCTAGTAGGTGGCTTAGTGCAGCAAAGCCCTGGTACCTGCCTCCATCACAATCTAGAAGTAAACAGGGCTCCAGGAGGTGGGGCTACATGCTTCCACTTGCAACACACAGACACATAGTATCTCATAGCAAGGTACTCAACCAGACAGAAAATCAACAAGAAAACAACAGAGGTAATTGATACCATAACCAAATAGACCTAGCAGATGTTTACAGAACCTTTGACCATACAGCCACAGAGTACACATTATTTTCTCCAGTGCATGGACCTTTCTTGAGTATTTACCATATGCTAAGCCATAAATTGAGTCTCAGCAAATTAAAAAAATCGAAATCATACCCTGCATCTTCTCAGACCACAGTGTAATTAAGCTGGAAATCAACAAATCAAGAATCTCTACATCATATGCAGACACACTGAGAATGAACAATATGTTTCTGAATGAACATTGGATCACAGGAGAAATCAAAAAAATTCCTGGAACTTGAAGTTGACAATACAACTTAACAAAATTTTTGGGATACAGCAAAAGCAGTGTTAAGAGGAAAGTTTATAGCAATTTTTGTGATACAGCAAAAGCAGTGTTAAGAGGAAAGTTTATAGCAATTGGTGTGTATGTCAAAAAACTGGAAAGGCACCAAATTAATAAACTATATATGCGCCTCAAGGATCTAGAAAAGTAACAGCAAACCAAACCCAAAAATAGTAGAAGAAAAGAAATAATTAAAATTAGAGAAGAAATTTAAAAAATTGAATCCAAAAAACAATAACGAAGATCAGCTAAATGAAGATGTGGTTTTTTGAAAAAATAAATATTGACACACCATTGACCCAACTAACCAAAAAAAAAAAAAAAAAAGGAAAGAGAAGACGTAAATCAATAAAATTAGAGATGAAAAGGAAACCCAACAACAGACACCACAGAAATAAAAGGAATCATCAAAAACTACTACAAAGAGCTCTATGCCAACAAACTGGGAAACCTAGAAGAAATGGATAGATTCTTAGATACATAAAACCTACATAAATTGAGCCATGAACACACAGAAAACCTAAACAGACCTATTACCAAAACAGAAATTGAATCATTAATAAAGATCCTCTCAACAAAGAAAAGCCCAGGACTGGATGGCTTCACATTTAATGAAAAACTAACTCCAATTCTTCTCAAGTTATTCAAAACAATTGAAAGGGACAGAATCCTCCCAAATTCTTTCTATGAAGCCAGCATCATCTTAATTCCTAAACCCAGAAAAGACACAACAGAGAAATAGAACTACAGATCAATTTCCCTGATGAACATAGACACAAAAGTCCTCAACAAAATTCTGGTCAATCGAATCCAACAACACATCAGGACTATTCACCCAAACCAAGTGGGCTATCCTTGGTATGCAGGGATAGTTCAACGTTTGAAAATCAATCAATGTGACATACCACATTAACAAATTGAAGAACATAAACCATATGATTATCTCAATAGATGCAGAGAAAGCATTTGACAAAATGCAATACCTTTTCATGATCAAAACTCTAAGCAAATTGGGTTTAGAAGTAACATTCCTCAACACAATCAGTGCAATTTATGACAAACGCACTGCCAGCATCATATTGAATGGGGAAAAGTTGGAAGCATTCCCACTGAGATCCAGTACTAGATAGGGATGCCCACTATCACAATTGCTATTCAATACAGTCTTGGAAGTTTTATCCAGAACCATTAGGCAAGAAAAAGAAATCAAAAGGGATACAAACTGGGAAGGAGGAAGTCAATCTATCTTATTTGCAGATGACATGATTCTATATATAGGGGATCCAAAAGACTCTACTAAGAGACTATTGGAACTCATAAAAGAGTTGCGTAAAGTACCAGGATATAAAGTCAACACAAAAAAATCAACAGCCTTGTATACACAGACAATACCATGGCTGAGAAAGAACTGCTAAGATCAATCCCATTCACAATAGGTACAAAAACAATAAAATATCTTGGAATAAATTTAACCAAAGATGTCAAAGATCTCTATGATGAGAATTACAAAATCTTAAAGCAAGAAATAGAAGAAGATACAAAAAATGGAAAAATCTTCCATGTTCTTGGATTGGAAAAATCAATATCATATAAATTTCCATTCTTCCAAAAGCAATTTAAAGATTCAATGTAATATCAATCAAAATACTAAAGACATTCTACTCAGATCTAGAAAGAATGATGCTGAAATTTATATGGAGGCATAGGAGACCTCAAGTAGCTAAAGCAATCTTATATAACAAAAACAAAGCTTGAGGCATCACAACACCAGATTTAAAGACTTATTACAAGGCAATTATAATCAAAATGGCCTGGTACTCATAAAAAATAGATGGATAGACCAATGAAAACAGAATAGAAACACCAGAAATTAATCTAAACATCTACAACCAACTTACATTTGATCAAGGAGCTAAAACCAATCCCTGCAGCAAGGACAGTTTATTCAACAAATGATGCTGAGAAAACTGGATTCCCACATGCAGAGGTATGAAGCAAGACCCCTACCTTACACCTTACACAAAAATTGACTCAACATGGATTAAAGATCTAAATCTATGACCCGACACCATCAAAGTAATTGAGAACATTGAGGAAACCCTGCAAGACATTGGCACAAGCAAAGAGTTCTTAGAAAAGACCCCTGAGGCACAGTCAATCAAAGCCAAAATTTACAAATGGGAGTACATAAAATTCATAAGCTTCTGTACAGAAAAAGAAAGTCAGGAAAGTGAAGAGGCAACTGACAGAATGAGAGAAATTATTTGCAAACTATGCAAAAGATAAAGGATTAATAACCAGAATATAGAAAGAGATCAAGAAACTCCACAACAACAAAACATAAACCCACTTAAGAGATGGGCCAAGGACTTAAACAGACATTTTGCAAAAGAGGAAATTAAAATGGACAACAGACACGTGAAAAAATATTCAGGATCACTAGCTGTCAGGCAAATGCAAATCAAAACCATAATGAGGTTTCATCTCACCCCAGTTAGAATGGCTCTAATACAGAAACAAATGCTGGAGGGGATGTGGGGAAAAAGGTACCCTAATCCATTGTAGGTGAGAATGTAAACTGATAAAGCCACTATGGAAGACAGTATGGAGATACCTCAAAAATCTGAATATAGACCTATAATGTGACCCAGCCATCCCACTCCTGGGAATTTACACAAGGAAAATGAAATCAGTAAACAAAAGAGCTATCTGCACCTCCATGTTTATTGCAGCTCAATTCACAATAGCTAAGACATGGAATCAACCTAAATGCCATCAACCAAAGACTAGATAATGAAATTATGGGATATGTACACTATGGAATACTACACAGCAGTTTAAAAAATGAAATCAGGTCATTTGCAACAAAATGGATCTGGGAAACTTCATACTTAGTGAAATAAACCAGTCCCAAAGGGACAAATACTATATGTTCTCTCTGATCTGTGAGAACTAATGGTGCACCTAAAAAAAAGCTGTAGAAGTGAAATTGACACTTTGAGAAGAAATGACTTCAACAGCCCTTGTCTTAGACTGTTGAGGAATAGTTTCTTATTTATTTTTTTTACTCTTCTGCATATATTTGTTGAACTCTTTACTTAACATAGAGTTAATCATATATATAATATATATGATAACATAGAGTTAATCATATATATAAAGTCAATTGAAAATAGATCTCAGTAAAAAATAAGAGGGAGAATAAGAGAGGGAGAAGGAAGTTTGTAACTGTAAAGTGGTATATAGTTCTGTATACAGGCCTACAGACTTATTTCTAAGGGTACAGTTTAAAAACTCATCATAGGACTCCAAATTCCATTAAAATTGGTGGTAAAAATGCCATCTTAATTGTTAAAGTGATCATATTAAATGTTAAAGTGACTATATAGATAGGATTAAGTGTTAAAGAGGTAATATAAATAGCATCAAGTGCCTGGTAATAATAATAGAATTAAAAAGTAGGAAATTTCCAACATGGGAAGCAGTCCACACAGCAGACTCAGAATGACAATCACTTTAAGTAACATTTCTGACCTCAGAATCAGCCTTTAAGGCATTAAGATGTGGCTGAAAAGCCTATGAGAGAATTTTAGGCATGGAAAGCCAAGACATCATGGCAAAAAGTATCCTACATGAAGGATCTCTGTGAGTGAGATCCCAGTGGAAAAAAGGGACCATCAGAGAAGGAGGAACTTTTCTCTGAAAGGAGGAGAGACTTTCCATTTTGCTTATGGAATTTTCTAAATACTGACAGAGTTTTGTGGTCACAAAAGGCTTCTATAGTCTTGGCAGCTCATGGCAAGAGCCTCAGGTGATCACTGACATCATAAATAAAAGTGTTAATTGTTAAAGGAACAACAGAAATCACTGTGCACTTACTCCCCATGTAGGACCTCTGTCCTTAATGAGTTGTACTATGAGAATTAACTGTAAAACTCATTCTCAAATAGTACTTTATACATTGGGTGGGGGATGGAAACTGATGAAATCTTTACTTAGTATAGAGTTGATCTTCTGTATATAAAGTTAATTAAAATGAATCTTAATGAAGAACGGGATGGTAGAGAGAATAGGAGGTGGGTGGGAGTAGGAGTGGGAGGGTGGATATGGGGGGAAGAACCACTATATTCCTAAAGTTGTACCTATGAAATTTGTATTCATTAAATAAAAGCTTTAAAAAGAGAGAACTAAGGATAAAAGGGCTTAAATAATTTGCCAGTTTCACACAATTAATATACATAGAACTGGGATTTTAAATCAGGGTTTTTTTTTATTCCAGAGTCCTTGAATTTTTTTTTTTCAAATTTTTTGGAACATAACACAGAGAAGTTGTATTTTTCCATTTTGCATGACTATTATAAAATACCTAAAAATGGGCAACAATATACAGAAAGGTGTCTATTTAACTCACAGTTCTGGAGATTCAAGAACCTGCCTCTGACAATGGCTTTCATGCTGGCATACTCCCCAGGTGGCACAGGGCAAAGAGTAACAAGTGATGAGAAGCCTCTGCCTCTTCTTCTATAGCTACACTATTCAATCATAGTGGCCCCTCCCTGCTAATGTTACCGAATTAAAATTACCTTCCAAATGTCCCATCTTAGTTTCTTTTATTTGTTTTTTGTTACTGATTTGAAAGGGAGAGACAGTAGGATAGAAAGTGGAGGGGGGAGAGACTGACATGACAGAGCGAGATCACCATTCCACTAGTTTGCTCCCAAATGTCTGCAACACCAAGGGCTGTATCAACCTGAAACCAGGAACTCAACCTGGAGCTCCCATATGAGTGTCAGGGAACCAGCTACTTGAGCCTCATCTGCTGCTCCCAGGATGAACATCAGCACAATGCTGGAATGGAGAATTGAGCTAGGACTCAAACTCAGGCAATCTGATGTGGCATGCAGGTACCCAAGCAGTAAGTTAACCTCTGCACCAAACACCCACCAAAAAGCTCCATCTCTAAATAGCACAATCAGATTGTTTCCATTCTCTTAATACCTCACAAGGGGGATTATATTTCAACATATGAACCCTTGGGAACATATGCAAACCATAACAACAAGTAAATATTGATTTTCAATTCATATCAGAGAATCACAATTGTGGAAAAACCTTTGAAACTTACTTAAAACTTCAAAACAAAAAGTAAATGTTTATAAATTGATTGGTGATTTAATTCTTCATCTGACTCTCTAAAACAAACTAAGATTTCAGTTAATTTAGCCAATAGTCAACTTTCCTCATTGCTAAAAATCTTCCCAGAAACCGGTATCCTTCCAAATGGTTAAATAATGGTACATTCTCCTTCCTCCCTCCCTCCCTCCCTCCCTCCCTTTCTCCCTTCTCTCCCTTCCTCCCTTTCTCCCTCCCTCCCTCCTTTCCTCCCTTCCCTCCTTCCCTCTCTCCTTCTCTCCTTCCTTCTTCCCTCCCTTCCTCCCTTCCCTCCCTCCCTTCCTCCCTCCCTTCTTTCCTTCCTCCCTTCCTCCCTTCTCTCCCTTCCTCCCTTTCTCCCTGCCTCCCTCTCTTCCTCCCTCCCTTCCTCCCTCCTTTCCTCCCTTCTCTCCCTTCCTCCCTCCCTCCCTCCCTTCCTTCCTCCCTTCCTCCCTTCCTTCTTCCCTCCCTCCCTCCCTTCCCTTCTCTTCCTCCCTCCCTCCCTTCCTTCCTCCCTTCCTCCCTTCCTTCCTCCCTTCCTCCCTTCCTTCTTCTCTCCCTCCCTTCCCTTCTCTTACTCCCTCCCCCCCTCCCTCCCTCTCTCCCTCCCTTCCTTCCTCCCTTCCTCCCTTCCTTCTTCCCTCCCTCCCTCCCTTCCCTTCTCTTCCTCCCTCCCTCCCTCCCTCCCTCCCTCCTTCCCTCCTTCCTTCTTCCCTCCCTTCCCTCCCTCCCTCCCTCCCTCCCTCCCTTCCTTCCTCAGAGCAACAGAGAAGGAAAGGTACAGACACAGAGAGAGATCTTCCATTCAATGGCTCACTCCTCAAGTGACTGCAACAGCCATGTCTGGGCAAGGCTAAAGCCAGGAGCCCCTCAAGTACTTGGCCCATTTCCTGCTGCCATCCCAGGTGCATTAGCAAGAAGCTGTATTAAAAGTGGAGCAGCAGCCAGGACTCCAACCAACACTCTGATACGGGATGTCATTGTTTTTAAGTGGTGGCTTACTCCACTGCAACACAGCACCAATACATTATGCTGTAATACTATATACAGCGATTTAAGCAATAAATTAGGAGTGAGCATTTGGTCTAGATGTTAAGGTGCCCATGTCCCTTGAAAGAATACCTGGGTTAGGCCGGCGCCGCGGCTCACTAGGCTAATCCTCCGCCTAGCGGCGCCGGCACACCGGGTTCTAGTCCCGGTCGGGGCGCCGGATTCTGTCCCGGTTGCCCCTCTTCCAGGCCAGCTCTCTGCTGTGGCCAGGGAGTGCAGTGGAGGATGGCCCAGGTGCTTGGGCCCTGCACCCCATGGGAGACCAGGAAAAGCACCTGGCTCCTGGCTCCTGCCATCGGATCAGCGCGGTGCGCCGGCCGCAGCGCGCCGGCCGCGGCGGCCATTGGAGGGTGAACCAACGGCAAAGGAAGACCTTTCTCTCTGTCTCTCTCTCTCACTGTCCACTATGCCTGTAAAAAAAAAAAAAAAAAAGAATACCTGGGTTAGATACCTAGCTCCAGCTCCTGCCGTCAGCTTCCTGCTAATGTATACCCTGGAAGACAGTGGTGATGACTCAAATAATTGAATTCCTGTTATCCATGTGGGAAGCCTGGATTCAGTTCTCAACTTCCAGACCCAGCCATAGCTGGCAACTGGTGAGCGAACCAGTGGATGGCATCTCTCTCTCTCTCTCTCCCTCTCTCTCTCTTTCCTTATACATATACACATATATATGATGAATAAATAAGTTAGTGTCTTGCAATGCACTGACATAGAAGGATATTGATGACATACAGTGGAGTGAAGAAAGTTGAGGAGCCAGCACGGTGGTGTAGTGGATGAAGCCACTGCCTTAGTGCAGGCCCTATGGGCACCAGTTCATGTCCTGGCTGCTCTGCTTCCAGTCCAGCTCCCTGCTGACTGGATGAGAAGATGGCCAAGTTCTTGGGCACCAGAACCCACATGAGAGACCCAGAAGAAGTTTCTGGCTCCACAGTTCAGATCAGCTCAGCTCCAGCCATTGAGGCCATTTGGGGAGTGAATTGGTGGATGAAGAACTCTCTCTCTCTCTCTCTCTCTCTCTGTAACTCTGCCTTTCAAATAAGTACATAAAGCTTTAAAAAAAAGAAGAAAGTTGAAAAATAAAATTATACTATTCCATTTAGAGGATGAAAACATCTGTAAATGTGCCTTTAGGTAATTTGATAATCCATACCTACTGATATTCATCAACTTATAACAGAGATTGTCACATCCTGATAAATCTAGCATACATTGAAACTATGGTAATTCAAAAATACATCTAATGGGCCTCCCCTCTTGAACACTGCAACTTAGTCCAGCATACCTCCAACATATTTACAACACCTACAGCACTAGGAAAAATCAGCTCACACAAAGTGTATTTTGTAATAAAGTGCTGAATATCTCAAGCAATTTATTGAATATCATACAGAAAATGAAAAAACAGAATGGTTATATGGGTTTGCTTTCATACCACTGTAAAGTTAAAAAATGGTAAGTGCAACCATTGTAAGTCAGGGACCACTGATATAATCACACATTTAGTGTACATTATAAGAACAGTACTGGAAGCATACATAAAGCAGAAAGCGAATGATACAGCCTCTAGAAAATCAGAACAAGAATGGAGAGTAAAAGGAAGAAAGCTTTCTACTTTGACTTTATTCTTCCAAAGTGTTTGCATCCTTTTTTGTCTACAGGAAAAAAAGAGCATTCCATCAATCATTCATTTCCTGATAAACTACCTTCCCTCTACAGGACATCTCCTTATGGTTCATCTAAATTCTTCGTGTTGTAAAAGTACAAGTTCTAACACTGACCACAGCATGGAAAACTGCACTTCTCTGAATGGAAATTGCTTAATGACCACACTTTCTTTTTTTTCAGATGTCATCTTTCTCATTCCTGTTGTGGTCTTTGCAGTTTTCGATTAGCGATGTTCTACATTACTTACATTAAGGTGGCAGGAGACCAGTGAGAAATTCCATCTGGCCCTCAGCTAGTAGCAGGATTGTCTCTACTACAGGTGGCATAATCCTCTCTAGTGTTTCAAAGGAAAACTCCATATAACCAGATTTCCTTGCCATAATTTTTTTAAATTGAATTGATACTCTTTTTTTTTTTTTTTTTTTTGGACAGGCAGAGTTAGACATTGAGAGAGAGAGAGAGAAAGAGAGAAAGGGCTTCCTTTTTCCATTGGTTCACCCCCAAGTGGCCACTACGGCTGGCGCACTGTGCTGATCCGAAGCCACGAGCCAGGTGCTTCCTCCTGGTCTCCCATGTGGGTGCAGGGCCCAAGCACTTGGGCCATCCTCCACTGCCTTCCTGGGCCACAGCAGAGAGCTGGACTGGAAGAGGAGCAACTGGGACAGAATCCAGCGCCCCAACAGGGACTAGAATCTGGGGTGCTGGCACTGCAAGCGGAGGATTAGCCTATTGAGCTGCGGCGCCGGCCAAACTGATACTCTTTTTTTCATTTTTATTTTTTTATTTTTATTTATTTACTTTTGACAGGCAGAGTGGACAGTGAGAGAGAGACAGAGAGAAAGGTCTTCCTTTGCCATTGGCTCACCCTCCAATGGCCGCTATGGCCAGAGCACTGCGCTGATCCTATGGCAGGAGCCAGGTGCTTCTCCTGGTCTCCCATGGGGTGCAGGGCCCAAGCTCTTGGGACATCCTCCACTGCACTCCCTGGCCACAGCAGAGAGCTGGCCTGGAAGAGGGGCAACCGGGACAGAATCGGGCACCCCGACCAGGACTAGAACCCGGTGTGCCAGCACCGCAAGGCGGAGGATTAGCCTAGTGAGCCACGGCGCCGGCCTACTGATACTCTTTTTAATAATGCATTTTTCTTATTTGAAAGGCAGAGAGACAGAGATCTTCCACCCACTGTTTCACTCCCCCAAATGTTTACAGCAGCCAGGCAAAAAAGCCAGGAGTCCAGAACTCAACCTAGGTCTCCTGAGTGGGTACCGGGAATTCAAATCTCGAGCCATCACCTGCTACCACCCAGTGTTCACATTAGCATGAAACTGGAAACAGAAACAGAACCAGGAATTGAACCCAGGTACTGTGACATGAGATTCAGACATACTAAGTAGTGTATTAAGCATTGATCCAAATGCCTGCCCCTCCTTGTGTCATCCAGTAAGTCTTCATTAAAAAAATTCATGCATCTATTTAAGAAGCCAACCACTTTGTGGACTTGATGAAACATAGCCATAAATTGCACTACAAAAAAAAAAAAAAAAGAGTAAATAACAATGCCTCTGGCAATATTCTCCCACATTGTCTACAAATAGTTGGTCTGCTATCATACTAAATGAAATGGCTAGCTGCTGATAAAAGGCATCTTAGAGAATGAAAATGAGTTTGGAGACCTGTGGACTTGAGGATTTATATAAATCATTTTACTTAGATAAATATTCCAAAAGTCTCAGTCAGTTTGAATCTCCCTCAAAACAGGTGAGATTCAATCTTATAGGCCTGATTGAGGTTGTGAATCTCAAGAAAACCACCCAAATGAGCAAGGGAGGCAGACTAAGCAAGAAAGGCTGTGGTTAGGTAAAGTCCAGCCTGGCAAGGTCTAGCACTGTCCTACCTTAAGCCCAAGAGGCAGAGTTTGTATCCTTTATCTGTCATTCTCAGGCACAGATGGGAAGGGTGTAACCCCCAGGATTCTCTAGGGGAAGGGATTAGGCAAGTCCCCCAGAGAAATCTGGTGGGTGCTGTTTTCTCAGCCATTGAAGCAGCTGAGCTACACACATGCTGGGTGAAAAAGTGAATCTGGCCCCAGTGCCCACAACAACCACAGCCAGAGCTGAGATGAAGACAGGGCAGGAACAAAACAAAGAATACACATGGATTTAGGCACTGACAAAATAAAGAGGCAGAAACTGGATTTTATTTTCTTCCCTTCATTAACAAGTCTTTGAAAGGTAAGGCAAAAAGAGGCAAGAAAGAGAGAGAGAGAGAAAGAAAAAGAGACAGAGAAAGAAAGAAAGAAAGAAAGAAAGAAAGAAAGAAAGAAAGAAAGAAAGAAAGAAAGAAAGAAAGAAAGAGAGGGAGGGAGGAAGGAGGGAGGGAAGGAGGGAGGGAAGGAGGGAGGGAGGGAAGGAGCAAAGCAATTAGGAGGTTGGGGGAGTACTAAAAAGAAATCACTTTTCATTTGAAATTAAGTTAAAAATACAAACATAGAACTTCACTCTGTTATTGACTGGATTAATCTTTTACCTACTAGAAATGAAAACCTGAGAACACCAAAGAATGAAGCTTTGTATATCTTCTGTCATCTATTTTGAAGGCATCACTTTGGAAAAACAACTTAGGGGCTGGCGTTGTGGCTTAACAGGTTAAGCCACTACCTGCATTGCCAGCATTCCATATGGGCACTGTTTTGACACCTGGCTGCTCCATTTCTGATCCAGCTCCCTGCTAATGAGCCTGCGAAGGCAGCAAAAGATGGCTCAAGTCCTTGGGGTCCCTGAACCCACAGGGGAGACCTGGGTGAAGCTTCTGGCTTCTGGCTTTGGCCTGGCCAAGCCCTGGCCATTGCAGCTCTTTGGGGAGTGAACTAGCAGGTGGAAGATCTCTCTCACTCACTCACTCACTTGTGCTCTCTCTCTATCCCCTCCAACCTCTTTCTGTGACTCTGCCTTTCAAATAAATAAAATCTTTAAAAAAAAGAAAAAAACAACCTAAGGCAGATTTTAGGCGGTTAAGGTAAGCTGGACACCCCATATGCCTTATCCCCAGGACTACTGCAGAGAGAGAACAGGTCTGCAGTTCACTGTCACCACACACAGGATTCTCAATGAATCCCCTTGATTAATGTGCCACCTGGAAAGAACACATCAGCCCACTAAACCTTTCTGAAAAATATCTTTTTTCAGAAACATACTCACTCTTTTCAGACTGCTGCTCTATTCGGAGTGATGCCAACTTGTAACAGCTTCTTGACATTAATTACTGTGCCATCCCATAAGTTTAGTTCTCTGAAAAGCAGCCTGAAGCTGTCAGAGAGGGTCACATATTTTAATGGCCACTCACCTTGACTGCAAGATGCTCACTTTCAGCTCCTCACTCCTTTTCAAATATTAGGAAGCAAGTGACCCACCATCCCATCCGCAAATTTTGATTAATTCCTTCCACTTAACATGTCCCGCTTTCTGCCAAGGTTTGTGGTCTGCAGATTGACAGTCTCATTAAGAGCTTATTCAAGTGCTTGATTATACATCTTTGGAAGTTCCTTAAGCCCTCAGAATCTGAGCAGTAGACTCTCTCCCTGCCTTTGCCAATCACAGTGCAAAAGCCTATGTAGTGCCAGAGGCCAAGAGGTCGCAGAGGGAAGAACAATCCATTCTCAGCCTCGCACACAGGTTATAGACGCAGGTTTCCCTCCAGCTGCCTCTGTCTTTAGGTTTTCTCTTTGGTGGCATCAAGCATCTGCTCCTCTGACACGGCTGATAAGGGCTGGAATAGGAGAAAACTCCAACGACAGGTGCAAGAAAGGATGTGGACTCAGAATCCTTATCTGGACCCATTTCCCAAGGATGTCCTTATTAGTCAAGGGCCAAAGGCAGAGGAAACAGTTACTTGACGGGCAGTGAATGACTGAATAGGGCAAATGAGGGCAGAAGCCTGAGAGAAGCAAGATGTTCTTGTTTACAAAACATACTCTGTATCCTACTGACAAACGTCCTCTTCAGGAGGAGCCAGGAAATGACAGCAATAATTTCCCTCTGCTAAAGAAACTTGCAGTCTCCCTTCTCAACAGTTTAGGCCTGGGTGTTTTCTTTTGGGTCAGTTACTTGGAACTTGCAAAGTTCTTTTCAGTGAAATCATGTCAGTATGGTAGCTCAAGTCTTAGAGCAATTTATCATTCCTGTAACCATAGATTTAAATGCTCTCCAACTTTGGGAAATAAGCTCCGATCCTGACAGCAAATTGTGACGCACATTTTTTTTTTCCTGAGAGTATCCATAGACTGACAGCAAAACCTCTCTTTCATATTCCTCACAGCCCAACCCACTGCATTCTCAGCTTAGTAGCCATCTTTTTCTAGAAGTCGACCCTATTCTCTTGCACAGCAGATTGAATGAGAAGAGACACTTCTGTGCTCCCCAGCTCTCTGGATTTCCCTCTGTTGTTGTACTCACCTCACTGTATTTTTTAAAAAAGGATTTATTTATTTAGTTTTATTTATTTATTTGAAAGGCAGAGTTGCAGAGAAACAGAGGCAGAGAGAGGTCTTCTATCCTGTGGTTCACTCCCCAGATGGCTGCAATGGCCAGAGCTGTGCCAATCCGAAGCCAGGAGCTTCTCCAGGTCTCCCACATGGGTGCAGAGACCCAAGCACTTGGGCCATCTTCCACTGCTTTCCCAGGCCATAGCAGAGAGCTGGTTTAGAAGTGGAGCGGCAAGGACTTGAACCAGCGCCCATTTGGGATGTCGGCACTGCAGGCGGCAGCTTTACCCACTATGCCACAGCGCCAGCCCCCTCACTGTATTCTAAGAACCTCTCCCTTTCTCTGTCTCTTCCATTGGACTGCATGCTCCTGACAACAGGTGCTTTGTATTGTTCTTCCTTTGAGGCCCAGGAACAGTGCTCAGTAACGCATCATCTGTAACTGACTGGGTATGAAGAAAAGTGAAGGCACAGGGTGGTTGGGGAAAGAGTTGTGGAGATACTGGAATCTTGCAAAATTCCCCGTAAGAATCCTCCTTGGCCCCAGACTGGCTCAGCCACCAAGATCACTCTGCATCATTCCCATCAGCCCTCCTCCACTGTCAGGGTTCTCCTATCCCTTCTGGTACTCTATGGAAATGTGTATTTGAGCAGAGAAGAAATGCCTTCATTTCATTTGTCAAAATTAGTCAAATGACCCTGCAGCGGCCTGGGGAGCTGGGAGTCTAGTATTCCTGAGTACCCACAGCAGAAGAGATTAGGAAATAGATAATCACTATCAGACCCTACTATGATATAGCACATGACCTTTTTTGCTTTGTTCCTTTGACCATGCAACCTAGTATTTCAAATATTTCTTATAAAGTTAGATTGCCAACAACTGAAGAGAGATACACTGATTACGGAGGGGTGGAGAACCTTTATTCTGCCAAGGACCATTGGATATTTACAACATCATTCACAGGCCATGCAAAATTATCTACTTAAAAATCAGCCTGCTATAGATTTACTGAATTTAGAGTCCCACCTAGAGTTGCCTTGGCAGGGACAGATCAAATGATTTCATGGGCCTCATTCAAACTGTGGGCCAGATATTCTTTGTCCTGATACAGGAAAACCTTGAAGCAAAACCTACTTTTCTAGCTTTTTGAATAAACTTCTAGAGTGAAAGTTCAGCATTGTGACACAGTGGCTTAAGCCACAACTTGTAACACCAGCATCCCGTATCAGAGAGCAAGTTTGAGTCCCAGTTGCCCTGCTTCTAATCCAGCTCCCTGCTAATGTGCCTGGAGAGGCAGCAGAAGATGGTCTAACAATCTGGGCCCCTGTCATTCACGTGGGAGACATGTTGGGGTTCGTGACTCTTGGCTTTGGCTTAGACTAAACCAAGATGTTGCAGCCATTTGGGAAGTGAACCAGCAGATGGAAGATATGGTTCTGTCTCCCTCCCTCTCTGTCACACTGCCTTTCAAATAAATTAATTAACTGAAAAAAAAAAAAAAAACTTCTGAGGTAAACTGTTCCTCATAGGAGTGAAGAAAAGGACTCTGTATTGAAGAGGCAAAGAACAGAACTGGCCTGTGATTGGAGATTTGGAAGAGAAAACACTGAGAATCACAGGTCAATGTGATGTGTGAACCCCCTGACTATAACAGACATTCTAATAAAGAGCACAAAGATCAGTCTTCTAACAATATTCTAGCATCTAAAAGCTTTTCTTAAGGTGGGAAAAACTAGCTATTCTTTATTATTATGGTAAATTAGATATGAAATTTTCAATCAGACCATTTCGACACATACAATATAGTAGCAGTAAGTACTTTCACAATGTTATACAGTCATCACTGTTGTCCAATTCCAGATCATTTTCATGTCTTCAAATGGAAATTTTGAACATATTAAGCAGTCATCACCTTTTTCCTCTTCACCCTAGTCCCTGAAAACCACTAATCTGCTCTCTATCTCTATGAATTTGAATATTCTGGGTATTTCATATAAATGAGATCTTACAACATGTGGCATTTTATATCTGAATTCTTTCATTTAGCATGTTTTCAGGGTCTATCAATGTCACAGTGTATATCAGTACTTGATTCTTTACACAACTAAATAATATGCTAGTATATGGATGTACCACATTTTATTTAGTTATCAGTAGATAGACATTTGGATATTTTTGCATTTTAGCTATGGGGGATGGTGGTGCTATGAACTGTTACATACAAGTTAACATTTGAACACCTGTTTGCAGTGATTTGGAGTATATATACCTGGGGTGAAACTGTTGGCTCATAAGGTAATTCTATGTTGAACTCCCTGAGGAACACTATAAAGTTGTTTTTTTTTGTTTTTTTTGTTTTTTTTTTTTTTTGACAAGCAGAGTGGACAGTGAAAGAGACAGAAAGGTCTTCCTTAGCCATTGGTTCACGCCCTAATGACTGCTGCGGCCGGCATGTTGCGGCCGACACATCGCGCTGATCCAAAGCCAAGAGCCAGGTGCTTCTCCTGGTCTCCCATGCAGGTGCAGGGCCCAAGGAACTGGGCCATCCTCCACTGCACTCCCAGGCCACAGCAGAGTGCTGAACAGGAAAAGAGGCAACTGGGACAGAATCCGGCACCCCGACCGGGACTGGAACCCAGGGTGCCAGTGCCGCAAGCAGAGGATTAGCCTATTGAGCCGCAGCGCCGGCCCACTATAAAGTTTTTAAACAAGCATTGTTACAGTGCATAGCCTCAACATTTCTGAGCTATGTGTTATTGCCCCATTTTACAGATGTGACTCAAAGACAGTTAATTGCTAGGTTGAACGTTGATTCACCATTCTACAATAAAGATTTTACAAGACCGCAGCAAAAATCAAAGATACACAGATTTATTTATGCCTAAAACTTAAAAATAAGATGACTTTTGAAACAGAACATTCCAAGAGAGTGATAGAATATTGCAAATTTTAGGATAAGGAAAACCCTCTGGAAACTTCCTAGTTTCCTCATTCTTGTGTGGGCTTCATTAATTTAATAATTAGGTCACAGGTTTTACTATCTTAATGAAATATAGAATAATTCCTGCACTATAGTGACTGCTCAATAAACTCTTTTTTTTTTTTTACAGGCAGAGTGGACAGTGAGAGAGAAAGAGAGAGAGAAAGGTCTTCCTTTGCTGTTGGTTCACCCTCCAATGGCTGCCGCATCCAGTGCACCATGCTAATCTGAAGGCAGGAGGCAGGTGCTTCTCCTGGTCTCCCATGGGGTGCAGAGCCCAGGCACTTGGGCCATCCTCCACTGCACTCCCTGGCCACAGCAGAGAGATGGCCTGGAAGAGGAGCAAAGGAGCAACCTAAACAGAATCCAGTGCCCTGACCAGGAATAGAACCCGGTGTGCTGGCGCTGCAAGGCAGAGGATGAGCCTATTGAGCCGCAGTGCAGGCCTCAATAAACTCTTTGTTGGTTTTTTTTTTTTTTTTTTTTTTTTGACAGGCAGAGTGGATAGTGAGAGAGAGAGAGACAGAGAGAAAGGTCTTCCTTTTGCCGTTGGTTCACCCTCCAATGGCCGCTACAGCTGGCGCGCTGTGCTGATCCGAAGGCAGGAGCCAGGTACTTCTCCTGGTCTCCCATGGGGTGCAGGGCCCAAGGACTTGGGCCATCCTCCACTGCCTTCCTGGGCCACATCAGAGAGCTGGCCTGGAAGAGGGGCAACCAGGAAAGAATACGGCACCCCGACTGGGACTAGAACCCGGTGTGCCGGCGCCTCTAGGGGGAGAATTAGCCTATTGAGCTGCGGTGCCAGCCTACTCAATAAACTCTTATTACTAATGGCTATTAATTTACATAGGATTTTTTTATAAATACTTCTTTACCATTAGAAAAACTATGTGTGTGTATACATATGTCTGGATATATATATTTATGTATACAATATTTATGTCTCTATATATATCTAGTCATGTAATCCAGTCATGTAATTTACTGATATCAGGGTGAAAATACTTAATTTTGTGACCAGAAATTGATCACTTAGACTAGTGAGATGGCATTGGTACATGCCACCTTGATGGGATTGAATTGGAATCCCCTGGGATGTTTCTAACTCTACTGTTTGAGGTAAGTCAGCTTGAGCATGTCCCAAATTGTACATCTCTTCCCTCTCTTATTCCCACTCTTTAACAGGGATCATTTTTCCAGTTAAGTATCAACACTTAAGAATAACTGTGTATTAATTACAGAATTCAGCCAGTAGTATTAAGTAGAACAAACAAACAAAAAATACTAGGAGGGATAAATTATTAAGTTGTTCATCAACAGTCAGGGCAAGGGCTGATCATGTCACCGTTTCTCATAGTGTTCATTTCACTTTAACAGGTTTCCTTTTTGGTGCTCAGTTAGTTGTCATCTATCAGGGATAACATACGATATTTGTCCCTTTGGGACTGGCTTATTTCACTCAGCACGATGTGTTCCAGATTCCTCCATTTTGTTGCAAATGACTGGATTTCACTGTTTTTTTACTGCTGTATAGTATTATGTAGAGTACATGTCCCATAATTTCTTTATCCAGTCTACTGTTGATGGGCATTTAGGTTGATTCTAGGTCTTAGCTATTGTGAATTGAGCTGCAATAAACATTAAGGTGCAGACCGCTTTTTTGTTTGCCAATTTAATTTCCTTTGGGTAAATTCCAAGGAGTGGGATGGCTGGGTTGAATGGTACGGTTATATTCAGGTTTCTGAGAAATCTCCAGACTGACTTCCATAGTGGCTTAACCAGTTTGCATTCCCACCAACAGTGGGTTAGTGTTCCTTTTTCCCCACATCCTCCCCAGCATCTATTGTTGGTAGATTTCTGAATTTGAGCCATTCTAACCGGGGTGAGGTGAAACCTCATTGTGGTTTTGATTTGCATTTCCCTGATTGCTAGTGACCTTGAACATTTTTTCATGTGCCTGTTGGCCATTTGGATTTCCTCTTTTGAAAAATGTCTATTGAGGTCCTTGGCCCATCTCTTAAGTGGGTTGTTTGTTTTGTTTTTGTGGAGTTTCTTGATCTCTTTGTAGATTCTGGTTATTAACCCTTTATCTGTAGCATAGTTTGCAAATATTTTTTCCCATTCTGTCACTTGCCTCTTCACTCATCTGACTGTTTCTTTTGCAGTACAGAAACTTCTCAATTTGATGCAATCCCAATAGTTGATTTTGACTTTGACTGCCTGTGCCTCTGGGGATTTTTCCAGGAAGTCTTTGCCAGTGCCAATATCTTGCAGGGTTTTTCCAATGTTCTCTAATAATTTGATGGTGTCGGGTCATAGACTTAAGTCTTTAATCCATGTTGAGTGGATTTTTGTGTAAGGTGAAAGGTGGGGGTCTTGCTTCATGATTCTGCACGTGGAGATCCAGTTTTCCCAGCACCATTTATTGAATAGACCCCCTTGCTCCAGGGATTGGTTTTGGATCCTTGATCAAATATAAGTTGGCTGTAGATATTTGGGTTGATTTCTGGTGTTTCTAGTCTGTTCCATTGGTCTATCCATCTGTTTCTATGCCAGTACCATGCTGTTTTGATTACAACTGCCCTGTAGTATGTCCTGAAATCTGGTATTGTGATGCATCCGGCTTTGTTTTTGTTGTACAAAACTGCTTTAGCTATTTGAGGTTTCCTGTGTCTCCATATGAATTTCAGCATCATTTTTTCTAGATCTGAGAAGAATGTCTTTGGTATTTTGATTGGTATTGCATTGAATGTATAATTGCTTTTGGGAGAATGGACATTTTGATTACGTTAATTCTTCCAATCCATGAGCATGGAAGATTTTTCCATTTTTTGGTATCTTCTTCTATTTCTTTCTTTAAGATTTTGTAATTTTCATCGTAGAGATCCTTAATGTCCTTGGTTAAGTTTATTCCAAGGTATTTGATTGTTTTTGTAGCTATTGTGAATGGGATTTATCTTAGCAGTTCTTTCTCAGCCATGGCACTGCGTGTGTATACAAAGGCTGTTGATTTTGGTGCATTGATTTTATATCCTGCTACTTTGCCAAACTCTTCTATGAGTTCCAATAGTCTCTTAGTAGAGTTCTTTGTGTCCCCTAAATAATCATATCATCTGCAATGAGGGATAGTTTGACTTCTTCCTTCCCAATTTGTATCC
Source organism: Oryctolagus cuniculus (assembly GCF_051225735.1). Lineage (NCBI taxonomy): Eukaryota > Metazoa > Chordata > Mammalia > Lagomorpha > Leporidae > Oryctolagus > Oryctolagus cuniculus. The sequence continues at coordinate 148,965,914 of NC_142867.1, read as the reverse complement.
CTTTAATTTCTTTTTCTTGCCTGATAGCTCTGGCTAAGACTTCCAGAACTATGTTGAATAGCAGTGATCAATTTCTGTTCACAATTGATCATAATGATAGGAATAAGAGTCAAAGGGATCACACAAACAAGACTAGTGTCTGAAAATACTAACTGATAGAATCAAAAAGGGAGAGAACGATCCAACATGGGAAATGGGATACACAGCAGACTCATAGAATGGCAGATGGCCTAAACAGCACTCTGGCCTCAGAATCAGCCCTTAAGGCATGCGGATCTGGCTGTAAAGCCCATGAGAGTATTTCAGGCATGGAAAGCCAATACACTCTGGCAAAAAAAAAAAAAAAATGACCTAAATGAAAGATCTCTGCGAGTGAGATCCCAGTGGAAAGAACAGGTCATCAAAGAAGCAGGTATCTTTCTCTGAAAGGAGGAGAGAACTTCCACTTTGACTATGACCTTGTCTAAATATGATCAGAGTCAGTGAACTCAAAAGGCTTCCATAGCCTTGGCAACTCATGACAAGAGCCTAAGGTGATTCCTGATGCCATAAACAAGAGTGTCAATTTGTTAAGTCAACAACAGGAGTCACTGTGCACTTACTCCTCATGCAGGATCTCTGTCCTTAATGTGCTGTACATTGTGATTTAATGCTATAACTAGTACTCAAACAGTATTTTTCACTTTGTGTTTCTATGTGGGTGCAAACTGTTGAAATCTTTACTTAATATATACTAAACTGATCTTCTGTATATAAAGAGAATTGAAAATGAATCTTGATGTGAATGGAATGGGAGAGGGAGTGGGAAATGGGGAGGTTTGCAGGTGGGAGGGAAGTTACGGGGGGGAAAGCCATTGTAATCCATAAGCTGTACTTTGGAAATTTATATTCATTAAATAAAAGTTAAAAAAAAGGAAATACTTAATTTTGGAAAAAACGAAAGCAGAGAACACTTGAATATGCAAAATACATGTTGATAATAAAGAATAGTCCTATAACTTAAAAAATGAAAAACACTCTAAAACAAAACCTGCATATTTATATACTTAGAAGTGACTCTGACGCAAGGCACAAGAAACGATGCTACATACAAAGTAATCAATGCAAAGAAACAGGTGATAGAGGAGATAAGTGGAGATATCGCAGCCACACAAGCAAAAGTGCTTCATGTCCTATCTTGTTGGAGCACAGAGTCTGTGGCTAATAAGTCTTGAGTAACTAATGAAACCTGCATTTTAAAAGGTGGTTGGCTGGCACTGTGTAATAGCAGGTAAAGCCGTCACTTACAGTGCCAGCATCCCATATGGGTGCCGATTCAATATCTGGCTGCTCTACTTCCCATCCAGCTCTCTGCTATGTCTTGAGAAAGCAGTAGAAGATGGCCCATATGGGCCCCTTGGGGCCCTGAACCCTTGTGGGAGACCTACGAAGCTCCTGGCTCCTGGCTTCAGATCAGCACAGCTCCTGTCGTTATGGTCATCTAGGAAGTGAACCAGTGGATGGAAGACCTCTCTTTCTCTCTCTCTCTCTCTCTCTCTCTCTCTGCTTCTGCTTCTCTGTAATTCTACCTTTCAAATAAATAAATAAATCTTTTAAAAAAGAAATTGGTTAATTTTTGTGATCCATTTCTGAAAAACATCTCCTTCTTCCACAGGGTTAAGTGGTGGTGGGGAACAGATCTAGAAATAAGATATGCATTTGGGGATCTCAAACACTGGTTTTGGTTGTTTGAAGCTGGGAAAGGCTGGGCTCATCAATTTCTCTTGCCTAGAAATTTGGGATTGTTATCAATGCCATAATGTGAAAACAGGCTGTATGGGAGCTATTCCCTGCTTCATGGATAAAACAGTAGATTTTAAAAAGGAGGAAGAGGTTATAGGTAGAGAGACCTAGGAATGGAGGGAAGGAGGAGTGAGGAAGAGAGAGAGAGAGAAATGATTCAGTCACACAAAAATAAAAAGGGAGGGACAGAAAAAAAGATACTTTTAAAAAGATTTATTTATTTGAAAGACTGAGTTATGGAGAGAGAGAGATCATCCATCCACTAGCTCACTCTCAAAATGGCTGCAACAGCCAGAGCTGTCAGGCCAAAGCCAGGAGCCTGGAACTCCATCCAGTTCTCTCATGTGGGTGACAGCTGCCCAGGTACTTGAGCCTTCTTCTGCTGCTTTCCCAGGTACATTAGAAGGGAGCTGAATCAGCAGCACACCCAGGACTGGCACTTATATGGGATACCAGCAATGTAGGCAATGGCTAAACCCACTGCTCCACAATGCCAGGACTTGAAAAAGAAAGTTGAGCCTTGCTTATTTCTAGGTCCAGGTCCTTCCTAAAGAGCTAAGAGTCTGATAGAATCCTTCTATCTTTGTCATAAAGTCATTTGTTTTAAACTATATAGCAGATTGATCATCTGTTACCAAAGAATTTCCTTGTGCACACAGCCAAACTATGCACAACCAAACCACATCCCAGCCTCCTAATATGGCTAACTGTGCCATATGCCTGAGTCATAACCAACAGGATGTGAAAGAAAGTGACATTACCTATGTTCAGTCTTGGTGATAAAAAACCCTCCCTATAGGGGTAGGCATTTGGCTCAGCAGTTAAGATGTCTTCATCCCATTTCAGGTGGGTTTGGTGCCCAGCTCTAATCCTGACTCCAGGTTCTTGTGAATGGACATCCTGGTTGAAGGCAGCAATAGCTCAAGTAATAGGGTACATGCCACCTATGTGAGGGTAACTGGGATTGAATTCCTGAGTTCCAGTTTTGAGGCCATTGCAGGCATTTGAATAGTAAACCAGTGGATGGAATTAATCTCTCTCCTTCTTTCTCTGAATCTCTGAAAACAAAACAAAAACCCTAACAAATAAATAACCTCTCCTAGTTCTTTCTTCATGTGTCAGCTAGGTGTGAACATCCAGGGCAATAATGAACATCACATTTGGGGATGTCAGAGCCACTGAGCCTAGGATCCTGAGAGAATGTCTGTAGAAACGTTCCCACATTCATAATGGAGGCTTCAAAAAATCAAGAAATAGATTTCTCTGTTTGAAGATTTCACAGAGATCCTAGGCTTTATGCAATGCACCATCAAGGTTTATCTGAATGAGTACAGGCAGTTGGAGTACAATTTTCTTTTGAAATCTGCCATCTTAGAGTCTGAAGACATCACATCTCCAGCAGGCATCTCTTTTTCATTTGGTTGCTGCCTGTTGGAAAGGCTGGAAACCTTGGACCAAATACCTTGCATGCCTGAGCTCTGGGCAGCACAGCAAGGGGCAGAGGTAAAGATTCAATCTCTGGGATGTCAAACAAGGCCACCTCAGGTGACATCACACACCCAGACGTACTGCCTTTGTTTTGACAGATATTCTTTGAATGCTTTACCAGGTCTCAGAATAAGTCAGCCTTCCACTCAGTCTCCACATGGCTACGCAAGCTAAAAGCAAAAGTCTTTCATGAAGAGACTTTGTGCTTCTATTGAAGTCAATATGGAAGCATGCTTCTGTTCCCAATGATTCAGGCAGATTTTTGAGATGACCCAGTACCACCCAATCAATTATGGTAGCTCTAACACAGAAGGGGTTGACCAAAGAAAATGACTTTACCAAAGATCTGTATTTGTAACTTCTCTGCCTTTAAGGATTATGAAAGACACCAGGCTCAGAAGTGAGTGTTCTGTATGCACAATATACAACTTTCCTGCTCTTCCAATATAAGCAGTAGCTCCTACATAAGAGCACACTTAAAGGAGTCATAGAGCTATTAACAGAGAGAAACTATAAGGCGGACTTTGGTTTATTTTATAAACCTAATCGGGCTGTCTGGTCAATAAAATGTCTCTAGAAAAGATCTTAAATGTAATGCAGCTCATTACAACCTCAAAAGCTTTAAATAGCCTGTAGTTCTGTAATATTTAAATTAATGATTTTCATTGTCTATCATATTTTCAAGTGAACAAGATTAAAGGTGCGAGAACTTAAATTCAGAGCAAATGAAAGAAATATCTTACTTCAGGTTATTTTATCAATCATTCAAGAAGAAAAGGCCTCCAAAATACAGACAAAAATTAAGATCTCTGGATTTTTTTTTTTTTTTTGCATCTGTGCTAAGGCCTGCAGAGATTTCAAATACAAAAAAAAAAAAAAATCAACTGGCCGGCGCCATGGTTCACTTGGCTAATCCTCCACCTGCAGCGCCAGCACCCCAGGTTCTAGTTCCAGTAGGGGCACCGGGTGCTAGTCCCAGTTGCTCCTCTTGCAGTCCAGCTCTCTGCTGTGGCCCAGGAGGGCAGCAGAGGATGACCCAAGTGCTTGGGTCCCTGCACCCACATGGAGACCAGTAGGAAGCACCTGGCTCCTGGCTTCGGATTGGCTCAGCGCCAGCCATAGGGGCCATTAGGCAAGTGAACCAATGGAAGGAAGGCCTTTCTCTCTGTCTCTCTCTCACTGTCTATAACTCTACCTGTCAAATAAAAATTTAAAAAAAAAAAAATCAACCACCATGTTTCCCAACAGCACCCTGTTAATCACTCTTCTGATGTCCCACTGTACTCAAAACATGACATTTTGCTCCTGCCTTAAAAAAAAAATCTAGATCACAATATTAACTAGTACATGCCTGCTTATGCCCTTGGAAGAGTCCATGTCCTCAGAGACAGGGTGTTATAGGTATCTTAATCTTTATTCCAGGGTCTTGCCCCCACAGAGATAAGAATAAAAAGCAGAGACATAAAAACAATGCACAAGTGAGAGCAGAATTTTAAAAGGAGTATGGGCCACCCAACACAGGGAGATACCTGTCATGAGTGAGCCAGAAAGTTGCCTATGAGAAGAGAGAGGTGAAGGAGGCCCAAGAAGCGTGACCAAGCATGGCCAGAGAAAGGAAGGAACCCTCTCATGTTGTTAGTCCCCTTTATGAGCTAGGGGGTGGTGTCCTGATTGAATATACATACAGGGTAGAGCTTAGTGTGTGTGAGGATTTCTGAGAATTTCATGGATACTCTACATGGAATTTCACTTCCACATAGCCATCATGGCATCTCCTCCTTCCTGATTTTGGATGAGACACAGTGCCTCATGGGAAAGTGGGTGTATTAGACTGAAAGATAAGGGGATAGGGTTACAATGCAGAGCTGGGAGAAATTACAGCTCATCTATCCCTATCCTTGCCTAGTCTCCCTATATCAAGGGAATTATAGGAAGGGATGTAATTTCCTCAAAATCTTTTTACACAGCTCACATGTGGTCCATAAAAGCAGAGTGAATGAGATAGAAGAAATTTTCAGCAGGACCAGACTCAATTTCTTCACTTTTCCACTTTAATATGATGCCAGAAGAAAACACAAATAACCTCATCTAAAATTTACAAGAAGGCTCTGAAATAAAAACTTTAGTTCCTGGTTCATAGATTTGAAGAGCAGACTGGAAAATAATGTTGAGGTATTCAATAGCCAATAAATGGCAGAGATAGAGACTTCTGATTTTTAAGAACAGGGCTTATTCTGTTGCTCAACTTATTCTTTCCAACATGAAAACTTGTTGCTCTAACATCATTTTTCCCCATGGGAATATTAAATTAAAACTAGGAGCATGTTTTTGTCATTCATTATAGCCTCATAGACAAAGGAGAAAAATGTAGGTGGATACTACGGCTACATAAATACAATCTATTGCAGATTCTACAACTCATCTGAAGACTATTGATTAAGAATAATCAACTGGGATCAACCAAGCTCTATTGTCTTTATTCAAAGACAATAGTCTGAATAAAGTCGTTATTCACATTTATCAATTGCTTATGATAAATATGTAAAATGTATGCTCATCAAATTTATTGTAAACAAGGTATTGCTGGTAGCTAATAAATTATATGACAAAACCATAGCAAACATGGAATTCAAATTCCTTGCACATGTACTCTACTGTTAACATTTGGAAACAGTACCTAGGGCTCTCTGAGTACACACACAGTATCAACTGCTGGTTGTAACAGGAGGAGACAACATAGATTCTAGCTGTTTAATCAACTTCCTAAACTCAAGGTTGAAACTATAGTTTATTAGCTGAATGCCTTGGTCTGGAAGTAATGTAGACCCAGGAATACAGTTTGGAGGTTACCATAATGAGACATGGGTGCATGAAATGAAAAATATATTTTGTAGAAAAAGGAAAATGTGAAGCAAAATTATAGAGAAAGACGGAAAAGAAATTTTGTGATACCAGACCAAGGAAGATGAAAAGGATTTGGGCCCTGAAAATGGACACTTCCAAGGCCCTGTCTCTCATCAGCTTCATTTGGGATTCCTACACTTGGATTCTGTGAAAAATCCCTCTTCCCTAATCACAAATCTGGATGAAGGATTTTGTTCCTTGCAAGCAAACAACTAAAAGATTATTCAAATTAATGAGAATCTTAAAATCCTGCTCCTCTTGTTAGCGGGAAGACAATATAGGAGTCCAATGGCCTATACTCTTCAGATCAGTCTCCCTGAAATATCAACCTCTATTACCCTGGCTACTTCCCAGAGTAATTAGTCTCCTGCTTCTAGGTTAGATGATCCTTACCACTGGAATACTGTTTCTATTAAGTGACTATTCATGCAAAGTATCATTGTAAATTCTTAACAAGGATTGAGAATCAGGAATGGATTGTGTTTTCTGTAGGTTGTATGAATTTTTGTGAATGCTTACTAAAAATGTGTTTAGACATGACAGACTTATGTCAGAGGCTTCCATTTTAGTGAGGTTGTAGGATGGATGGACTATAACCCTCCTTTATCTCTTATTACTAAAGGATATTAATAATACCAGAGAAAATATAGTAGTTGTGAACGACTGGGTTGGCTTGGTTAAATATGCAACTTAAATATGTCAGCAAAATGAGAGGGGATTAAAGAGTTACCAGATAGGAGTCACCTCTTTTTTTATGTCACTACAGAGGATAGAATTGGAACTACTAGATAGCAGCTGATATTTAATTCCAAAAAAGTTTTTTTTTTTAAATACCTTGAAATGAACAGCACAGTCTAGAAAAAAAAAAAATGGCTTCTATGTAACTTCTTCCCATTACAGCAAATACAGAAATCAAATTACTCTCTACTGAACAGGTGGCAAAAGAAGATCCTCACAAGGATGGAATCCTTAAATTACCTCTCCCTTGTAATTTAGAAAATTATGTTAGAAATCCCTCCTCCCTATTCTTATTTTAGATCTGCCTTTTGCATAAAGAACCGCTAAGCAACACTTCATTTAACCACCACAACTATCTCACATGGTAGACATATGAGTATTTCTCCAATTTTACATATGAATATAAGGGCTTGCATTTTTAAAATAATTTGTCCAAAATCATCCAGGTTCTTACACCTTCCCACTCAACCACTCATAACCCCATTATGTAATGTGTTGCCTCTTACCATCTCAACTACAGCTTGTTAGAAATGTGGACTCTTGAGGGGTTCCAAATAGTGACAGGATGGTCCCACTCATGTGGAGCTAAATTAATATTTAAAAGGGGGAGAAAGTATATCTGTAGGATAAAACCATGGGAAAACTCTAGCAGGAGACCCAGAAACAGCAGATTACACTAAAATGAATCACAATTAGACTCACAGCACACTTCTCATTAAAAACTATACAGGCTAAGAGAGAATGCTGAGATACATTCCAAGTCTTAAGAGAAGAAACTGTCAACCCAGAATTCTGTACCCTGCAAAGCTGTCATTTATGAATGCAGGTGAAACAAATACCTTCCATAACAAACAGGAACTGAAAGAATTTGTCACTACTGTCCAGTACTGAAAAAGATGCTCAAGGATGTGCTACACATAGAAACGGGGACATCACTATGAAAGAAGGTAAAAGCAGAAAATCACCCAGTGAAAGTACAAAAGAAAACCAAAGTAAAAAATATGAATACTAAAGGAAAAATGGCAGGGCAAAGATGTTACTTAACAAAAGTCACCCTGAATGTAAATGGCCTCAACTCTCCAATTAAAACACAGACTAGGACAGGCACTGTGGTGTAGTGGGTAAAAGTCACCACTTGCAGTGCTGGCATTCCATGTGGGAGCTGGTTTGAGACCCAGCAACTCCACTTCCAATCCAGCTCTCTGCTACATCCTAGGAAAGTAGTGAAAAATGGATTAATTCCTTGACCCCCCTGCACCTGTTGGGATACCTGGAAGAAGTTCCTAGCACCTGGCTTCAGATCAGCTCAGCTCTGTCCATCACAGCCATTTGGTGAGTGAACCAGCAGATGGAAGACCTTTCTTTCTTTCTCTGCCTCTCTGTAACTGTACCCTTCAAATAAATAAATAAATATTTAAAAAATAAAGGACACAGAGTGGTTGATTGGATTAAAAAGAAAATCCATCTATTTGCTGCCTACGAGAAACACATTTCACCAGCAATGATACTCACAGACTGAAACTGAATGGATGGAAAAAGATAATCCAGGCTAACAGAAACCATAAAAGAGCTGATGTAGCCATACTAATGTCAGACAAAATAGACTTTAACACAAAAACTATTAAAAGAGACAAAGAGGCCGGCGCCGTGGCTCACTAGGCTAATCCTCCGCCTAGCGGCGCCGGCACACCGGGTTCTAGTCCCGGTTGGGGTGCCGGATTCTGTCCTGGTTGCCCCTCTTCCAGGCCAGCTCTCTGCTGTGGCCAGGGAGTGCAGTGGAGGATGGCCCAGGTGCTTGGGCCCTGCACCCCATGGGAGACCAGGAAAAGCACCTGGCTCCTGGCTCCTGCCATCGGATCAGCGCGGTGCGCCGGCCGCGGCGGCCATTGGAGGGTGAACCAACGGCAAGGGAAGACCTTTCTCTCTGTCTCTCTCTCTCACTGTCCACTCTGCCTGTCAAAAAAAAAAAAAAAGAGACAAAGAAGGGCACTGTGTAAAATGATTAAGGGATCAGTTCAACAGGAAGATATGAATATTATAAACGTATCTGCACCTAATTACAGGGGCACCTGGCTATTTAAAAGAAATGTTAATTGATCTAAAGAGAGACACAGACTCAAATATAACAGTCATGGGGGACTTCAATACCCTACTTTCAGCAATGGACAGAAAATCAGCAAGGAAACAACAGAGTTAACCGACACTATAGACCAAAGGGACCTAACAGATATCTATAGAGCTTTCCATTGTACAGCACTGAATATAAATTCTTCTCACCAGTGCATGGACCTTTCCCTACGATTGACCACATGCTAGGCCATAAAGCTAGTCTCAAAATATTAAAAAAAATAAAAATCATAAAATGTATCTTCTCTGACCATAATGGAATGAAGTTGGAATATATGCAAACATTGAGACTGAACAAGATGCTCCTGAATGAACAGTTGATCATTGAAGAACTCAAGAGATTAAAAAAATTCTGGAATTTGAAGACGACCATACAACATATAAAAACTATGGGATATAGTAAAAGTAGTGTTAAGAGGAAAGTTTATAGAAAGTGGTGCCTACATCAAGAAATTGGAAAGTATCAAATAAATAAGCTATCAATGCATCTCAAGGACCTAGAAAAACAACAGCAAACCAAACCCAAAACTAGAAGAAGAAAAGAAATAATAAAAATTAGAGAAGGAAATCAACAAAATCAAAACTAATAAAATAAACTAATAAACTAATAAAACAAAAAATAAGCAAAATGAAGAGCTGTTTTTCTGAAAAAATAAACCAAATTGATAGACCATTGGCCCAACTAACCAAAAAAGGAGGGAGAGACCCAAATTAATAAAATTAGAGATGAAAAATGAAATGTAAAAACAGACACTATAGAAATAAAAAGAATCATCAGAAATTACTACAAATGCTGTATGCCAAAAAAAATGGGAAACCTAGAAGAAATGGATAGATTCATGGACACATACTACCTACATAAATTGGGCCATGAAGACACAGAAAATCTAAACAGACTAATAACCAAGACAGAAATAGAATCAGTAACAAAGACCCTCCCAACAGGAAAAGCCCAGGACCAGATGGCTTCATCACTAAATTCTTTTTTTTTTTTTAAGTTTTTATTTAATGAATGCAGTTTTTCATAGATACAACTTTAGGAACCCAGTGGTTCTTCCCCCATCCCCACCCTCCCACCCCAATTCCCATCCCACTTCACTCTCCCTCTCTCATCTCATTTTTAGTTTGATTTTATATACAGAGGACCAACTCCATGTTCAGCATAAATTTCTACAGTTTGCACCCACGCACACACACAACATAGAGTACAGTTTGAGAATAAGATTTGCAGTCAATTCTCATAACACAACTCATTAAGGACAGAGGTCCTACATGGGGAATAAGTGCACAGTGACTTCTGTTGTTCCTTTAACAATTAACACTCTTATTTATGATGTCAGTGATCACCCAAGGCTCTTGCCATGAGCTGCCTAGGCTATGGAAGACTTTTGTGACCATAGACTCCATCAGTATTTGGACACGGCCATAATCACCACTGAATTCTACCAAACATTTAAAGAACTAACTCCAATTCATCTCAAGCTGTTCAAAACAAGTGAAAGAGAGGGAATTCTCCCAAATGCTTTCTATTTAGCCAGCATCACCTTAATTCCTAAACCTGGAAATGATACAGTAATGAATGAGAACTACAGACCAATTTCCCTAATGAACACTGATGCAAACTGGCCATAAGAGAAATGCAAATCAAAACTACAATGAAGTTTAAACTCACCCTGGTTAGAATGGTTTTCATACAGAAATAAATAAAAAAACAAATGCTGATGTGGATGTGGGGAAAAATGTACCCTAATCCACTGTTGGAAGGAATATAAACTGGTAAAGCTGCTATAGAAGACAGTATGGAGATATCTCAGAAATCCAAATATAGACCTACCATATGACCCAGCCATCCCACTCCTTGGAAGTTACCTAAGAAAAATGGAATCAGCATATGAGAAAGCTATCTGTACCTCCATGTTTATCATAGCTCAACTCACAGTAGCAAATACATGGAATCAACCCATACGCCTGTCAATTGAAGAGTGGATAAAGAAATTTAAAATAGAGTTAACCAAATGTAAATAAAGTTAATTGAAAATAGACCTTAGTAAACAACAAGAGTGAGAGTAAGAAAGGGAAGAGGAAGAGGGATGGGAGTATTGGTGGGAGGGAGGGCATAGTGGGAAGAATTACCATGATACTAAAGCTGTAATTGTGAAATGTATGAAGTTTGAAACTTTAAAGCCGTTTAGTTCTGTATACATTCCTACAGACTTACTTCTAAGGGTACAGTTTAAAAACTTGCCATGTGACCCCAAATCCCCTTAAGCTGGGTGGCAAAAATACCTTCTTAAGTGTTATATAGATCATATTGATAGGATTATGTGGTAAAGTGATCATATAGAAAGAACAAAGTGTTAAAGTGATCATATAAATAGGACTAAGTGTTTGGTAATAATTATAATTAAAAAGTGCCTTGAGTAGCACTCTGACCTCAGAATCAACCCTTAAGGCATTCTGCTCTGGCTGAAAAGCCCAAGGGAATATTTCAGGCATTGAAAGCCAAGACACTGTGCCAAAAAGGTTCTACATGAAGGACCTCTGTGGGTGATACCCCATTGGAAAGAAGTACTACCAAAGAAGAATGTACTTTTCTCTGAAGAGAGGAGAGAACTTCCACATTGCTTATGGCTTTGTCAAGTTAGAAGATCCAAAAGGCTTTCAGAGCCTAGGCAGCTCATGTCAAAAGCCCCAGGTGATTACTAACATCATACATAAAAGTGTTCATTGTTAAGTGAACAACAAGAGTCACCGTGCGCTAACTTCCCATGTAGGACCACATCTCAAAGAGTTGTATTATGAAACTGAATAGTAAAAGTTGTTCTCAAAGAATTACTTCTTTTTAGTATATTAAGTGGAGGATATTATTATGTCTCATAAGGTATACTTATGTCTAAGTGCTTATAAAAATGTTCTTCAATCAGACAATTTTCTAAAAGGAAATAAGGCAGAAAAGGGGGAAGGAAATAAAGGGAGAAAAAGGGGGCTGGGTGTTTCCAAGATGGTGGAGTATGGAGGGAGCTTACTGCTCTAGCCCAGGAGAAGATAGTTTAAAAAAAAAAAAAAAGGAGTGTAGTCTCAGGGAAGAGTTAGTGAGAAAATGCAGAAGAAACTCTACTGCACTTAGAGGGACACAGTGGACCTATGTGGAGGGCATGAGCATTCATGGCTCAGGACTCCAGCAGCTGAGAGCCTATGCACCATCATTGGAAAGTGAGGTGAGACCAGACCCCAACAGCCCAAGCCACTGGCAAAAAAGCTGAAGGAAGAGCCTAGAGGGAACCTGGCTCTGAGCCCCATGGAGGAAAGTGGACCAGCTAAACTAGAGGAGGGGAATAAAAAAAAATAAAAAAATAAAAAAAAAGGATGAAACAGACATGTTTCTCTCTCCCCAATCACTTTACAATGGTGTCCTGTAACAAGCTGATAGAGCGGGCGCCATTTTGGAATATGCAACAGCTGTGCCAGCTGTGTCTGTGCCCAGAAACCAGCCGAGTGGAGACTCCTGGCTCTGGTGGGGAGAACTAACAGGGAGCTGGCTAGAAGCTTGTGACTGTGTGAGGCTTCCATACTGGGAATGTGAAAAAAAAAAAAAAAAAGCTGAGAGTGTGTGGGAAGACTCAACGTGTGGCTGGGACTTTGAGAAGTCACAGTGGGAAACTACAAGCTTGGGGTTTCCTGGTTATCTGGTGAGAGACATTGCTGGGGAATTTGAACTTACACTGAGGACCACACAGATCCTTTGTGTGGTCCTTGGGACAGAGCAGATGAATCCTATACCCACTGGGGCTAGCACTTAGGCAGGGTTTCCATTGAGGAGAGGAGCTCAGCTGAGCAGAATGAATCTCCCTTCTCATTAGAAAACAAAGAGAGATTTACCATGCCAAAACTGGGTGTGTCACCTTAGGCACACCCTTAACCCTGGAGAACTGAACAGAGCTCTCTGGCCACATCCACTAGGTCTAGAAAGCAGATATTCTGTTTATTTAGAGATTCACTGAAAGCAGACATTCCACTTATGTACAGAGTCACTACAAAGATAAAAGCTGCAAGAAAGAAGAAAGAAAGAAAGAAAGAAAGAAAGAAAGAAAGAAAGAAAGAAAGAAAGAAAGAAAGAATCTCCACAAATGCTAAACAACGAACACACCAATTCAAGAAACAAGAATAAGGAAGACAACATGACACCCCCAAAAGAACATGACACTTAAAAACAATATTGTGAACATGAAGGGATAGAAGAAATGCAAGAAATGGAATTCAAAAAATTGATCGTAAGATTTCATAGAAGTAGCCAGAAGCAAAGGTACTGCAATCTGTACAGGACTTGAAAGAAAATTTCTCCCATGAAATTGAGATCTTTAAGAGAAATCAAAATGAAGTGAAGAATTCAATAGAACAAATAAAACATGCAGTGGGGAGCTTTAGCAACAGAATCAGTGAAGCAGAAGAGAGAATTTTGGATTTAGAAGACAAAGCACAGGAAAGTATACAGTCAAACCAAAAACGAGAAGAGGAAATTAGAAAACTAAAAAACACTGTTGGAAATCTACAGGATACCATAAAAAGACACAACATATAGGTTTTAGGAGTTCCTGAAGGCATGGAGAGAGTGAAAGTATTAGAAGGCCTTTTTAGTGAAATAATAGCACAAAACTTCCTTGGTTTGGAGAAAGAAAGGGACATCCAAGTACAGGAAACACATAAAAAAAAACTTCCAATAGATATGACTAGAAAAGATCCTCACCATGACACATTGTAATCAAACTCACCACAGTAAAACATAAAAAGAATAATCTAAAATGTGCATGAAAAAAATGTCAGATTACTTTCAGAGGATCTCCAATTAGTCTCAGAGTGGACTTCTCATCAGGAACCCTACCTGCTAAGAGAGAATGGCGAGATATAGTCCAAGTATTAAGAGAAAAAACTGTCATCCCAGAATATTATACCCTGCAAACCTCTCATTTGTGAATGAAGGTGAAATAAAGACCTTCCATAACAAACAGAAATTGAAAGAATTTGTCACCAACCATTGAACTCTACAAAAGATGCTTAAGGATGTGTTGCACACAAAAACACAGAAACACGGTCATCACTATGAAAGAAGGTAAAGGAAGAAAATCTCTCAGTAAAAGTATAAAGGAAATTCAAAATAAAAAATGGGAATATTTTTGGAAAAATGGCAGGGTAAAGCCATTACTTATCAATAGTCACCTTGAATGTAAATTGCCTCCATTCCCTAGTTAAAAGACACAGACTAGCTGAATGGATTACAAAAACAAAACCCATCTATTTGCTGCCTACAAGAAATACGTCTCACCAACAAAGATGCATGCAGACTGAAAGTGAAAGGATTGAAAAAGATAGTCCATGCCAACAGAATCCAAAAAAAAGCTGGTGTAGACATCAGACGAAAATAGACCAATAGACTTTTTTTTTTTTTTTAGACAGGCAGAGTTAGTGAGAGAGAGAGAGACAGAGAGAAAGGTCTTCCTTTTTCCATTGGTTCACCCCCCCAATGGCCGCTGTGGCTGGCGCACCGCTCTGATCTGAAGCCGGGAACCAGGTACTTCTCCTGGTCTCCCATGTAGGTGCAGGGCCCAAGCACTTGGGCCATCCTGCTCTGCACTCCCAGGCCACAGCAGAGAGCTGGACTGGAAGAGGAGCAACCGGGAAAGAATCCGGCGCCCCGACCGGGACTAGAACCTGGTGTGCCGGCGCCGCAGGTGGAAGATCAGCCTATTGAGCCGTGGCGCCGGCCAAAATAGACTTTAACACAAAAACTGTTAAAAGAGACAAAGAAGGGCACTATATAATGATTAAGAGATCAATTCAACACGAAGATTTAACTATTATAAATGTATATGCACCTAATTACAGGGCACCTAGCTATTTAAAAGAAATGTTAAAGGATTTAAAGGGAGACTTAGACGCTAATAAAATAGTATTGGGGGACTTCAATACTCCACTTTCAGCAATGGACAGATCAACCAGACAGAAAGTCACCAAGGAAATAGCATATTTAATAAAGCAATTATGAGATATGTACTCTATGGAATACTACACAGCAGTTAAAAAAGAAAATGAAACCTGGTTATTTGTAACAAAATGGAGGAATCTAGAAACAATCATACTTGGTGAAATAAGCCAGTCCCAAAGGGAAAAATATCTTACGTTTTCCCTGGTCTCTGACAACTAACGGAGCACCTAAAAGGAAATGTGTAGAAGTGAAATTGACACTATGAGAAGCGATGACTTGATCAGCCCTTGTCTTGACTGTCAAGAAACAGTTTATTATTTTATTTTTTTACTATTTTCTTTTTCTACTTAATACCATTGGTTGAACTCTTTACTTAACACAGAATTATTCATAGATGTTTAAATCCAATTGAAAATAGATACCAGTAAAAAACAAGAATGGGAATAAGAGAGGAAGGAGATGTACAGTTTGGCACACATTCTCATGGACTTACCCCTAAGGGTAAAGCTAAAAACTTTCCATGGGACTCAATCCCATTAGGCTGGGTGGTACTAATGTCATCTTACATGTTAAAGTGACATTTGAAGTGTTTAACTGATCATATAGATAGGAATAAGTGTTAAAGGGATCACATAAATAAGATCAAGTATATGATAATAACAATAGATAGAATTAAAAAGGAGAGAATGATCCAACATAGGAAGCAGGCAACACAGCAGACTCATAGAATGACAAATGCCCTAAACAACACTCTGACCTCAAAATCAGCCCTTAAGGCATTTGGATCTGGCTTAAAAGCCCATGAAAGCATTTCAGGCATGGAAAGGCAAGACACTGTGGCAAAAAAATGAACTACAAGAAGGATCTCTGCAAGTGAGATCCCAGTAGAAAGAAGGGGCCATCAAAGAAGGAGGTACTTTTCTCTGAAGGGAGGAGAGAACTTCCACTTTGCTTATAACTCTGTCTAAATACTGACAGAGTTTGTGGACTCAGAAGGCTTCCATAGCCTTGGCAGCTCTTGATAAGAGCCTCAGGTGATCACTGATATCATAAATAAGAATGTCAGTTGCTAAATCAACAACAGGAGTCACTGTGCACTTACTCCCCATGTAGGAGCTCTGTCCTTAATGAGTTGAACTATGAGAATTAACAGTAAAACTTGTCTTCAAACAGTACTTTATATTTTGTGGTGGGGTGCAAACTGTTGAAATTTTTACTTAGTATAGAGTTGGTCTTCTGTATATAAAGATAATTAGAAATGAATCTTGGGGCCGGCGCCATGGCTCACTTGGTTAATCCTCCACCTGCGGCACCAGCATCCCATATAGGAGCCGTGTTCTAGTCCCAGTTGCTCCTCTTCCAGTCCAGCTCTCTGCTGTGGCCCAGGAGGGCAGTGGAGGATGGCCCAAGTGCTTGGGCCCTGCACCCACATGGGAGACAAGGAGGAAGCACCTGGCTCCTGGTTTAGGGTCGGTGCAGTGCGCCAGCTGTAGCGGCCATTGAGGGGTGAACCAATGGAAGGAAAACCTTTCTCTCTGTCTCTCTCTCTCTCTCTCACTGCCTAACTCTGCCTGTCAAAATAAAAAAATAAAATAAAATAATAAAAAAATGAATCTTGATGAAGAATGGGATGGGAGAGGGAAAAGGAGGTGGGATGGGAGTTGGGGTGGGAGGGTGGCTATGCGGGGAAGAACTGCTATATTCCTAAATCTGTATCTACGAAATTTTTATTTATTAAATAAAAGCTAAAAAAAGAAAAAGAAAAGTGAAATTACCATCAAGATGCAATAACTTTGAACAGCCCCTGTCTGTACTCTTGAGAAACAGTTCCCTTTTTTTCTGCTTTTCTTTTTCTTACTCATACAAAGCATTAAACTCTTTACCTAGAACAGTTAATCCTTTGTATTTAAAGTTAAATGAAAATAGATCTTGGTAAGAAACAAGATAGGAAATAGGAAAGGGAAGAGGAAGAAGGTAGGGAGAGTGGGTGGGAGGGCAGTTATGGTGGGAAGAATTACTATGTTCCTCACGTTGTAGTTATGAAACGCATGCAAATAAATAGAAGCAAACAAACAAAAAAAGATCATTATAGGCGCTGGTGCTGTGGTGCAGCAGATTAACGTGCTGCCTGAAGCACCAGCATCCCATATGGGTGCCATTTCAAATCCCGGCTTCTCCACTTCTGATCCAACTCCCTGCTAATGCACCTGGGAACTTAGCAGAAGAAGGCCCAAATCCCTGGGCCCCTGAACCCATGATGGAGACCCAGAAGAAGCTCCTGGTTCCTGGCTTTAGATAACCCAGCTCCATTTGTTGTGTGTTGTGGCCATTTGGGGAATGAACCAGCAGATGGAAGATCTCACTCTCTATCTCTATTTCTCTCTCTCTCTCTCTCTCTCTCTCTCTCTCTCTGTAACTCTGCCATACAAACAAATAAATGGATCTTTACGAAATGTGGACTCTTAGACTCCATTCCAGAAATATTTAGTACAACTCCACGATTTTTAAAAATCACTGGAGGCTCAGAGATATCAGTAAGGGCTCCCCACAAAAACAGAACCAATAGAGTGTGCGTGCATGTTTGTGTGTATGTGTGTGTACATGTAGCTATATAAGAGATTTGTTATAGGAATTGGTTCACACAGTTATGAAGCTAAGATATCCCATTATGGGTCATCTGCAAGTTGGAGAATCAGAAAAGCCAGTGGTATAATTCGTTTGAGTCCAAAGGCCTAAGAACCAGAGGAGCTGATAGAGTACTGTAGGGGACTGAGTTGCTAGCATAAGTTCCTGAGTCTGAAAGCCCAAGAACCAGGAGCCTGGATTTCTGTAGGCAGAAGCAGATGGATGTCCCAGCTCACAAAAGAGAGATTTTTGCCTTTTCTCCATCTTTTTGTTCTGTATGAGCCCTCATTGGATTGGATAACCCACCCACACCAATTCAAAATGCTAATATCTTCCAAAAACACCCTCATAGACACACCCAGAAAAAACGTTTTTCTAACAGTCTAGAAATCTATTAATCCAAACAAGTTGGCACATAAAATTAACAATCACATCCCAGGATTTGCATGCATAGAAAAGTGTCAGGAACCTGATTTAAAAATAAATTATTATTTCTCAAGCACTACTATCTACCAAACCTGATCCCTGGTTCTTTGTGTCTGAGAGCTTGACCTAAATCTTGGGGGATATACCTGGTTGATCTTCTCACTCTAAATTAATATTTTAATCATGTTTTTCAAATCATTTTCTATATTTTCTGATGCTTTGACATCTTGATATCTTGCTTACACTAGAAAGGAGTGCCCCCTTTGGGACAGCTAATTCCAAGATAGCAAACACTTGTCCGAGACCACGCTCTTCAATTACAAACCAAGCAGTCCATAATTCCAATGCTCAGTGACCTCATTTATGGGGCTTTCACAGGGCTCTCACCTGTGAGAACAACACAGGGTCAGGCATCAGACAATGAGAGACCCTCACACATCCCAGGTCCACTTAAATGATTCAAACTAGCCAATCATAAACCTGCATATCCTGTGTATCAATCCATTTTCCATGCTGTAACAAAATACCTGAGGCTGGGCATTTACAAAAAAAAAAAAAAAGGAGGTTTATTTAACTATTTAACTCACAATTTTACAGGCTGAACCAACATGATTGAGTGCTCCCTGTGGTTCAGCAGCCAGTGAGTACCTATAAGGGGATGGCATCACATTGCAGGAACACATGCACAAGGGATCACATGCCAAGGCAGGAAGCTAGGAAGAGAAAGCGTTTCTCCCTTCCTACACTTCCTTTTCTGTCTGGGCCCCAGCCAATGGATGGTGTCTCCCCACATTGAGGGTAGATCCTCCCCACTTAATTTGCTGACCCATATGCCAATCCTCTCTGGTAACCACCCCCACAGACACACTCAGGGTAATGTTTTACCAGTTCCACACACATCCCACAATATCCAGTCGAGCTTATGCTCAAAATTAACCATCCCACCCTATCTTGTTTTTCCTTTCCCATGGAAATCATGATGAATGCTCTTGCCACATGTTCCCTCAGTTCCTCTAGCTTTTGTCCAACTCTAGTGTTTCCCTGCATGGCCTTGCCATGTGTGTTTGTGCCATGCCTCCTGTTCCTAAGGACCTGTGAGAATAAAAGTGTCTTCCTTCATGATGGTCTTTTCATGTCTGCATGTGTTACCAAGACTCACTGAAACAAACCCAGGGTATATTTGCAAGCAGTTCATATAATCTCTCAGGTCACTTTGATCTCAAAAATTTCTCAGATCCATAGCTTCTATCTAATCCATAGGTTCCATCTAATGTAACAAAAATAATTAATAATAAGTTAGTACTAATTTCCCTTTCAACTTTGGTGAGGCACCCTACTCATACTTGCAAAAGTTTCATTGGGGTGTCTAGTTTTTTTTTTAAGGATTTATTTATTTAGTTGAAAGGCAGATGACAGAGAGAGAGAGAGAGAGAGAGAGAGAGAGAGAGAGAGAGAATGATTCTCCATTTATTGCTTCACTCTCCAAATGGCTGCAACAGCCAGGATTGGGTCAGGCCAAAGCCAGTAGCTATAAGGTCACTTCCCAGGCATATTAGCAGGGAGAATAATTGGAAGCAGAGTACCCAGCACTTGAAATGGAACTCTGATACGTGATGCAGGCATCCTAAGCAGCAGTTTTACCTGCTGCACCACAGGGCTACCCTGCACTGGGGAATCCTTTTTAGAATTCTTTAGAGAAAGGAGTTGTACACAGTCTAGGTAAATGCTTATTTGTCTTTCTTCAGCCTCAGGGCCTTAGTGGTCTACCTCTGCACAGATCTATGGATGAATCCCCATAATCATCAGGACACCCACTTTAGCAAAAATGCAGTAATTTAGGCCCAGGTAACAAAGATAATTCTGACTTCATGGAACTCAGCTGCTTCAGGGAATTTCAGCCAATCTCTCAACCTTGAGGTGTCTCACAAGCCAACACACAAGGTCCCCCTAAGCCTATATGTAACATATTAAGTTTTTCAAATGATTTGTTGCAGCTCCTCTTGAGCAGAGGATAAGGATCACCTGGCTCTGTCCCAGAGGAGAGAAGATTTTGAGCACATCTGCAAGTTCTAAGGAAGTTCTCTCTTTATCTCCAAACTGCTGTTTGGCATTTTTAATCTCCTGAATAGGCTGGAGGGTGTGATCAGCTGATGTCATTTTTAAAATAATTTAACTGAGTTATAACTTGCATATGATAAATTGCATATATTTAAAAAGTGTACAACTTGAAAAGCTCTAATTATATATTTCCATGATCATCACCCCATCACTGCAATAAACATAATGGATATACCCATCAAAGTTTGCTCATGCCCCTTTATAATCCTTCCTTCCCAATTCCGGACTCTCCAGAAAACAGTGATGTGCATTCTGTCATAAATGATGAGTTGAATGTTTAGATTTGTATATAAATAGGATTGCAGAGTACATACTCTTATAGTGTGAAATACACATAACATCAAATTTCCCACTTTAGCCTTTTTGAGTGGATAATTTAGTAAAATTAAGTACATGTACATTGTTGTGAAAATATGCATTCTTGTCATCTGGCTTCTTTCATTTACCACAGTACTTTGAGATTCGTCCGTGTTCAATAGTTCACTCGTTGTTATCACTGAATAGCATTACATTGAATGATTATACCACAATGATTATAATCATTGTTTAGCCATTTGTTAATGGAGACAATTATTTTCAGTATACATTAACAAAACTTTTATGAACATGTATAATATGAACAAACCTGTATAACAATATGAACATATAGAGCAACATGTAGGCATGTATACTAACGTGTGTACAAAGTCTTTTAAGGAAATGTCCTTCATTTATCCAGGGCGAGAACCGAGGAGTAAAAGGTTTGAGGTATATGGTAGGTATATATTTGACTTGATAGGAAAACTTTTGACAATAGGTCTGATCTAATTTCATCATCATTTAAAAAATCATCTATTATTTTTCACTTTATGTTTCTGTGTGGGAGCAAACTGTTGAAATCTTTACTTAATGTATGCTAAACTGATCTTCTGTATATAAAGAGAATCGAAAATGAATCTTGATGTGAATGGAAGGAGAGAGGGAGTGGGAAAGGGGAGGGTTGCGGGTGGGAGGGACGTTATAGGGGGGAAGCCATTGTAATCCATAAGCCGTACTTTGGAAATTTATATTCATTAAATAAAAGTTAAAAAAAATTATGAGAGGAAATGTATTATCCCTACAACTAAACTCTTTGAGTACAGTTCCTCAGGCCTTTCCTTCTAAGTAGACTGTTAAGTTTTCTTTACTTTCTCATCTATAGGATTGAGAAAGCAGCAGTGCAAAAAGCCACCGCTGGGATTGAACAAGGTGATTGTTGTAAAGAACTTAGCATGGCCCTCTGGCCCTCTAAAAAGTACAAACTATAGTTATTTTCTGCATAAAGAGGCGATTGCACTTCAGTTTTTTGTTTCATTACATATTAAAGGCTTAAAAGTTCTCACAGCAGGACCATCTTAAGTTACAGGCCAATTTAACTGCTTTGAATAAAATAAAAAAAACACACAAATTAAATATAGTACCTCTATATTTAACCTCAATTAAAATTCTGGAACACTATTCCCCTGTTTCTAATGACAATATGTTTGGAAGTTTTTATGTAATGCTGTGCCCTCTCAAAATCCATCCACTGGGATGGTATACAGAGGCAGGACCTTTGGGAAGCAGCCAGGAGTAGATGTGGTGCTGACAGGGGGGCCCCCAGGATGAAGTTACTGCCCCTCTAAGAAGAGGAAATGACAACAGAGCCCTTCCCTCCACCACCCTCTCTCTCTCTCTTCCTCTCCACTGCGTGAGGAAAAAGGAAGAAGCTGACCATTTGTAAACAAGGAAAGAACCCTGGTCTTGCACTTCCGGCCTCCAGAACTATAAAAAAGTAAATGTCTCCAGTTTAACTCAGTCAGTCTATAGCATTTTGTTACAGCAGCCTGATCAGGGTAATTAGGAGCCACTGAAAAAATATCCACTCAGTTTTGCTTATTGTACTTACAAGATATTACAAAGTATTAAGAGTCCCAAAATTCTGAAATCTTCAGGTGATGTTATAAGTCATAAACTCCCAATCAGAATCCAAGTTTCTTTAGGATAAGGATTGTTTATTGTTCACTATTGTCTATTATTATCTACCAATCAATTCTAAATAACAAATAAATAAATGTGTAGTGAAGTACCACACTCAGGATACCTTCTTCTATTTCACATCATAAAATGTCAGGTGTAAGTGGAAAAGGAATAGTATTAATTACCTAAATATACATGGTTAGTAGAAATCACTTTTCTGGAAATTTGCTCTTTGGAACTTCAAACTATTTCCTTCCTTCTAGAAACATCTGGGTACAATTAAAATTAATCATCGTCGTCCTACCTCACTTATTCGAACCTCCCCATTCTGTGATAGACTGGGTATCCAATATTTCCCCATTCTCTCCAGCCCTTTCTGTTCTCTCTCACATCCAGACTTGGAGAACACACGTGGTCTGGTATACAAGTAAACATTTTTTTTCCATCCTGACTTATTTTTGAAATTTCAAAGCAGTTGTTCTGGGAATGGGGATGGGAATAGCAGTGGGGGATGCAATAGAATTAGTTTGATGCCCTAGGTTCAAATCCTGATCTTGGTATTTACAGTCTGTGGACACTTGTTACTTCACATTTTCATAACTCAATTTGCCTAAATGTAAAATAAGGACTATGTTTTAAAATGCTGCAACCAGGGCTGGTACTGTGGTGCAGCTGGTTAAGCTCCTGCCTGCAGTTCTGGCATCCCATATGGGCTCTGGTTCAAGTTCAGATGCTCTACTTTTGATATACCTCTATAATGTGCCTGGGAAAGCAGAAGATAGTCTGAGTGCTTAAGCCCTTGCACCCACATGGGAGATCCAAATGAATCTCCAGGCTCCTGGCTTCAGCCTGGCACAGCCATTGTTGTCATTTGGTGAATGAACCAGAGGATGGAAGATCTCACTCACTCTCTCTCTCTCTCTCTCTCTCCACCTCAGAAAATTCCCTAGATACTAAGATGATAGCCCATAATGTTTTCTTTATGCAGCCAGGGGTCCAGCATATACCTCTTGAATAGAGTTTCTTGCCCATGGATACCAAGAGAGCCATGTGTGTCCAGAGATGGTGTAAAAAGGTGCATGCATGCATTCACACATGCATTTAAGAAAGAAGAGAAAAAAGGTCAAAAGTGCAGAAAACAACTGTTGTTTTGTGACATGATAAACCAGAATAAAGAGTGCGGGAAAGCAAAGGAGATAAGCCACTGAAGGTGGTAAGGGGTGAAGGCAAGACTGTGGTTCAAAGCATTGGGAAATTGGGTGCTGGTCTAGCTGTGGTCTGCACTAATTAGTTTTAGAAAACTCTCTAATTGGTCTAACTAGTCAACCTTGCCTTGTTTTCCACAATATCCCCAGTGTCTACCACAGAACCCAAAATACAATTGGCATGCATTAATTAACTTTCTTTCTGTTTTCTTACATATAAAGCAAAGGGGATTGAACAAAACTAGCTCTTAGTTTCTGTGAATTTTAAATCTCTATTATATTTGCAGCTAATTCTTTTATAAAAGCAACCCCTGGGAGCTGGATCCCACAACAAAGGTGTGTCTCAGTATCCCAATCCAGCATGAAAATTAATAAACTAGTGGGATATACAGCAGACTCATAGAATGGCAGATGTCCTAAACAGCACTCTGGCCTCAGAATCAGCCCTTAAGGCATTCAGATCAGGCTAAAAAGTCCAAGAGATTTTCTCAGGCATGGAAAGCCAAGACACTGTGGCAAGAAAAATGACCTCAATGAAAGATCTCTGTGAGATCCCAGCGGACAGAACCGGCCATCAAAGAAGGAGGTACCTTTCTCTGAAGGGAGGAGAGAACTTCCACTTTGACTATGACCCTGTGGGAATAAGATCGAAGTCGGCGAACTCAAAAGGCTTCCATAGCCTTGGCAGCTCATGACAAGAGCCTTGGGTGATTACCGACATCATAAATAAGAGTGTCAATTTTTTATTAAAAAAAATTTAGTTATTTATTTGAAAGTCATTGCTACACACAGAGAGAGAGAGAGAGGCAGAGAGAGAGAGAGAGAGAGGTCTTCCATGTGATGGTTCACTCCCCAATTGGCCGCAACAGCCGGAGCTGCACCGATCTGAAGCCAGGAGCCAGGAGCTTCCGCCGGGTCTCCAACGTGGGTGCAGGGACCCAAGGACTTAGGCTATCTTCTACTGCTTTCCCAGACCATAGCAGAGAGCTGGGTCAGAAGAGGAGCAGCCGGGACTAGAACTGGTGCCCATATGGGACGCCAGTGCTTCAGGCCAGGGCATTAGCTCATTGTTCCAGAGCACTGGCCCCAAGTGTGACAATTGTTAAATCAACAACAGGAGTCACTGTGCACTTACTCCCCGTGTAGGATCTCCGTCCTTAATGTGTTGTACTATGCGAATTAACAGTAAAACTAGTACTCAAACAGTACTCTATACTTTGTGTATCTGTGTGGGTCCAAACTGTTGAAATATTTACTTAGTATATACTAAGTTGATCTTCTGTATATAAAAATAATTGAAAATGAATCTTGATGAAGAATAGGATGGCAGAGGAAATGGGAGATGGGCTGGTTGAGGGTGGTGTGAAAATGTGCACTGCATGCATTCACATGTGCATTTAAGAAAGAAGAGAAAAAGGTCAAAAGTGCAACAACTGTTGTTTTGTGACATCATAAACCAGAAGAAAGAGTGTGGGAAAGCAAAGGAGATAAGCCACTGAAGGTGTTGAGAGGTTATGGGGGAAAAAGCTGCTATAATACAAAAGCTGTACTTTCAAAATTTTTATGTATTAAATAAAAGTTTTTAAAAAATTAGCTTCTCACCAGCTCTCCTCATTTCCAACAAGACATTCTTCAGAAAAATAACTTTTGTGTATTTTGGTTGTAATGGTTTTATGGAAGCTACTCAAAATTCCTTAAGATTCCTGGATACTCTGGGACTTCTCACAGGGCAAGTAACAGATACAGTATGTTCATAAACTGGTATCATTTGAAGTTACTCCAAACCAACATTTCATCTGAGCACATTTTTTCACCAGTATTTTAAGTTTTAAAGATCAATCAATGTCTAGAATCTAAAAGTTGAAATACAGGAGACCTTTCAAAATACAGTTATACATTTGAGGAGTGAACCAACGGAAGGAAGACCTTTCTCTCTGTCTCTTTCTCACTGTCTATAACTCTCTGTCTCTCTCTCTCTCTCTCACTGTCTAACTCTGCCTGGCAAAAAAATTAAAAAAAAAATACAGTTATGCAAACACAAAAAAAGTTACCCTTCTATAGATCTAGTAAAAACATCACTGAGGCTTAGGGCGTTCATGCTACCAATGAAAGCCCGGGTTTTGTGTTTATCTCCCAAGAGTGGTGATAGCTTTGTACTGGATGATTTCAGGGTTACCCATTTATTCCCTAGACCCATCCTCATACCCAAACATTTCCATTCAGCATGATTGCTCAGGGAGGAAGACTACAGTCATGAAACTATTCTTTCTGGTGCTCCCAAAAGGGTATCAAAAAAAAAATCAAGCTTACAAAAACTTTCACTTGGTGCCCCTTTGAAGAAATACAATACAGCAAAATTGACAAGAGTACTGAAATGATAAACATTATACCAAAAAGGTACTGTGTTTTACTACATATGAGGGAACTTCTAACCACTACAGCTATTCTACAATGAAATACATTATCTAACAGGGTGGTCTATTCCTTGTAACCAAATTAGTTCAAGGAGAGTCATTGCACCTGCTGTCGCTGGAATTCCCAGAAGTGGAAACTCCTTTTCCAGATTTTCCAAAGCTCTTGATTCCTTCCTTTCTCTGAAGATATGTCTGTGATCTCTTGACTTGCAATAACAAATAAATTTTTAAATGCAAAATTATAATCTACTCAAATAATTTCACAGATTATTCTTCTTCTTAAATTCAATGCCAAATGTATCTATGTTTAGGTTGCCATCATTTAGTCTTTTGTGGGGCTGTACTGTAGACTGAGGAGCCTGGGCCCAATAGCGTGTGTTATTCCCTCCATGGATGGGCAGATGACAAGGGCATAATAACTTTTTAGTCCTATCTGTTTTCCCAAAAAGAAAAATGACAATAATAATAATAAGAAGAAAACTTTACATAGTTGTACTCAGGCATAATAAGTCTCCTTTTTTCAGAATGTTCCTAAACTTTCTTCATAGCAGTTCTGTCTCCTTCTTCACAGAGAAGGACAATGAATAATGTTTGTTGAGTGCCATGCAGTATGTTAAGAGCTTCAGATATTTTCATTTCATTGCTCATTTCATTTCAACAACATTTTGAGGTTGTTTCAGTTCAACCATCTGACAAATGAAAAATCTCAGACCAGGAAATTTAGGACCAATTAATAAGGTCTTACCATAAATACCTCTTGGAGCCAACATTCAAACTTATATCTAGATGGCCTGAAAATTTGGGCCCACTCCCCTATTCAATAATTTGGCTTTTCTGAAGATTTTTGTTCAACTCTAGACCAGATGCTTTTAGATTGCTTCACAGAAATAGTTAGATATCTTGCTATTAAATCCCTCTAAGCAATGATGTTTTTACCTTATAAAATACTGTAAAGCCCTTAGTGCCAGTAACTAATGTTTTACCTGAACTTCCATATAAACTATTATCTGGAACTTGGAAGTACTTAAAATGAAGGCCACATATTCTCAAAAAAATTTCCCCCTTCATTTACTCAATCAGGAGCCAAACGCATTTGTCTTGGAGTTGCTTCAATCACGCTGCCCTTCCACAGCTATCTAGAATCTAGTCTATACAAGAATGTCCATAAGCCAGGAAACCAAGACTCTCCTTTTAAATGAAAATGTGTGTCTTTATTCTAACCATGAAATTACTTTTTTTAAGCACACTTTGCAAGAAAGCAATCATTAGAATGCAAGGAACTGAAAGGCAAAAAAACTAATTTTTTCCCCTAAAAAACTGAAATGAAAAAGAATGTGGTAGAACAGGACAAAAAACTGTTAGTGAATACTTCAACTGCATAAAACATGTCCACATCAATCTGCTGTCAGAACTAGTGCCCTAAGAGAGAACTGACATGAAATTACGCAAGAAGTTATGGGGCTCCAGACACTGAACCTCTTCGTGGGAAGAAAACCATCTTTCATCTTCTGCTGACCCCATAAAGAGAAAGCATGGAATAAAACCTGGGATATGACAATCTAAGAAACTGAGGTAGGGTTTTAGTACAGTGGAACGAGAACAGGTATTTTTTTTTTTCAAAATAGAACATCTGCATGGATTTTGCTGAAGTTAAAATGAACGCCTACTGTTCAGCTGGTATTTCAGCAGCTCTTGCATGCTTCTCATGGGAGAAATGGTGCCTGGATCAATGACTTAGTGTCAGAGCAGCTAGTGGACGACCTGGCCATAGAGCAAGATTCACCATCAGACCACATTCACAAGTGGTTTTAAACTTAAGACTTCTGTTCTAATGTTGTCTGAAGACTCACAAATCGGGAATTAAGGATGAGAGGGAAAAATAAGAATGAGAAATAAAAGCAATAAGTGATAATGTCTTAATGGTGTTTGGAAGAGAGTATTTGACATTCTCAACCAAAGCTTTGCAAAAGAAATAAACTTAGTCCTCTATCTCATGCCATATACAAAAATGAAGTTCAGAAGGTATGATTCTTTTAATAGAAAACACATTTTCTGAAAAAAATGAAAAACTTTCTTAGATAGTACACAAAAGTAACAAACCATAAAATCACAATGCACAGGCTCAAAATGGTGTGTTCTCACAAAGGCCATGTCCAACACAAGTTATCCTCCCTATGAAGATTTTTTGTGGGTTCAAATACACACACACACACATGCAATTTCTTTTCTCTCAACTCATATTGCAACTAGTGTGCTAATTAATTTAAAATTATCACATAGTATTCTCATATTCATTATATACAATTATTTATTGGCTGCTAGCCATGTTGTTTGAATAAATGTAACCATTTACTAATTTACACTCTAGGAAAGAAAGCCCTCATATGTAGCATTTTCCAATATCTGTGGTGTAAATACTCTACTAGGGCCTTTTTCAAGCTATCAATATGAAGTTATTGACTACAGAATTGGAATGAGATCATTCAACTGGCTTGCATGTGAGTCAAACTGCTTTCAGTACATCCCTGGTTATCTATCTCCCTTCTGATTATATAAGAAATCTCTGGTGGTACAACTGCATCTAACATTGTGACTCAGTTTCCTCATTTTGTAAAAGTGAGTGAACACACTCAAAAGAGTATCCTTGTTTGAGGGCAATTTCTTCAGTATTTAGGAAACCAGAGTGGATATTTGCTGAATGTGTCACCAGCATCCATATCCTCAAGTAGCTTCAGTTTTCTATTTGGGGTCCATCCCTCCCACATTTTCCATCCACCATCATCAAATTAAGGCCCTAAACCCAGCTCAAAAGTGGATAATGTGTCCAAGACCAATTTACACATAATATCCTCTATGCACAGTGATTTGCTCAAGGATGCCTCATGACCCAGTAACAACAATAAAATGCAGTGAGATCTTCGATGAAAATACTGAGGAACAACTGGGTATTTCTTCCTGGGGGAAGATGAGCTCTGGAGCCTCTGACATCTCCAGTTTGCCACCACATGGAGCTGCGAATTGATGTGCATCAAGTAGAGAGAAAAACATTAAATTATGACAGTCTTTGGTTTTTGGGTTTGGAAATGCCAAAAACAAGTCTTTGACTGTGGACCTTTTACATTCATAAGCCAATAGCTCTTTTTTCCCTAAGCTAATTATAAAACAAAACATTTCTATTTGGTACATAAACATACCCTAATTGATAAAGTCTATTAGTAATCTATCTGTAAGCATTAGCAAAAAATCATAGTGTGGTAATACTTTTTTAAAAAGATTTATTTATTTAGTTAGTTAGTTAGTTATTTGAAAGTCAAAGTTACACAGAGAGAGAAGGAGAGGCAGAGAGAGAGAGAGAGAGAGAGAGAGAGAGAGAGAGAGATCTTCCATCCACTGGTTCACTCCCCAGTTGGCCGCAACGGCTGGAGCTGTGCTGATCTGAAGTCAGGAGCCAGGAGCTTCTTCTGGGTCTCCCAAGTGGGTGCAGGGGCCCAAGGACTTGGGCCATCCTCTACTACTTTCCCGGGCCATAGCAGAGAGCTCGATTGGAAATGGAGCAGCCGGGACTCCAACTCGCACTCATATGGGATACTGGCACTGCACACGGCAGCTTTACCCTATGCCACAGTGCCGGACTCATGTGGTAACATTTTTATGAAGCATTAGCTTGGCAGTTTCTTTTTTCATTTTTATTAGTATAGTGAGAACAGATTTATGCATTCCATAGGTACAGTTCTAAGAAGACAACCACATTTCCCTCACTCTTACTCCCCTATCTCCTTTTCTCCCTCTCTCTCTCTTCATATATTTTTGCAAAGACATAATTTTAATCCACTCTATGTTCACTGGCTTGATTCACCACTAATCATAATACCAAATAAGTAAAAAGTAAGAAGACCACAGTTCCACAGGAGAATAAACAAGGGCTAAAAACAATCATATCATAAAATGACCATTGCATTCCTATACAATTTTTCATATTCTGTATTAACTGCAAGGCAGTTTCTTATAAAGCCAAATGTATAATTGTTATAGGATCCTATTGTGGTAGGCACAGTAATGAGTCTTTGGGGAAAGATGTTCATATGTGAATCCCTAAATCTGTGAATATGTTACTTCACCTTACAAACAAGAGGAATTTTAATTAACTAAGATAAGGAAACGACCCTGGATTATCTGGTTGGCCCAATATCATCAGAAGGGTTCTTAAAAGAAAAGGCATAAGGGTCAGAGTCGCAGAAAGAAACATGGCTATAGAAGCAGAGGTTGGGATGATGCAGGCTCAACAGCCAAGGAATGCAGTTAGCCTCTAAAATATGAAACAGGCAAGGAAATGAATTACGCTTCAGAGTATCCAGAAAGAATACAGGCATTCTGACCCAGTGTAGAACTCTGACCTCCACAATTACATAAGAATAAACATGTGTTGTTTAAGACAACTAATTTTTCCATAATTAGTTGCAGCAGCAATAGGAATCCAATAACCCAGTGATCTCACTCCTAGATATTTACCCAAGAGAAATGAAAACTAATACTCACATAAAAACCTACATGCAAATATTTATGGCAGGTTTAGTCATAATTGGAAAAACTGGAAGCAATTTAAATATGTTTCAACTGGTAAACGGGTAAACAAACTGAACAGTATTCAACTCAATGGAATACTATTCATCAGAAAATAAAAATAAACCACTGATGCATGGGACAAATGGGAGAA
The DNA here is from genome assembly GCF_051225735.1 of Oryctolagus cuniculus. Taxonomy (NCBI): domain Eukaryota; kingdom Metazoa; phylum Chordata; class Mammalia; order Lagomorpha; family Leporidae; genus Oryctolagus; species Oryctolagus cuniculus. The sequence continues at coordinate 148,935,416 of NC_142867.1, read as the reverse complement.
TCTCAAACAGATTCTGTTAAGCGAAAGAAGCTGCACTCACAATGTTACATATTTTATAAGACAGTTCAGAAAAGGCAAAGTCCTAAAGACAGAACAGTGATTGACAGTGGTTGGAGGGAGGGGAAAGGTTGATTACCAGGGACAAACAATGTGAGATAATTTCATAGTTGAAGGAATTATTCTGTGTGTAGATCATGATGGTCAGTTCTGTGTATTTGTCAAAATTCATGGAACTATACATGAAAGAGAATAAATTTCATTGTATACAACTTAAAAAATAAATTAGCTAGAGGGTCAAGAAGAGATTTCTGTATTTGAGAACAAATTTGAGATGCTGCCATGAAAACAGCTCTGTCCATTGGAGTCATTTTTCCTATTTTGGCCTCAATAGCATTTGGTCAAACTTTCACATCCAGATTTCTAGAAAAAATACCCTTCAACCACCATATTTCAAATAATTATACAGTGGTATAAAAAATGTGATGAGTAAAAATCAAGAGGCAAGAAGCAAGTCCCAGAAGAATCCAGCATCCCCAGGAGCTCAGCCATCAACAGCTCAGCATTTCTTTAAAAACACCATGCTTAGAAAAACCTTGACTCTAAGTTTTTGCCTGGGTTTCCATCCCTAATATTCTTTTATTATTTTTTTAAAGGCAAACATTTCCTCAGTCACACAGGCTTAAAGCCCCCCAAATAATATCTGTTTTGTTTTTAAGATTTCACAACTTTGACCTTGTGTGTACCTCCAGAAGAAAACACAGACTCTCTTTTAAAAGAGAAATAGAAAGAAAAGAAATATAAAAATGACATAAAGTGTGGATACCATAATGCATGGGGTGTAGAGGAAGGCATATTTCTAGGGAAGCAGATGGATGCATGGAGTGTTAATGGGTGACCTCAGCATGGGGAGGGCAGACTGCGCCTTGCTCGTGACCCAACTTAATCTCACGCTATCCCATGAGAAAACAAGGCCCATGTCCTTCCTAGTGCAATGTCACAACTAAACAGAAACAGAAAAAGAAAAGTTAAACAAGGGGGAAAGGAGCCAGTTTTCCAGTGTTTCAGGAATGGAGGTCAGCTGTTCTATGACTCTTCAGTGCTGACAGAAGGAGACACCCAGGCCTAACATCTTTTCAAGTTCCCAGTTTCTATTTCCTAGCAATATTTCCATATTACTCGTGCCACAAGCTAGAGGAATGAAGACACTGTGTGTTGTTATTCCAGTACCACATGATAAAAAGTCCACCAGATTCTTGGAGAATTTCAAGTTGCTCTGAGAGTGATCCAAATTGAGCCCATCTCAAAGTAATTGGAAGTTCAAATTCTATTCCACCACTTCACTAATCCTTGACTCAAAAACCTGAAACAGGGCTCCCTACCGTGAATGATCCTCTTGAAAATCTCCAGACAGATCATGTTGCTTACTATCTCTGCAAACATGATATTAGTTCTCTAATTTCCTGATCCGGTAGGTCCCTTTCCTTTTCCACTAGAGAAAAAGGTAACAAAATATTCCATCACTTTTCAAGACACCTTTGTTAATTTGTACCTATCAGAGTACTGTACTCAACATCTACACAATGTTATAAACCATATCACTTCATTTTTATGATTATCTGAGAGACTATAGGTCATGTAACTGAAATTTCTAAGTTATTGTTTCACAAACTAGTAAAATCTTTTCTGTGCTGGACCATGAGAACAAAGAAACCTAAATGAATACACAAAGTACAGTGAGTCTTACTCTTCTAAGCAGAAAAAAAAATTCAGTATTACTTTAACTTTTGAGAAGTTAAATTCCACTACCCTCTTAGGTTTGGTGCCTGGGAAACCTGTAAACTAAACTAACAAAAGACAGATTTAAAAGGGAAAAGGGGCATTTTTTTTATTAATTTTTACCTGCATGGAAATTCAAAGAAAATAAATGAAATTCAAAGTGGCTAGACCTGCGGAATTACATGTCAGTTTAACCAAGGAAAGAGCATTTGTGCCTCAGTGGGTGACAAACTGTGGGGAACTAAGAAATACATGCAGGAAACTAACGGGACATAAGTTATATTAGTAGGGCTTGTTTAGTCAAACTCATCTCAGTGGCAGCTTTTCATCCCCAGTGGTAAGAGTCCCTATCTTTGGCTGGCGCTGTGGCTCACTAGGCTAATACTCTGCCTTGCGGCGCCGGCACACCAGGTTCTAGTCCCAGTCGGGGTCCCGGATTCTGTCCCGGTTGCCCCTCTTCCAGGCCAGCTCTCTGCTGTGGCCCGGGAGTGCAGTGGAGGATGGCCCAAGTGCTTGGGCCCTGCATGGAAGACCAGGAGAAGTACCTGGCTCCTGCCTTCGGATCAGCGTGTTGTGCCGGCTGCAGCGGCCATTGGAGGGTGAACCAATGGCAAAAGGAAGACCTTTCTCACTGTCCACTCTGCCTGTCAAAAAAAAAAAGGGTCCCTATCTTTTTTCTGGTACAGGAGAAAAAGGAATATTTTCACAAAGAATGTGTGGCATCTTCACAAAGAAAATTGTATGCCATGCTTTTAGATGGAAAGGGAAGGTAGGGAGAACACTTCCTAGAGAACTCTGCATGTATCTGTTGATTGTCAATATCCTTCAACTCAAAATAATCGTTATATCAAAATGGTGCGTCTAGGGTGGCAGACTATCACATGCAGAACATAATTTAATATTTTCCTAACACCAAATTTATTACTGGGAATGACAGTGAATATATTTTGCAATAATACAATTTAACTCTGTTTACTTCTGTATTTTCACAGAACCCATGTTATAAAACCAAAATAATATAGGAATTGTATTCTTATAGACTTGAGTGGCATTCTTGAATTGCATGTAGTTGTGTGACATTGACTGTATTTCTTTTTAAAATTTTTATTTGTTTATTTTAATTTAACTGAAAGGCAAACAGAGAAAAATCCTTCATCATGGTTCACTTCCCAAATGTCCTTAATAGCCAGGGCTGGCGCAAGCTAAGGCTAGAAGGCTAGAACTCAATTCAGGTCTCCCTTGTGGTTGGCAAGTACCCAAGTAGTTGAGCCATCATCTGCTGCCTCCTAGGATATGCACAAGCAGGAACCTTAATTTGAAGCAGAGAAGCCAGGCAGGACTTGAACCAGGCACACTGTTATGAAATGTAGCTTCTTAACCATTGCCCCAAATATCCACTCCTTGGCCATCCTGCTTAACTTCTCTGAGATTGGAGTCATAATCTGAAAATTAGAGTAATATGTTTTCCTTTCAGAAATGCTAATTAAGACTACATAGGTAATACCCATATCACAAGAAATGATGAGTACAGAAAATGCCATATTGAGTGATTAGGTGTTAATCACATGATCCAATCCTGTGCTAGGCTTAATGAAAAAGTTTAATAGGCTGTTAATAAAGTATTATTACTTTATTACTCTAACAAAGCAAAGAAAGTATTGTTATAAGGTTTCACTGTTTCTGAGGTATTGAGAACTGGTTATCTTCATATTTAATGACCCTAGATTTTCTTCTCAATGAAATTTGGTTTCTTTTTAAAAAATGATTTTCCATACCCTCTTGATCAACTGTTTGTTTTATAGCTTTGTAGGCTCTTGTGGTGGATTGTATTATTCCAAGTTTTCATATGAGGGCATATCTTCCCCTTGGTCTCATGAAGAAAAAGAAAGCACTTCCATACACTTGACACTTCAGTGTGCCCACATACTTTGCTGTGACCCGTGAGACATTAGAAGATGCTTGGCAAGCAAAGATTTAAAATGTGCTGTTCAACTGGCTTTCCAGCCTTTTTTACCAACAGAAAAAGACATAGACAGCAACTAGTTCAAGGAGGATAAGAGAAACAAAGAGGAAGACTTTATATCCACCCTGCAGCTTGTAGCCAAACCCAGCCTAGATCAGCTAATCCCTAACCAACATGCAGATGCATGTATGAAAAAGAAATACTCAGGAGCCAGTAGATTTGAGGTTGATATGAAAGTAGTCAGTGAATACAGTATCCTCAAATCTCATGGAATTGTATCTCATGGGATGATTACAGAGTAATATATTATCATTACTGTCAACTTGGCAACCTCCATCAGGTCCCCCACACTATATATAAATTATCCCAACATCAGTTTTTTTGATGATCCTAATTGCTGAGGACTTTTAAAATACACATAAACATGTTGGAATTGTGTGAAGAATAAGGGTTAAAAAGATAAGAGTATGAAGATTGTTGTATATTAGAAAAAATGTGAGACAAATATGGAATTTCCAACTTTCTGTTTGTCAGTTTTAAAAGTAGAAGAAAATGTGTATATATATATATATATTTCATATATATATTTATCTAATATATTTTATCTAACCCAATGTACCCCACCCAAATCTTGTCAGTTTAAGATATAGACCTTTTAATGAGATATTTTACATTCATCTTTCCATACTCAAACATCCAAATAGTCTATGTTTATTTTATAGCATTTCTCAATTCCAGTTAGCCATTTTACAAGTGCTCAATGGCCATATATGGCTATATGCTATCATGTTGAATGGCACATGTCTGGATAGTTTCATAAGAAGCAAAATGGAGAGCATTGTGTACAGAGTTTTCTGACAATAACTAAAACCACCAAAGTTTCTCTTCTTTCAAGTTGCTTATTTATGGATAGTTGGCTGAAAGCCCTATGAAGAGAGACTGGGACACACTTTACAGCATTTTATGTTCTGACTTCAAACTTAAATTCATTTATCATTTTACCTACACTCTAATTTTCTTTTATTTCTTAGTTCTTTTATAAAATCATCAGCATGTTATGGGTCATTCATCAGATTTTAACACTATTTGAAATGAAATAGAATATAAATAATAAAGTTACATCTCATATTTTGCTAATATTATTTCCTCAACCTGAAATATAAGGGGTCTTCAAAAAGTTCATGGAAAATATCTATCATGAAGAAACTATGCACTAATTTTAAATTTTTTTGCAGCAAAATAAAGTTATATTTTAATATCATTTTCCCATGAACTATGTGAAGTTCCCTCATAGTCTCCCTCCGTGCCCCCTCCACTACCAAAATTTCCTAGGTTCTGCATTCCTTCAACCTAAATGTCAACTTATCTTGAGTTTTTTGGTTTCTCCTCATTCCACCAAATTTTTTATGTTTCTGTATCCTCCAGGAAATTATAAACTCCTTGAGAGAAGTAATGGCTTCTTCAATTCCTGTCATACCTGAAGCACCTTATCAAGTGCTGGATTCTTCATTCCAGTGGACACCACACACTCCCACTTTCCAAGACCTGACAATGCATCTACATCTGACACCTGAGTTTCCTCACCCCTAAGCTACACTGTTGTCATGGGAACACAGATCAAAGTCAGACTCAGCAAGTTATACAATGTAAGTTATTTTCAATATTCCACTTTAGTTTAATTTTGGAGGCTCCTAAAACCTCATTTATTTCAGATTATTTTTTAAATTTAGGCTCAGAGGTTAATATTGTGTTTTTATCCCACCTATCGTTTTTTTATATTGCCTTTTCTGATCAGCCTGCATTTGTTAAAACTCTAATTATAAAGCATATCTAGTATGACTAAGACCAGACCATCTTCAAACTAAAATTCCCTTTGTTAATAAATTTAAGTAATCTCAATAACTATTGTTCAATTGAAACGATAGCACCATTGGAATTACAATGATTTAATATTTTTTCCACACAAAGAAAATTAATTTTGATAATGATTTATACTTCCTCCAGATTTAGCATAGATCTGTGAATAATTCTTAACAATCAGATTCTCTTTAGGACATAATCTTATAGCATAAATTCACTTTGGTAGGCTTGTGGAATTACTATCTACAGGGTTAGAGTGCTATTCCAAATGTTCATAAAATACAAAATGTGGAGAGTGGATACGAAGGTAAACGAGAGTACCAATACTTTTTTTATATCTTTTATCTTTAGGCCTATGTATATGTTTTCACTGAAAACATTTTTTACTCCATTTCCTGCAGGATGATTTTCATAGCTTTTTAACACTGTAGTACTAGGAAGGAAGAAATTTCAAATCAAAAAAAAAAAAAAGTAAGTGTTCTGAAACATATTTAAAGTTTTTATCTAGTTTCAATGCTTTGTTATGCATTTATTAATACTTGCCTCCATTAAAACCAGTTTCTTCTTATTTTTTTTTTACAGATTTATTTATTTATTTGAAAGGCAGAGATATGGAGACAGAGAGAGAGAGAGAGATTCCATCCTCTGGTTCACTACAAAATGGCTGAGTCACCGGTAACCAAAGGTTGAGGCAAGTACCTCCCTCAGAGATTCAGTGCCTTTCATCCTTGCCACACAGAAGTCCCTTCCCACAGCTCCTCAGTGGTTGAGTAATGTGGGAGGTACAATCTAACCTCTAAGTCTCTTATGAAAATACACTAGGGGGTCATTTCTCACAAAGACAAAAAAGACCTTCACTATCTCAAAAACAGACATTTCTTTGAAGAATGTTGTACTTCATTTATTTAATAATTGTGAATTTATTCCTAAAAAACTGAATCCATACTGAAAAATACATATGAAATTAGTAAAACCAGGAATTATAAGATTCATTTGTTTAAAAAACTTTATTGAGCACTTGATATGTGCCAGGCTAGAAGAAAAAAACATTGTCCTATGGAGTTAATAATCTAGTCAGAGAGACTCACAATAAACAGAAAAATAAATACACAAATAAACCTTTAACACTGTGAGAAAAAATACAAAGCAGGTAAGAAGGGAGAGTGACTGTCCTAGGTTCCATGGTTTGAATCTGTCTCAGATTTGTACATTGGAAACTTAATCCTTAAATCCACCTCTTGGTGGTTCTTGGAGATGGGCTCTTTGGAAAGGTGTAAGGATTACATGCATCAGGAGTGTCAGGCCCTCTCATAATGACATTACTGGTTTGATGAATAGAGGGTAAGAGATGCAAGCTGACAGCTTGCTTTGTCTTGCCATGTAATGACCTCTGCCATGCTACGCTGTAGCACAAAAGCCCTTACCAGATACAGACCAGATGTCAGCACCGTGGTCTTGGACTTCCCAGCTTTCAGATCCCTGAGCCAGATAAACTTCTATTTTTTTTTTATAAATTACCTGATCTTGGGTGTTTTGTTATAGCAACCGAAAACAGACTAGGATACTAGGAGAGGTAGGACCATGCTATCTTAAACAAATAGGTCAAAGAATGCCTCTCTAAGCATGCAGCTCTTAGCAGAGACCTACACAAAGTGAGGAAATAAATTTCTAACATATCATGGGGTCGAGGTGATAGGGCTTCTTACACACTGGTTCAGAGCTCACAGACACAGTCCCAAAAGCTCAGGTAGCAGCTGTAATGAATATGAATAACTAGCTATAGAGTACATAAATGTTTACCACTCTCTCATGTTAGTGGATATGCAAGTTTGAAGCCAGCCTAGATTCAAGGAGAGGAGACTTATTCTCCACCCCACAATGTCAAAAGCTGAAAGAATTTGTAGTCACCTTTAATCTCCCAGAGTTATCCAGAAATTTCTTATTAGTTTGACACATCTTTCTTTAAATAAATTGTCTAAAGTAGGAGTCAGTAATTAATGATCCAGGAAAACACAACCAGCAGACCAAACTGACTCTGCTGCCTGTTTTTAAATAAAGTTATATTGGAACACAGAAACACTCATTTATTTGCATGTTGTCAATGAGAAATTTTCCACTTTGAGGGCAGATTTGAAGTGAGGATGTTCACTATCTGAACTTCGCTGACTCACAGTCTATAGGAAAGCATTCGTGCCATTTTTCAATTATCCCATATAGGTCCCCAGGAGTTTTATTTTTGATCTTGGCCACAGGTCTCTAGAAATGATTACTAAAGTTTTAAGTAAGTAAAAACTAGAGATTTCCAAACTGCAAACTGATATCCAAGCAGAAACCATGTGCCTCTATAAGGAAGATAAGTAAGGTTGAAGCCCCTTTCACCAACCTGGAGCTAACTGAAGCAGAAAACAAAGAAACAAGTCCCTGTCCTACCACCCAGGGAACCAGGCAGCGGAAAATCACTCAAATCATAAAGAAAGTAAAATTCATTTCTCCTGCAGATTTGGTAATAAGCCCATGAGAAGAGCCCTGGCTTTCCCATTCCCAGGAACATTACAGGAGAGAAGTCTCAGGTCTTTGTCAAGGCATTTTCCAGTTCTCGAACACTGTAACCATCAACAACACTAAACTCTTAACCATCAACTGTTTGGAATATCTCTCTCCCACACTTGGAAAATTATTTCTGGCCAGAGTTAAGAGTATGACGCACACTCTATCAGTTCCCAAAAGCAGAGGTGCCTACTAATTTTGGGGTTCAAGTTAAATGTACAAGGTAAATCCCACCATTGAACCAAGAGTAGTCTCACAATTCACTCCAGGGAAGATGGAGTGAAGAAGAGTACAATTGTAATTGTTGTAGTATAGATTTTCTACTAGACATATGAGAACTGAATAGTGCACAATGTCAAGAGAAAGCTGGCATACTCATTCTCACAGGATAACTGTGCTCTTTCTCCAGATAAAATTCATTATTGCTATTAGAAGATTTGTTGTGATTATGTTTTCACTATTTGGAACTAAATTTGTGAAGAGGGCTAACTTTAAATTAGAGGATAATATAAGTAGTTTTAAAAAAAGTTAGATGCAAGAAACTTAAGAAGCTAACAAAGTCATGAATTGGACTAAGAATGAGATTAAATAACAATTAAAACAGAAGACATCAATGTGTTAACACTATTTGAACATAGGTCTATAAAAATTTTATTCAAAAATTAAAATAAACATTCTAAAAAGAACTCCTAATTGGAAATATGTGAGTGGTAGAAATTCACAGTAAAACAGAAATATCAACTGGGTCCTGGGAGGCCAGGAGAAAGATCAGAATGAGATGCCTTTCCACCTCTCTGTCTCAGAGAGGGGCATCCAGGTAAGCCCTTAATCGCTCCATCTGGTGAGCAATGGCATCTTGACTTGCTATTTCACAGGAAAACATGAAGGTAGACAATGCGCAGTTGGGCTGCAAATACAGGACATGAAAGACTACAAAAGGTCTTAAATGCTGCACAGGTCAGTGTTTTTTAATCTTGAACATCTGTTAAAAATAGAGAATCGAAAATGAATCTTGATGTGAATGGAAGGGGAGAGGGAGTGGGAAAGGGGAGGGTTGTGGGTGGGAGGGACGTTATGGGGGGGAAGCCATTGTAATCCATAAGCTGTACTTTGGAAATTTATATTCATTAAATAAAAGTTAAAAAAAATTAAAAAAAAAAAAACATCTTGACCGCCAAACCAATCAAATGAAAGAATACTGATGGGATGGGATTTATACCATAGTTATAATAATATGAACATTTTTTTGTGGATGACTTTTCTAGAAATTATATAAATTAATTATTTTCTAGAAATAACATGTAATGTGACCTAATAAAGAGTGAGATATTAAAGAAAAAAAAATACAAGTTCCCACAGTAGTTTGGGATGCAGCTTGAGACACCTACCTCTCATATCAAGGAGAATAGCTTCAAGTCCCAGTCTGCTCCTGGTTCTAGCTTCCTGCTAATGTGCACACTGGGAAGCAGCAGGTAGTAACTCAGGAAGTTGGGTTGCAACTCAACCCAAATTGAGTTGCAAGCTCCTGGCTTTAGCCTTGCCCAGTTCTGGTTGTTTCTGGAATTTGAGGAATGAACCAGCAAATTGAAGATCTCTCTCAGTCTCTCTCTCTCTCTCTCCCTCTCTCTCTCATAAATAATAAAATAAATAGATAATTTTAATAAATAAATTCCACAGAGATTCTGGTTTAAAAGATCTGAAAAGAGGGCAGATGCCTATGATTGACCTTCTTGCAATTGTTTCCAACACTTTTAAAAGTAATCAGCTGCCAAATTCGGAAATGATGATTTATAAATGTAAGACAACTTAGACTTTTCCATATTCAGGTGTCAGATTCAAAACCTGAAATGATGAGAAAAAACATGCTTTGAATAACAGCAAGTCAGAGTTACACAAACCCAGTAAAAGTTGCAGCCAAGTAAGAATGGGCTGCAAACCTATTGCTTTCATAAGAAACTCAACTGTTTTAAATTTTATGCTGCTGCCAAGAACCACCACATTAAGAGGAAGCCGTGAATAGGCATGTCACTAGTGGCTTTTAAGTATCAGAATATCACCAAAATAAACAGTGAGAGATTTTTGACATCTACATTTCTGAAGTATCAACTCTTTGCACTCCAAGCGATGTGGACCTCCCATGAGACACAAAAAGAACAGAAATTAAGAAGATTCAAGGCCTTTTCATACGAACCTCTTCAGAGCACACTGGTGTGTGTGTGTGTGTGTGTGTGTGTGTGTAGGAGTGTACATACTCCTATATACATACACACACAGGGGCTTCAAAAAGTTTGTGGAGGAAAAAGAAATTAACAGACAGGACATTTTCTCTGACTTCTTGAATTCCTCTTGTACATGCACGTTCCCATGAAATGATTATGTTTGCACATCATGCTCTAAACTGAGGAATTTGGAAGCCTCCATATTAACATAGCGGAAAAAAAACTCATTCCATTTTCTCTCTATCAAATCATGTGACAATAAAACAAAATTTTAGGTATAGTAATTGTGGTGAGCAAGAAATGTGTCATTCCAATCCTTCTTAAAGGAACAACTCGACCCAGTTGGATTTAGACTCTCCTGCTCTCACTATCAGCTTCATCAGAGACTGTCTGGCCTTGCCAAGGTCACATCTGTTCCTAAGCAGCTCATATCCAATGATCAATCAAGACACGGGTGTAGGGACCCAACCCTACTGACCCAACAAGAACAACTCTGAGATGCTAAGAACACTCCTGTGCTGCCCAGGGAAGAAAGAAGACAGGAGCTTGGAAGAATACAATGACTCCCATGCCATTCTTTCCACAAGGACCACTTCTAATACAAATACCCCCCACAATCTCCAACTCAACTCAGTGAATTTATAAGGACCTAAATCTGACACAGCAGTCAACATGGATTTTTATGAAAACTTCCAAACATCTTTTCAAAATATGTAATTCCAACATTGGAAATCTATTTGATCTTTTATATTAAAGCTTTTCTATCAAGATATTTATTTGAAATGGCTGCTTATAATTCCTTACCAGATTGCTTAAAAATGAGCCCCTCTAATACCGTGGATCATCACCCAAGAGAAATTTTATCATAGCATAGTAAGAATTCATAAACTTCATGTTATAGCCATCCAAAAACTTGAAATCTTTGAAAATATTTGTTTTATTAAATAGCTTTTCTTTTCCTTTAGCTTGCAAATGTAACATTGAAATAGCATATGGGCCAGCGCCGCGGCTCACTAGGCTAATCCTCCCCCTTGCGGCGCCGGCACACCGGGTTCTAGTCCAAGTCGGGGTGCCAGATTCTGTCCCGGTTACCCCTCTTCCAGGCCAGCTCTCTGCTGTGGCCAGGGAGTGCAGTGGAGGATGGCCCAGGTGCTTGGGCCCTGCACCCCATGGGAGACCAGGAGAAGCACCTGGCTCCTGGCTTCGGATCAGCGCGATGCCCCGGCCGTAGCGCGCCGGCCGCGGCGGCCATTGGAGGGTGAACCAACGGCAAAAAGGAAGACCTTTCTTTCTGTCTCTCTCTCTCTCTCACTGTCCACTCTGCCTGTCAAAAAAAAAAGAAAAAAGAAAAAAGAAATAGCATATGAGGGGTGGGCATTTGGCAGGGTTGTGAAGTAACCTCCTGGGACAGGAGCATCCCATACTACAGTCCCCAGATTCAAATCTTAGCCCCACTCTCCATTTCAGCTTCTACTAATGTTCATCCTAGAAGGCAGCAGGTGATGGCCCAACTAGTTGGGTCCTGCAACTCACCTGGGACCCCTGGATTGAGTTCCAGGCTCCTATTTTTGGCCTGGCCCAGCCCTGGCTGCTGTGAGCATTTAGAAACTGAACTAGCAGATGGGAGCTCGCTCTCTCTCTTTCTCTCCCCCTTTCAAATAAAATGAAAATAAATGAGAATTTTTGAAGAAACAGCATATGAAGTATTTGTATCCAATCAAATAATGTTTATAAATAATTTGGAATGATGATGAAGCTCTTTTAGATTCCATGCATACTGTTAGAATTATCATCACATAGCTCAGCTTGAGGTCATTGAAAGTAAACAGCAGCTGCACAAAGGAAGAAAGGACAAAATAATTTAACATGAAATCAGAGGTCTGGGGCTGTTCTGAAGAGCTGTGCCCACCAGAAGGCCTCTTGGCTGGCCTGTTGTACCTTCTTTAGGCTTATGGAACACAGACCCCTTCAGCTACTCTGAATCTGACTCAAGATTGCTCCTGGAAGACAATGTCCCTTCTTGGCAGTGGAACAGCAAGTGTCCAGTTCTGCCTATTACAATTTTGTTTAAAAAAAACAAGAATCATTCATTTATTTGAAAGGCAGAGTGACAGAGAGAGAAGGAGAAAGAGAGTGAGAGAGATTTTCCATCCACTGATGCACTCCTCAAATGGCCACAATGGCCAGGTTGGTGCCAAGCCAAAGACAGAAGCCCAGAGCTCCATCCAGATCTTCCATATGGGTGGCAGAGGCCCAACTACTTGGGCTACCTTCCACTGCTTTCCCAGGGCCATTAGCAGGAAGCTGGATTGAAAGTGGAGGAGCCAAGACAAACCAGTGGCAGCTTAGCCCTCTGTGCCACAACACGGTCCCTCTGCCCATCAGCTTGCTGCCAGTGTTGACCACTGGACTGACTATCAGATTTCCTCACTCAGGCAGTCCTTTGCAAGCACTAGATGATGCTGCTCATGCTAAGGCTGCCAGATAAAACCCAGGACACCAGTTAAAGTTGAATTTCTGATTAAAACAATATTTTTTAGAATACTTCCCAAATATCACATGAAACATACGTGCATTGAAAATATATATTTGAGGAGCCAGTGCTGTAGCACAGCAGGTAAAACAACCACCTGCAGTGCCTGCATCCCATATGGGTGCCAGTTTGAGTTCCGTCTGCTTCACTTCCTAGCCAGGTCTCTGTTATAGCCTGGGAAAGCAGTGGAAGATGGCAAGTGAATTGATGTCAATTCCTTCAGTCATTTTGAAACTCTTCTATTCCTCCCTTGGCAAACATCATTTTTTACTTCCTATATATGACCTGTCTTTCTCTAGATTCTACTGCTTCTCCCACTCTCAAAGCCAAAGGTTTGTCAGTACTTTCTGCAAAGGGTTGTATGGTAAATATTTTAGTCATCGAGGGTCACACAGCATCAGTTACATCTCCTGGACCCCACCAGCAGCCATTAACAAAATGTAAATGGATGAGCATGGTTGTGTTCTAATAAAACTTCATTTATACAAATAGGCAGTAGGCCAGGTTTAGCCCAAGAATCCAAAGTTGCAATTTCTGCACTCAACTCAGGTATACCTATATCTTTCTTTGCTTGTCTTCTATGTTCAATCTCTAGTCATTCTCACCCAATTCCATGACAGACATGCTACTTAACATAGAAATGCTCAACTCTGCGTCTCCCATGCAGCCACAGTCTTTATTCCAAAAATGTGTAAGAAAAAACTTCCTGAATATTCTATAGATTTGAAGTGAGGTAAACAGAACTTCCCTCTCAAAACCACTTTTGCTCCTCCTCCACATTCTCTGCTTCTTCCAATGAAACTACTTCATTTATTCATAGTTAATTCACTTCAAACCATCTGTAAGAGTTTGGTTTTTCATTCCTTCCTAAGCTGTTTATATTTATTCAGTAGATAAATCCTATAAATTCAGCATATTTATGCCACCCTGTGTCTCCCCTACCCTCCTACCACCCCGGGGAAGCTTTCTGTACCTCTCAGGGTGCCAGTTCACTGCAGTGTCACCAGCATCCTACTAGACACCAGCATCTGCATTCTCCAACCAAGTTTCACCTATACAATTAGATTGATGTTTCCTTAGAATGGCTCTCATTTTTCTCTTTCTTCCTCAAAATCTTTCAAAGGCCCCCCAGTGCTTTTGTACTGAAGTCCAGGTTCTTTAACCTGACATTAAATACCATCTATGAGGCAGCACTGCACTAATGACCCAACTGCTAGATTTTGTGCACCATTAACAGCAGTCAAAGCGAACTGTGTGTCGTTTCCAGCCCACCCAAGCATTTTCTTATCCTCTCAATTTGTTCATGGTTCAGTATTTCCCTCTCCTGTTCAATTCACAGTCACCTAGTTCCCACCCACATTGGAAGTCTTTGTCGTAAAGCTATCCAGAACCTTCCAACTGGAAGCAACACATTCATATCCAGAACTCCTCTTGCAGTCAGGGTGCTTCCCTGCAGATACTAGAATTTTCCATCTCGTGCCACATTTATTTCCTGCTGTAACTCAGATTCTGAAAAGGGGAGGGGGCCTGATCAGCCAGTGCCGGATCAAATCCTAAAGGGATTCAGCCGTTTCTACAGGGAGGCACTGCTGCTGCCAGGCAGATGCAGTGTTGGGGAAGAGGCTCAGAGGAACAGGAAGCAGACAAGAGCAAATCTTTTCTTGATTCCTTGTTCAGCGCCTCTAGTACCACTAACTCATAGAGGCTGATAGAGACACCTTAGTCCAAAGTATGGTCTGCAGAATGCCAATCCCAGCTTCACCGAGAGTGAGAGTATAAAAGGTAGACTTGGCAGTTAGAAGCATGAGAGGATGGCACTGCGGCTCACTAGGCTAATCCTCCGCCTTGCTGCGCCGGCACACCGGGTTCTAGTCCCGGTTGGGGTGCCGGACTCTGTCCCGGTTGCTCCTCTTCCAGGCCAGCTCTCTGCTGTGGCCAGGGAGTGCAGTGGAGCATGGACCAAGTGCTTGGGCCCTGCACCCCATGGGAGACCAGGAGAAGCACCTGGCTCCTGCCATTGGATCAGTGCGGTGCGCCGGCCGCAGCGCGCCGGCCGCGGCGGCCATTGGAGGGTGAACCAACGGCAAAAGAAGACCTTTCTCTCTGTCTCTCTCTCTCACTGTCCACTCTGCCTGCCCCCCCCCCAAAAAAAGCATGAGAAGGATAAATAGGAAGAAAAATCTACCGAAATGTGATACTCGTGAGCTAGTGAATGGAGATAAATAGGCCAAGATAAGCAATATGGGCTGGATCCTGGACCTATTGAAATAAAATTGTAAAGACCTCTAGGCAAGCACATGAATGCAGTCCAGTAGTCTCCTGTTATCCACGGGGAATACATGCCAAGACCCTCAGAGAATGCCAGGAATCACAGAGTGCACCAAGGCCTCCATATGCTGTGGTTTTTCCTCTATATACACATCTGTAGTGAAGTTTAACTTATAAATTGGATATAGTAAGAAATTAAAAACAATAACTAGTAATAAACAGAATGATTTTAGCAATACACTATAATAAAAGTTATATGAATGGGTTCTTCCCTCCCTTCCTCTCTCTTTCTTTCTCTCTCTCTTTCAAAATATTCTTCAGACCACAAAAGACCACTGGGCACTGAACCACAATAAGTATAACCAAAGATAAGGGGAAGTAAAGCAAAAGAAAAAAAATGAGGACACATTTTTTCAAAACTCTTAAAAATTCCAATAACAGCTTTAAAAAACACCACAAAGACAAATTATGTGTGATCTTGAAGATGGAAAAAAAAATCAAAATTGCTGTTAATTCAGACCCCAAGGAATGCTAAAATGCCATCATTTCACACTAGAGGTCACCCCCGGTAAGAAAATATAATTGTGTCATCCTTTACTGTCCCCCTGTAGCTGCTACAATATTGGAGAGCTGCTCCTTATTGTAGAGATTGGATTTTTATGAGACTGACATGCTAAGCAGCTTTCTAGTCAAGTAAAATACTGCATTAAACAGAATTCACTTTCTTACTTCAGTGAGGAGCAAGATGTATTGACTATATAACACAGGAGACAGTATTCATTACCTGCAATCACTGACCTGTTTCTAAGATATCAACTTTAATCAGAGATGGGTCAACACTGTTAGTAGAAAGAATACACTGTATATAACATAAAGACTGATGTTAGGTATGTTTGAAAAACTGGGGAAAATGCTGCCTTGTGTCAACAGAAGGTAAGTACTGTACTGCTTGAAATAATTGCACCAAATACCTTAAGAAAGTCATTTGTTTTGGAGATTAGTGTATCAAAGGCATTTATGATTTAGAAAATTAGAATGTATTTCTATGTCATTTTATACCAAATAATGATGATTCAAGGGTATCTCTTAGAAATGAAACTGTTATTAAAATTGTTAATGTAGGGGGTCATTTTTAAAACAGAATTTTGATTTTTAAAATTATTTTTAATACACTGAAAACAAGCTGACCATCCCTTAACAAGGTCGTGCACTGATGTTATGTACATCGCTTTTATTTTCATGCCAGTACTGCTTTGTGTCCTTAACCTTTACTGCCCCCTAGCCCACTTTGTTGTTCTTTTGTTGTTGCTATTTGTTTCTTTGTTTGCTGTCTCCTACCAATATTCTGGCCTTTCTATACTGTTTATTGAAAATGTCAACACTTGATATTTTCCTTTATACTTTTTTCCAGTTGCCATTCTGGGAGACATCAATAACCATGCAGTTTATTTATTGTTTTTAAGATTTAATTTATTTATTTGAAAGACAGAGTTATAGGGAGACGTAGAGACAGAGAGGTCTTCCATCTGCTGGTTCACTCCCCAGATGGTCACAACAACCGGAGCTGTGCCGATCCGAAGCCAGGAGCCAGAAGTTCTTCCAGGTCTCCTACATGGGTGCAGGGGCCCAAGGACTTGGGCCATCTTCCACTGCTATCCCAGACCATATCAGAGAGCTGGATCAGAAGAGGAGCAGCCAGGACTAGAACCGGTTCCCATATGGGATGCCGGTGCTTCAGGCCAGGGCTTTAACCCACTGTGCCACAGCGCTGGCCTCCAACCATGTTGTTTAAACTATCTAAGACACGAGGTGCTCAGATTCTTGTCTTCACATGATCTTTTCTTGCATCCCATTCTAGTCATCAACTTAAATGGTTTCCTTTCCATCAAATAATTACACCACCTTCAAAATGTCCCGCACCATTTGGCCTGACAGTTAAGACACTCAGGTCCCACATCGGATTACTTGAGTTTGTTTCCAAGCTCCTGCTTCTGACTCCAGCTTCCTGCTAATGCAAACCCTGTGAGGCAGTGATGATAGCTCAAGTAATTGGGTTCCCGTTATCCACATAAGAGATATGGAGTAACTCCCCAGCCACTGCAGGCATTTAAGGAGTGAACTGGTAGATGAGAGTTCTCTCTCATCTTTCCATCTCTCAAAAAATGTAAAAAAAATTTTTTAAATGCTTTTAAAAAGTTCAGGTACATTGCAGATTATGAGAAAAATTATGCATGGATTTCAGAATTTTTGTACCAAAATAAACATAATTTAAATCCATTTTCCAGGCCCAGTGCTGTGGCATAGCAGGTGAAGCCACCACTGCAGGGCCAGCATCCCATATGGGCACCAATTTGAAGCTCCATATCCAATGCAGCTCTCTGCTATGGGCTGGGAAAGCAGTGGCTGGAGCTATGCTGATCCAAAGCCAGGAGCCAGGAGCTTCTCCCATGTCTCCCATGTGGGTGCAGGGGCCCAAGGACTTGGCCCATCTTCCACTTCAAATTCACTACTATAAACCGAATGTTTGTGTTCTCCCAAAGTTCTATGTTGAAGCCTAATCC
This sequence comes from Oryctolagus cuniculus, assembly GCF_051225735.1. Taxonomy (NCBI): domain Eukaryota; kingdom Metazoa; phylum Chordata; class Mammalia; order Lagomorpha; family Leporidae; genus Oryctolagus; species Oryctolagus cuniculus. The sequence goes on along the minus strand of NC_142867.1, from coordinate 148,917,689 downwards.
TCAATATGATAGTATTATGAGGTGAGCCTTGGAAGGTGATTAGGTTATGATGGTGGAGCCCTCATGAATGGGTTGAGTGCCCTTCTAGAAAGAGACACAGGGAAGTACATTCTCAATCTGTCTCTCTCTCTCTCTCTCCTTCCTCTCCCTCTCTCCTCTGTGTGAGGACATAATGAGAAGATATCCATCTCAAAATCAGAAAAGGGCCCTCACCAGAATCTGACCATGCTGGCACTACAGCCTTGAACATTTAGCCTCCAGAATGGTGAGAAAGGCATCTTTTTTGGTTAAGCTGCCCCAGCTAGGACCTGTTGTTAAAACAGGTCAAGTAGACTAAGGCACTCCCCAAACTGTCTCTGCCTAAATTCTTTGCACTTGCTGTGACCTGTGCAGAGTCTGCTTTGAGATCTCAGCGGCTAGCTCTGGTCACTGCTCAGGCTCCATCTCACAGAGGCCTCACCAGTCTCCAGCATATCATCCTGCTTTTGTTTCTTTCTAGCATTATTCATTCTCTGGAACTTTCTTGCCAATTTGTTGTTTGCTAGACTTCTTTATGTGTTTGCTCTCTCAATGCCAAGAACCTTGTGTATCTTTTTCAACGCTCTATCAAGAACCCAGACTAGGTACTAAATAAATATGTATGGAAGAAGAGAAGGAGAGGAGAAAGAACAAAAGAAAAAGGGAAATAGGGCTTCATGACTTTCTCATAAAGATAATTATTCAACCACATGCAGTTTCCCTAACAATCTTTCTCCCACTTTCTAATGAAATTTCATCTCTGCAAGTTAACGCATAACCAAATACAAAGCACAGCTTCACTCAGAGATGTAGCTCTGTTACATAAAACTAATCTGACAGGATCAGACCACTGGGATTTGGTCATTCACATTCTGGATGGCTAGAAATGATAATGTGCCAAACCTCCTTGGGTACTCAGTGAACCACACTCTCCACCATCTCCCTACACACTCCAGGCAATTACCCATCTGGTTTGCCTGGCTCGCCAGGTTGTGTTTGAATGAGGTTGCTCAGCTGAGAGTGAATGGTGTGTGTCCAACCTGAAAGGCAGCCTCCAGCAGTTCATCCGCAGCCACTCTCTCCGAACAGGAGTAGAGTCCTCCCAAAGAACAGCAGTGCATAGGGAGACAAAAGGAAAGGGGAGCCCAAGGCAGAAGCCAGGAGGTCTGGGTTCTAATCTCTGTCAGTCTCCAACTCACTGTGTGACTCAGATCACTGCCTCACCCTGGGTTTGTTTCCGCAGCTGCAAACTGCAGGGTTCATACCAGGTAATCTCTAGGAATTTCTTCCAGCTCTGACATTCCAAACTTGTAAACCACCAAATGCTAACCATTTGCAGAGTTGCAAATTCTCCAACCCAATCAGCTAATTTCCAACTTGGGAAGACTGGCAACGTTACTGCCCTTTGGGGTTTTTTAATTTGCCCAGAACTTCATAATTATGAGGTTAGTCTGACCAGAACCCTGTGTCTTTGACATAGATGGGTGACAAACATCAACAGCTCTGCTTTGCAGCAGGATGGAGGAAAGCACAGACTGTATAAGTGACTCACTTTCTCTTTGCCAAAAGCAGTTCTTGGGCAGAGACCAGAAATCCATGGACTTCTGAGTTCCAGGCCTGGACTCAGTACACCAGGCCATGAGGCTCTGCGACAACACACTTGTGCTCTGTTTTGCTTAGTGTTTAATTCTGAAATAGATGAGAGCACTCATAACTGTATTCTTCTTTCTGAACTCACTGTCATTATTGTTAATGCAATTGGATAAAAGAGAGGAAGTTCTATTTGCTTCAATAAACATCCTAAGAAAAATCTTTGTGGCCATGCAGTAGAATAGACAGGGAGAATGTGGACTTTGAAGGAAGAGACAGAAGTCTTTGTTTTGAGAGCAAACATTTTGCTGGGTATTAAGAAAGCATAAAAAAGGTAAATATGTATGATTCCATTCTGTGCATAGCTAGGGCACCTATTAGCAAGGTGGTTAATTCTCTGAGTCTTTGTTTTCTCATCTATAAAAATGTGACTGGTAGAACTTGCCCACAATATCCTTGCAATGATGATGTATGATGAGAAAAAGCAGTTACTCCTGTTGAGGCTGCTCAGTTAATTAGCACCTTTCCCTTCTCATCCTCTCTGTTTGGAAAGCAAAATCATGTGTTCCCTACCCATCCACTGTACATTTCCACCAAAGCCCTATGCAAATCACCATCACTTAAAGCAGATGGACCACAGGCTCTTAGAGCAGGTGACTAGTGACTCGGGAGGTTAAGGGTTTCCTGGGACCTTCAGCTGCAGCCTTGCTAAAGAAATGCTCTACACTATGGGCTAACCAAATTGTCCCAGGGACTATTCTGGACACAAGAAAAGGTCTATGTAAGGCATATAAATTCTTGGACACAAAGGATGCAGATTAAGTTTTGTAATTTGTTGTGATCCACCTTTAGCCAGTTCAACTTACTTGTCCAGAATCGTGGCCCCTGTCTTGCTAGCAGTAGCAGCATCCACAGCAGACAAAGCATTAGAATGCAGAGTTGCAGTCAGGAAAGGAAGGCAGTTCAATAAGGCAATCTCTTATCTCTGCTAACTTCCTTTTTTCCCTTCTCAGAGATATGGAGAGTACTCTCTCACTACTAGCACACTGCATGCTCTCCTGTAGGCAGGAGACAAGCCTTCTCTCTCACTACCAGCACACTGCATGCTCACCTGTAGGCAGGAGACAAGCCTTCTCTCTCACTACTAGCACACTGCATGCTCACCTGTAGGCAGGAGACAAGCCTTCTCTCTATCAGTACACTGCATTGGTCACCTGTAGGCAGTTGAGTTCTCTGGGACTCTGTTTCCTCACCTCTGTAAAAGGGGAGGGTAAATTGCCCCCACAATGTTTACCAGCACTAAAGTTCCACGATCCTGGAATAACATACACTGAAGCCAACACACCAAATCCACATATGCCTTGGACTCACAGCATTCAAGGCCCATCACTCCAACCATACTACTTTCATAGCCTCTCCTAGGCATTGTGTCTTTCATTTTCTTTGAAGGAAGAATAAAGTTTATTTCCCTGTGAGAAGTCCATATCTATTCAGGAACTCTGTATCCCAACACATCTGTATCATTAAAAGCTTCCTGGGTATTTCAGATAAAAAAGTTCCAAGGATCACATTTTGAGAAACTATTAACCAGAAAGACAAAAGGAGGTAGGAAAGAGCACTTTTAATAATTTGCTCCATTTATTAGTATTCTTAGATGCTTAATAACAAATATGTATCTATCTACTAGTTCTGTAATACATAAATATACCAATAATGGAAATACATTGTAAAGTGATTATTCTCAAATCAAAGAGAACTTATTGAGGACACAGATTCTTGGGCCTTACTCCCTGTCTCCTGACTCAGACAATCTGGGAAGGGCATGTAACCGGGCAGACACAGGGTATTAACAGAGCCCCATGGTGATGCTGCTGATTGCCCAGCTTTAGAAACCAGTGTCAGAGAGCAGAGGCTCAGCAGCTAGGTCTGGCAAGCACTTCCGCCTCCTTCCTCCATGCCCAGCAGAAATAATCTCCCCTCTTGCTTGTGAACATCTGTGATAATCATCACAGAGAGCTGGCTTGTTTGTTAATGGGAGGAAGAAAAGCTATTTACCTAGTTCGCAAGCCAAGGGAGGGCTTAATTAATGTAGGAGCTGATACGATTTCCTTCTCTCTTCTTGCCCTAGGAACTCACAGGGATGACGAGAGGATTTTTAATTAATGTTTGAAAAGCATTCTGAGATCCCTGGATGAGAGGCACTGGAGAAGGGCACAACATGATTTACTGTTGTTATTAATAGTAGTCATATTAATAGAAATAATGAGGAATTCTAAAGCGATTTTTAAAAGAAAATCAATGACATCAGTTGCCAGTGTGTATTTGTGGCAAGGATATGGGAGGAAAATGAAGGAGAAGGGAAAAAAAAAGATACAAGAGAAATAAGACACCTTTTCCCTCTGCTATTTTTACCCATTAGAACTGGATAACATGTTGAAGTTATCAGAGCTCCATGACAAGTGCTTCTTACATTGTTCCTAGGTAAATTAAAACACTACTACTATTAATTCCTATGTCAGCAGTGAAAGATTCTGAGGGAACATAGTTGTGAAGGAAAGAATTTAGGATTGAAGAAATACAAATTTTGAAACTGAGATCCAGCATCTGATAAAGCCCCCAGGCCAAGGCTTACAGAGGGACCTGCTAGAGTTGTCCCAGCATCACAGACTGTGTGCTGGAGGAATCAACTTGTTTTGCACATGTCCCTGCCGACATCATGTGAGCCTGGTGTAAAACCTGAGATTGCACAGTGCTTGGTGACTGGGACCTAGGTGTGTCCTCCCTTTTTATCAGACTCAGTGCCAAGGGGCTGCCTTTACTACCCTTCCCTCAGTCCTTGGGCAGACAGCAAAGAACCACTCAACAGAATCACAGGACTTGGCTCTGGACTAGCTAGTAAAACCTAATATTGGGCACATCATAGTAGCCCCTGCCCCCAGGCCAGTGATGACAGACAGAGCCTCTGGACCTGCCTCAAGGCCGAGTGGAGTTCTTTGGCCCCAGTACATCAAACTACATTACAGTCAGCGTCACTTTTTTTAAAGATTTATTTATTTATTTTAAAGTCTAGCAGAGTTACACAGAGAGAAGGAGAGGCAGAAAGAGAAAGAGGTCTTCCATCCGCTGGTTCATTCCCTAATTGGTCGCAACGGCCGGAGCCAGCATATCTTTTTTTTTTTTTAACTGCATTATTTTTTTTTTGCATTTTTTAAACTTTTATTTGATAAATATAAGTTTCCAAAGTACAACTTTTGGATTATAGCGGCTTCCCCCCCATAACCTCCCTCCCACCACAACCATCCCATCTCCCACTCTCTCTCCCATCCCATTCGCATCAAGATTCATTTTCAATTATCTTTATATACAGAAGATCAATTTAGTATATACTAAGTAAAGATTTCAATAGCTTCTGATTAGTTCCAGTGGCCCTGCACTGTGAATACATCTTGGCAGCAAAGGTCATGGCAGTGAGTTTTGCTTCTAGCTCTGTGCTGCATTGGTCATGATGAGCTGTGGGTTTTGGATGTGACATAGCATTGTGCTGTAGGTGGCCATAGTACTGCACATCTAGGCCTACCCTAGCTGGGCAGGGTTGGGTTATAGGGATGGACTACCCCTTTTCAGATGCCTTCCCAGTTCTGCCCGAATGGCATGCCAACTGCAAATTTGAGACAAATCTGAGCTCAGGGTGTCACTGCCTCAGTGACACTGGCAACAGACTTGTGGCAAACCTCAACTCAGGGAACCACCTAGTGTTGAAGTAGCAGAAGTGTCCACAATCTCAGAGAAAAGAGGCTTCAAATTTCTGCAATGCCAACCATAAATGAAACCACATTACAAACACTGGGAAAGACACTATTCCTAGGGGGGAAAAAACTCAACAGAAAATTTTTAAAAGGCCATTTTAAAAATTTTGTTAATTTGGAGCTTACAACTTGCTATTTATCGATTTATTTCTTACTAGTTATTTAACTTTTGGCTTCATCTAAATAACTTATTGTTAATACTAGGAGATATTTAGAAAAGTTCTGACTCATAGATTAATGACCATGAATGGAGATAATTAATGTAGAGAATTTTATATGTCTGTAAGTTGTTACACAGATTTTATTGATGATAATAATGATGGTGATGACAGTGATTTCAACAAATGCTCAAATTGCAAAATGGTAGAAATTAATATTCATTATTTTGATGGGTTTTTAAAATATAATTTCATTTTACAATGAGAATGCTTTCTATAAGACCTATAATAAGAAGCGTTAGGAAGTTAAAATGGGGGCAAGCATTTGGCCTAGCATTTAAGATACTGCTTGGAATGTCTGCGTCCTATATTAGATGCTTGGGTTCAAATCTTGACTCCATTCCTGATTCTAGCTTCCTGAAAATGGGCACCCCATGAGGCAACAAATGATAATTAAAGTAGTTGAGTCTCTGCTACCCAGGTCCTGGGCTGAGTTCCCAGCTCTCAGTTTCTGCCTAGCCCAGCACTGGCCAATGAGGCATCTGGGGTGAACCAGCAGTTGAAACCTTATTCTCTCTCTCTCTCTCTCTCTCATATAAACACACACACGCACGCACACACACACATTTAAAAAATAAGTAGTTTTTAAGAAATAGAAAAGTAAATAATTCTTTAAGGCTCACAATAAAAAGCTACCGGCCCCTGCCCATTCCTTATACCCAAGTTCTTACTCCTAGGGATGCTCTTTTTCAATTCTTCAGCTATTACTTGGATGTCTAACACTATACTGCCAATTAATATGATTGAACTGTTATATTTGAATTTGTTAAAATTTTAGATATTATTTATTTCCTATTATAACAGATATTAATTCAGTTATACTACCACCTCATTTCCTCATTTTTCCAGATACAGTTATTTGTGTTGAAATAAATATTATTTATATTATCATGACTGCATAAATACTGTACACTTCTGAAACAACTGGTGCACTGTGATTATACTTCCATTCTTATATATATCCTGGATTTTTGTACAGTTATTAATTGCCTTTTTAAATTTGCTTAAGTTTCTATCTTCTTGATACTGGTGTGCTCTACATAGTCTTACAGGGCAATGAACTTCCTCTCAAAATTACTATATTTTCCACACTGTAAAAGGCTTATGATCCAGCAATCCCACTTCCAGGTATATACCTAAAAGACATGAACCTGTTATATCAAAGAGATACCTGCATCACTATGTTTATAGTGGTACTGTTCACAATAGCCAAAATATGTAATCAACAAAATGTCCATCATAAGATGAACAGAAAATGTGATATTGATGCTAACACATATACACACACAATGGTATATTATTCAGTTATAAAAAAGAATGAAATTCTACCTTTTGCATAAAAATGGATGGAACTGGAGGACATCATGTGACATGAAATATGCCAGAAAAAAAAGGACAAATACCACAAGCACTCCCTTAAATGTAGGAGCTAAAATTTAAAAAGAAAAAAAAATTTTTAAACAAAAAAAGAAAGGCCAGTTTTATGTCTCTCAAAACAATATTTAAGAATGATACACTATTATAGCTTTAATGATCTGTGATTACTTTAAAATTCACTATTTATGAGTGAAATGGTCATATTTTCACTTGATTATTGTTTCTATCCCTTCCCTATGTTCCCATTGAACTAGCATCTTTTTACTTTTTATTTCTTGAACTTTTTATTTACTGAAGCATTAAGCCTTTGACTGTAATGTAAATTAAAAATATGTTATCTCAAATATTAAGAGAGAAAGGAAAAGAAAGGAAAAGGGGGAGGAAGAACAAGTTTCATAATATTTGAACTGCATCTATGAACTATGTTGACTGTTCTCTTCATATTAATATCAGATTAACATGAGAATTGATAAGAATTGTGTTGTAGTAATTATCAGGCATTTGTTGTGATCCTTAGAAGACCCTAAGAATCTAATGTATTAGTAAATTCCTTAAATAAAAAAACAAATAAATAGCATTCATTTCTCTTCTTTTTTCCCCTCTATACTTCCTTCCCATGGTACTCTGTCTTCCTACTGTGATTGAGGCTTACTCTCTCTGTTTCACAGCTACTCTCCTGGGTTTTTCTTTTGCTATATTTGGAATTTTCTTTAACTGTTATCCTGGGACTAGCACTGAGGCTCTGTGGCTTAGCAGGTAAAACCACCTCCTGTGGTGCCAGCATCCCATATGGGCATTGGTTTGAATGCTGGCAGCCCCGCTTCAGATCCAGCTCCCTACTAATGTGCCTGGGAAAGCAGTGGAAGATGACCCAAAACCTTGGGCCTCTGCACCTACTTGGGAGACCTGGAAGAAGTTCCTGGCTCCTGGCTTCCAAATGGCCCAGATCCAGCCATTGTAGCCATTTGGGAAGTAAAATAGCAGACTGAATATCTCTTTCTCTCCCCTATCTCTCTAACTCTGCCTTTAGAATAAATAAATAAATAAATATTAAAAAAAAAAAAAAACACGGCTTTTCTCCTGTGTTGGATTCCTTATGTCTTCTATGACATGGCTTCCTCTTTAGATGCTCATTTTTATAATGTTATCCTCTATCAGCTGTATGAGAGATTACACATGAGAGATGTTGCTTTACCCTCACAGTTCATTGACGGCATTTGAGTAGTTTCCAGTTTTCCTCTCTTGCAAATCATATTCCAGTTAAGATTCATGTAATGCCTCCTTCCACAACTGAATAGCTTTCTCTGGTATATGTACTTAGAAGTAAAACTGTTGAATGTTAAAATGGGAATATATTTAATCACATAAGATATTTCTGAATTGCTCTCTAACGTAATTTCTACCAGTTCATGCTTCATGAGAAGTGCAAAAGAGTTCCCATTTAGGTCATTTCTAATTCATTATGTTGGGCACTCAATGGACCCTTTTAATATGGAGATTCATGTCCTTTAGTTCTAAGAAAATATCTGTCAGTATTTTAATTTTTTTCTCAAATTTTATTCTTTCTGGAACTTAGACAAAAATGGAATAAATATATTTTCTATTTTTTTAATTTTATATTGTCCAATTATTTATTTATTTATTTTTACCATTTAGCTTGATTGGTCTCCTTTTTAAGTTTATTTCAGTGAGAGACTGACAGCCTCATTTACTATTCTCTCCCAAATGCCCACAAGAGTCAAAGCTAAGCCAGGGCTGGAGCCAGGAGCCAGTAATGCAACCCAAGTCTTCACATGGAGAGCAGGAACCCAATTACTTGATTCATCACTATTGCCTTCCAGAGTTTTTCACTGGCAGTAACTGGAGTCAGCAGCCAAAGCCAGTTAACAAACCCAGAGTGTATGTGTATGTGCCAGGGGGAGATGGATTATCTTTCCTTAACTGACAAATAAAAATTGAATATAACATGTTTTGAAATATGTGTACACTGTGAAATGGTTGTCTTTCTAATTAACAAATACATTAACTCATTTATTTGTGCTGGGAACACTTGAAAATCTATTCTCAGCAATTTCCAAGTATAAACACAATGTTTATAGATCTCTTGAACTGATTCTTCCTGCCCAATTGAAAATTTGCATCCTTTGAACAACATTGTCCAACAATTACAAATTTTGTTCTCCCTAGAACAAAATGTTTCACTTTTTTAAAAATCCTCTCATTGGAAACATTTCACTTAATTAGGACATTTTTCAACCTTCCTTTCTTCTCTAATTATTTCCTTTCCAAAAGTATCTTGTGGTCAACTCATAGAAAATAAATATTGTCTCTTATTTCTGAGGATGTTAAGTGTAGTTGGTTTTTTTCCTGCATGGGTTTTCTTATGGTATGCTTGTTTCTTCTGAATTATTTTTATTCTATTTGTTTTAATCTCTTCTTTTTTTTTTTATTGACTGATTGTATTTACTTCTTAAATACCTGGCAACCCTTGGGTGCTTTTTTTATTTTCTAAACCGATGCACTAAAAAAATCCACAAAAGCCTTTATATTGAAATATTGAGTTTGACAATCAGTAGACTGAAAGAGGGATAGACTTCCACTTGATACATCTGTCTTTCACCCTCACCATGTATCAACTGCACTCTCTTACTGTACTTATTGTCTGCCAGTCTGAATTCTCTAACTCCCCTAGAAAATAAACCCAGATCTCTTTACAAATACACTTGGGACCTGGGTGAGCCTAGTAGGAGGAGAGTAATTTGGCATCACAAATTTAACCATCACAACAAAATAATCTGATGTCTACAGATATTCAAAGATCAGAATTTGCAGAACACTAGAGAAAATGATAGCAAAGATTCAAAGTTAATATTGCAGTGTTTTAATACAAAGCAACTACAAAATGACTGAAATATTAATTTGTACTTTATCCTTTCACCAAAGATTAGTATGCTAATAGGTTAAGATCCAGAAAGGGCAAAGATGTTAGGAAATTATTTAAAAATTCTTTTAAATGCTGACAAGTTGTTACAATTCTCAGTTTCTTCTATTTCTCTAGAAATAATCTGATACACATAACCAAAGCTGGATTACCAGGGGTTACATTTTATATACCAGAAAAATAAATAATTTGCTAATGGTAATGAGCTTTATTTAGCATAAATCAAATCCTCATCAATTTTTTCTATCATGATTTGGGCATTTCTAAACAAACAAGGAGAAACCAAATCATTCATTAGAGCACTCTACCCTATATTTTGTAAGCTACTTTCTAATTATTTATAATAAATTAATTTTTCCAAAAGTAACTAATTACTAATATTACTATCATTTATATTGAATCCTAAATGGTCTTAATCCAAAATAAATTCTCAATGTTCCATTCTTTATACCTCCAAATATTCCCTTCTTTCTGCTTTCAAACATGAACGGGGCTCACCTATCCTGGAAAACAAAGAAACATGATTTGATTCTGCAAATTCTTCTGAGTCCTCATTTGCTTTCTTCATGATTCCATTCACTACCAAAACACTCTAACAAATTCTTTACTTTTACTGCTCTTGTGTCCATACAAACGGATTCATGTTGCACTCCAGGGACCATGCCATTATCATCATAAAGCTGTCATCTTTTTGCCCACTTGCCTTAGCTTCAGCATCAAAAACCATCTCCTGACTATCACTTTAAGCTCTTATATTGACACCTTTCCTATGTATTTCGTCCTGCTGACCATGCCAACTTTCCTCACGAACTATGTAAGTCGTACACATTTTTGAAGGCATAGGCCAAAGCCTTCCCTAAAAGCACTTAAAAACGCTCTACCTGGTCTTCAAATTTGGCACTCATACATACTACCATAAATTATTATTTTGACTGAAAATTTCTTGAAAACAAAACTTTTTTCCCCTCTCATACTGAGTCCCAGCAGCTCCACTTCCAATCCAGCTCTCTGCTGTGGCCTGGGAAAGCAGTAGTAGATGGCCCAAGTCACTGGGCCCCTGTGCCCACAAGGGAGACCTGGAGGTAGCTCCTGGCTCCTGGCTTAAGATCTGCGCAGCTCCAGCCATTGTGGTCACCTAGGGAGTGAACCAGTGGATGGAAGACCTCTCTCTATCTCTCTCTTTCTCTCTCTTTCTTCCTCTCCTCCTCTCTGTGTGTAACGTTAACTTTCAAATAAAATAAATAAATCTTAAAAAAAAAAAAAAGGTTTACTCTCCCAGACTTGTGAATCCCAATGCAGTTGAATTTATTTCAGATGCAAGAAAGATTAATTTGATTATAAATATTTATATTAATTTCTGTAGTTGATGGAGAGAAGTTTCAGACTGTAAGGGCATTTTTAAGTCTTAGAAAACCAAAAACCATATGATACATGGGATTAAAAAAAAAAAACTAGAAACACAAAATATATTTTATTTAAAAGACTAGAACATAGAAAAATCACAAATGTGAAAATTAAGCAAAATATCCCTAAACAGCCGTAGGTCAAAGACTTGTAATGAAATAAATTAGAAAATATCTTAAGATGAATAAAAGTGAACTCACAATATGGCAAAATATATGGGGTATAGCTAAAGCAATGCTTAGAGGCAAATTTATAGCCATAAATGCTTTTATTTTTTTAAGCTTATTATCTATTTTTATTTGGAGTATAAATCAAATTTGGTAGAACTTTCAGTTTCTATGCTTTTATGAGATAAAATATTTTTAATTTACATTATAGTCAAAGGCTTCATGCTCCACTAAATAATGAGTTCTAAAAATAAAAGACCATAGTTCAGCAGGAACATAGGCAAGTGCTATAAACAATTGAATGAAAAGATGTCAATTTTGCTCATATGCAGTAATTTTAAAATACTTACAGATCATTAAAACTATAATAGTATATCATTTTTAACAATTTGACAAATATTTAAAACAAAGTTTAAAATAAAATAAGACAAAGTTTGATAAAACATTATACTTGCAACAATACTTATACATGAAAAGCTTAGTCTCTATTTTTTTTTAATTTTGGATACCACATATGAGGGAGAATAAATGATATTTGTCCTTCTGTGCCCAATGTATTTCATTCAATATAATGCCTTCTAGATGCAACCATTTTTATGCAAATTACAGAATCTCATTTTTATAGCCAAATAATATTCCATTTTACATATTATATATCACATTTCTTTATCCATCCATCTGGTGATGGACATGTAAGTTGATTCTATATTTTTACTATTGTGAAGAGTGCTACTATAAACATGATGGTGCAGGTATCTGTTTAATACAATGTGTTCAAGTCTTTTGGGAACACACCCAGTAGTGGTATATGGCAAGTCTACTTCTCGTATTTTAAGAAATCTCTATACTGTCTTCCACAGTGGATGCACCAATTTACATTTGCACCAGCAATGTATAAAGAATTCCCCTTTCTCCACATCATCGCCAGCATTTGTTGCTCCTTGACTTTAGGTTAATAGCCATTCTGGCAGGGGTGAGGTAATACCTCATTGTGGTTTTGGTTTGCATTTCCCTGATGGCTAATGATGTTGACCATTTTTTCATGTTTTTGGTGGCCATTTGTATTTCTTCATTTGAAAACTCTATTAGGGGCCAGCGCTGTGGCTCACTAGGCTAATCCTCCGCCTTGCGGCGCCGGCACACCAGGTTCTAGTCCCGGTCGGGGCGCCGGATTCTGTCCCGGTCGCCCCTCTTCCAGGCCAGCTCTCTGCTGTGGCCAGGGAGTGCAGTGGAGGATGGCCCAAGTCCTTGGGCCCTGCATCCCATGGGAGACCAGGAAAAGCACCTGGCTCCTGCCATCGGATCAGCGCGGTGCGCCGGCCGCAGCGCGCTGGCCACGGCGGCCATTGGAGGGTGAACCAACGGCAAAAGGAAGACCTTTCTCTCTGTCTCTCTGTCTCACTGTCCACTCTGCCTGTAAAAAAGAAAAAAAAAAAAACCTCTATTAGGGTCCTTTGCCCACTTTTTTTCCTGCACTTGAATATTTGAGGAAAAGATGACAGAGTAAAGTGCTTTTATTATCTTATACAAAGGGTACACACCATTAATGTGACATGACTGTTGACCTTTGTACATTTGAGTTGGGCTATAGTATTTGTCTTTGTTTTCTGGATTGTAAGGATTCTTTCTCTTTTTTTAAGATTTATTTATTTATTTGAAAGGCAGAGTTACAGAGAGGAAGAGGGAGAGGGGGAGGGAGAGAGAGAGAGAACTACCATCCACTGGTTCACTCCCCAAATGTCAGCAAATTTAGATTGTTTTAGGTAAGTCAATAACCCACCTACCACTTTCAGAAATTAAAAAAGGAGCACCAAATTAAACCAAAGAAAGAAGGAAGGGAATAACAATTTTCAGAGTGGGAATATATCAAACACAGATTATGAAAAGTACAGGAACATCTACAAAATCAAAACATTTTTCTTGAAATAACAGAAAAAAAGCCTTTAAGAAAAATCAAAAAAAAGAGAGAAGATTCACATTCTGTTCTATAAAATCAAAAATGAAAAGGACCCTTTAAAGAAATAAATATAATTAAACATAATTGTAAGTGAATACATTCTACAGAAGCAAATTAAAAAACCAAAATAAAATGAACTGTCTCTCCTAGACACACACCCAGAAAGACTATTCAACCAGACTCAAGAAGAAATAGAATATTTGGATTGATAGGTAACAAGGAAGATAATTTGTAAGCAAAAACTTCCCACAAATAGAAGTCTAGACGATTTCATTGGTAAAATTTGCCAAATACTCAGAGTTAACACCAATATTTCATGAAATCTTACTCCCCAAAAAAGTAAAGAAGAAGATGAGGAGGGAGCATTTCTTAACTCATTCTACGTGGTCAATATTATCTTTTTTTTTTTAATTTTTTGACAGGCAGAGTGGACAGTGAGAGAGAGACAGAGAGAAAGGTCTTCCTTTTGCCGTTGGTCCAGCCCCCAATGGCCACCGCACCGTGCTGATCCGATGGCAGGATGGAAGCATAGCTGGGACTTGAACACTAGCTCTCTGACATAAGATGTAGGTGTTCCAAGTGACATCTTAACTGCTGCACACATAATTCCTTCTAATCACAATAATCACCTTTGAATTCCCAAACCAAACACATATCAACTCTCACTCAAAACCCATGGCAACGAATTTAGACTCAAAACACACTGATAGAAAGAAGGGAGAAAAAAACAGAAAATAAATTGGAGGCACTTTCACCATATCAATCTGTGTTCCTCAAACTAAATATGACAGGGAAGCAAATTTTACCATGAAAAAGGGAAAGATAGCACCCTTATTAAGTGACTATTCTTCTCAAGTATTGGCCATTGAATGATTTCCAAGGTACATGCAGAATCTTGAGAATATTCAAACCAATGGCATCATCTTCAAAGAAAGGAAATATTACCCATAGAATTTTAACCTTTATTTAATATTTAATATTAATTTAATATTTAATATTTAAAAGCTGACTCAATATTATGATCATTTTGTTGTGCTTACATGGGGCAACTTCCATTTTAACCACACTGTATTCAAAGCACTTATAGATTTATTTAATTTTATTATCACCATCATCATTTAAAAAATAGATCTATTAGTATGATTTTCAAGATTCCAAAATTGAAATATAGATCTAACTTATTTTCTTTGCAGTCTGGTTTTTCACAGGATCTGACACCATTCATTTCTCAAACCATTTTTTCAAAAAGATATCACAATAGGCCGGCGCCGCGGCTCACTAGGCTAATCCTCCGCCTTGCGGCGCCGGCACACTGGGTTCTAGTCCCGGTCGGGGCGCCAGATTCTGTCCCGGTCGCCCCTCTTCCAGGCCAGCTCTCTGCTGTGGCCTGGGAGTGCAGTGGAGGACTGCCCAAGTGCTTGGGCCCTGCACCCCATGGGAGACCAGGAGAAGCACCTGGCTCCTGGCTTCGGATCAGCGTGGTGCGCCCACTGCAGCGCGCTGGCCGCGGCGGCCATTGGAGGGTGAACCAACGGCAAAAGGAAGACCTTTCTCTCTCTCTCTCTTTCTCTCTCACTGTCCACTCTGCCTGTCAAAAAAAAAATATATCACAATAACAAATAGGACATTAACCAGTGACTTGGCCACATGAGGGGTCTTTAAAAGGTTTTGCACTAGTTATCACATGTCTGAACTGGATCTACTTTGAAACACTAAGGATTAAGACATTAGTTTGAAAAAAGCCCCTATTGTGGGTATTTGGGATAGCAGGTAAGATGCTGCCTGGGACTCCAGCATCCCATATCAGATTGCCTGGGTTCAAATCCCAGTCCTGCCAATTCCAGCTTTCTGCTGACATGCACCTTGGGAGGGGATGACAGTTCAAGTACATGGATCTCTGTTACCCATGTGGAAGACCCAGACTGAGTTCCAGGCTCCTTGCTTTGGCCTGGCCCATTTTGGAGTGACCAGCAGATGGGAGATGTCTGTGTCTCTCTGCCTTCCAAATAATTAAAAACAAAAATAAAGACTAAAAACTCCCCAAGAGAAATGAAAACACATATCGACACAAAATTTTGGATGCATTTTCATAATAGTCCCAAACTAGAACTAATTCAAATGACCATCAACTGATAAAACTGGTTAAACTGACCATTCAGATATAAAACATGTAGCATAGTCATATAATAAGATATTATTCAGATATAAAATGAAATGAAATATTGATACACACAGTATGGAGAAGCCTCAGAAACATTGTTAAGAAAAAAACTACAGACAAAAGGATAACATATTACATGATTGCATCTATATGAGTTGTACAGGAAAGACAAGTTTATGAAGATGGCAAACAGACTAGGTTGAAGAGTGGGATTTGAGAACTGACTGCATATGATGAGCACTGGGAATCTCTATCAGTATTGAAAATGTTTCCAGGGGCTGGCATTGTGGCATAGTGGGTAAAGCCATTGCCTGTGGTGCCAGCATACCATTTGGATGCCGGTTCTAGTCCCAGCTACTCCACTTCTGATCCAGCTCCCTGTTGATGCACTTGGAAAAGCATCAAAAGTGCTTGGGCCCCTGCACCCACATGAAGACTGGAAGAAGCTCCTGGCTCTTCGCTTTGGATTGGCCCAGCTCCAGCTGTTGCAGCCATTTGGGGAGTAAATCAGCAAATAGATGATCTTCCCCCACACACACACTCTGTAATTTTGCCTTTCAAGTCAATACATAAATCTTTAAGAAAAAGAAAATGTTTCCAGGAACCAGCATTGTGGTGTAGTGGATAAAACCACAACCAATGACACCACATCCCATATGGGTGCTAGTTTGTGTCCAGGCTGCTTCACTTCCTATCCAGCTCCCCACTAATGGCCTGGAAAAAGCAGCAGAAGATGGTCCAAGTGTTTGGGCTCTTGCCACCCATGTGGGAGACCTGGATCAAGTTCTTGGCTCCTGCCTTCAGCCTGGCTCAGCCCTCACTGTTGCAGCCATCTGGGGAATGAACCAGCAGATGGAAGATTCTCTCTCTCTCTCTCTGTAACTCTGACTTTCAAATAAATACATCTTGAAGGAAAAAAAAAGGTTTCCAGACTGGGTTGTGGTGACATTGGTGTAACTGTAAATTTACAAAAAAAAAAATTGAGTTATATATTTAAAACATATATATTTTATTATGTATACATTATGCTATAATAAATGCAATTTTAAAAACTATCAAAAAAGTGCCTATCATAGTAATATAAATTCTTCTAAAATTTGAAACAAAAACAAATAAACTTATGGTAAAACTTGAGAGGAAGACTAGTAAAATCACTGAAATTTTCCAAAAACAATGCCCCAAGAAATTAAGCAGTTTACAAATGGGTAGCTTACTTTAAGAAAGAGCAATACAATATTGAAAGTGAACTCAAGTAGAGTTTTTAAATATCAGTTATAGTGGGAAAAATGATCCTGTTCAAACCCGAATTGAGGAGTACTAATAAACAGCATAAACAATAACCAACACCATCACATCTAAATCAGTTCAACTTGCACAATTATGACTGAAAAGCTGAGCAAGCTTTCTGTCTGACAGATACCAAAATTGTTGCACACAGATCAGCTGCAGATAAAAAGCAGAACATTCAATGAAAAATCTACACAATGGATCAAGATCCTAAAGCATTTATTTGAAGAATTGTAACAGTACATGAAACATGGGTATGCCAGTATGATCCTGAAGACAAAGCACAACCAAAGCAGTAGCTATGGCAAGAGGTGCTAATTGTCTGGATTGTAATGAATCAGTCAAGAGCAAAGGTCAAGGTAGTCATTTTTAGGGATGCTCAGGGTATCCGCTTTCTTAAGGACCAAAGAATGGTAACATATGCTTATACTGAGGGTGCTTTAAGAAAGTTATCCAAACCTCAGCAAAAAAAATACCCAAGAAATCTTCACAGAGAATCTTCTCCATCATGACATTGCTCCTCCTTATTTCTCTCACACACACACAAAAAAATGAACAATTTTGTGGGATGCTTTATGGAAAGTCACTAAGTATCCATATTACATTCCTGATTTGGCTCCCTGTGATTTCTTTGGTTGCCTAATCTCAAAAAACCTTTAAAGGGAGCCAATTTTTCTTCAGCTAATTATGTTTAAAAAAAATGCATTTACATGATTAAATTCATAGAATCTAGTTTGTTTGTGGATGGCTGGTTCTATCACTTAAAAAAAAATGTATACCAAACTCAATGGAGCTTATATTGAGAAATAAGGCTCATGTGCTTTATTTTTATCTTTTAATTCCATTTTTATGAACTTTAAAAAGTCCCTTTATACATGACCTAACTTATTCCTCAATGAGTGTACATTTGTTTTTTACACTAACTCCTTAGGATAGTTTATATCTGCTTTTAATAATTAATGATTGTATATTAACAAATAATCCAACAAAACTTCAAGTCTAAATATTTGTTATCACATAAAATGCCCTAAAGATTCAAATATTGATTTCTTTAAAAAAATTTATTTGAAAGTCAGAGTTACACAGAAAGAAGGAGAGGCAGAAAGAGAGAGAGGTTTTCCATCTTCTGGTTCACTCCCCAATTGGCAGCAATAGCTGGAGCTGCATCAGATCCAAAACCAGGAGCCAGGAGCTTCCTGTAGGTCTCCCATATGGGTGCAGGAGCCCAAGGAGTTGGGCCATTTTCTACTGCTTTCCCAGGCCATAGCAGGATCTGGACTGGAAGTGGAGCAGCCAGGACTTGAACCGGCACCCGTATGTAATACCGGCACTACAGACAGTGGCTTTACCTGCTATGCCACACAGCACTGGCCCCTCAATTTTTTGATTTCTCAAGTTCAAAAGAAGTAAGCCAGCATTCAGCTCCAAGTTCTGATAGCCTGTTCTTCAGTTCCTGTTTAAGTGTATTTCTTGGATAACATTGTCTTTGTGGGTCCTAATACACCAGAAACTATTTGTACATGTTCTTATGAACATGGATCTAAGATATGACAAAATGTGACTTATTTCACATTTAATAAATGTATTAAAAAATTATCCTAAAGTCTTTTCTAATGAGAACAAGAAGGTGATGTTTCAAGTTTCTAGATAGATTTAGACAGATATATATAGATATCAATACAGATAAATAAATATATATTTCATATATATACACACAAAGAGATAGATTATGTATGTGCTTTTTACATATACTATTATTCATTATTTATTATTAATCTTTAACTGTGTGCCAGATTTATTGCTGGTACTGAAAATAAAGCATTAAACAAGAAATAAAGGGGGTCCTTGCCTCCAATAACATATCTAAGTGGACAATAAATAAATAAAAATTTTTAAAAATTAGAGAATAGACGTTTTAATATAAAGAACTAAAATAGAGCAATGTTAGAGATTAGCTGAGTATGTATTTTTTATTAGGTTGTTAGGGAAAGCCTCTGTTGAAGTGATATTTAAACTGAAACTTGAAGGAGCAGATAAAACAAACACAACAAAATAGGGGAATAACACCATGGTGTTTAAGTAGAACAAGCCTGATTTGTTGAAAACAAAAAAGAGCCCGCTGGGGGCTAAACAACAGTGGTTAATGAGAAGGTGGTATAAGAGGACGTTGAAGATCTAGGAAGGAATCAGAATAGGAAGCTATTTGTGTAAAATAGGAAAGATCTAGCACAGAGAAATTGACAATGGTGGATACCAAGGGCATCAAACCCCAGCATGGTGATTCTGCCTATTGATTTGGTTCTCTTTGGCTTTATGCCCTATTTTTGGGGTGACTTAATTGGAGTCCAAGTATTCTCATCAACCTATAAAAAGAATAATGGTGAAGTCTTCCAGTAAAGACAGCTCCATCAGTTCTTATGGTGACACAACCTCTCTGCCCCCCCCCAAAAAAAGTAGAAAAAAAATGGGAAAAAAAGTATAAACATGTCAAAACTCAAGATAAACAGCTCATGGGTGAGAAAAGGAAAAAAACACAAAGAAGTCAACTGGACTGAAGCCAGGAGATAAAGACTTCTAGTTTTGGAAGAAGATAATGACAGCCACAGGGGAAAAATACAGTAGTCAGGCTCAGTGGTTAAAGTCAGAAGCTTTAGTGGGACTCTCCTTTTGGAAAAACACACTGAAAAGCATTCCCACTATTTATCTAGAGTAGAGGTTCCCACCATGAGCTGCTTATACTACGCTTCCACAAAGGACATATGGCAAATGTCTGGAGGCATTGTGATGGTCAGAACTGGGGAGGGAGAGGTTCTGCTCACACACAGAATGTAGAAGCTGGAGATTCTGTGAAATACACACACGCACACACACACACACACACACCCCAAACAACTGCCTCGCTGAGAATGTCAACAGTGCCAATGTGGACTATAAAGTGCCATGTCACACTGGTGAGAAACACTGATCTACAGATGCACTTGTAATCATTTACAAGACTGGAGACATCAGAAAACACAGGCAAAGTCTCTAAACCAAAAACTAAGTCAAGCTGTCCATTGGCTCACTGAATGGATCTGTGAATTCTCCAACATCACGTAGAAGCAAGAGCCACAAAACGAGTAAGATTTGCTTAAGAACTGCCATGCTGAAAAACAATCACAAATTCTTTCCAGGCCAGGCATTTGAAGCAGTGCTAAAGTTATCACTGGGATGCCTGCATCCAATATCAGAATGCCTGGGTTCAGGTTCCTGTTCTGTTTGTTGTTCTAGCTCCCTGCTAATACACACCATGGGAGGGAGCAATGATGGCTCAAAAATTTGTTCTGTCACCCAACTCAATTCCATATTGAGTTCTGGGCTCCTGGCTTCCATCAGTCCAGTTCTGGTAGTTGTGGGCATTTGAAGAGCAAATCAGTGAATAGAAGCACTCTCTCTCTCTCTTTCTCTCTCCCTCCCCCCCCCCCCGCCTATCAAGTGAAAATAAAAATAAGTAAAATTTTCAATAAAACAAAGTCTCTAGAAGGAAAAGAATGGGAACAGAATCAAGGTGTGTATGTGTGAGAAGCAATACCAACTGTGGGGGGAGTGAGGGAGGAAGGGGAATAACATCCTTCTTAGAATTGCATCTACAAAGCACATTGAATCTGTTAAGAACTAATTTAAAATTTTTAAAAAAGAAATGCAAAATAAAAACCACTTTTCTACCTCTATACTTCTCACAATGAGAAAAACAAAAATTTAAACCACAAAATACCATTTTTACTTATCATATGCACCAAGATAAGATAACGATAATGACAGTAAATTAGTGAGAAAGCAAGAAGCAGTTATGTCATTGGTGGCCATGAATAATTTCAATAAATCAATTTGGACATCTTTCCTCCAAATTAAAAAAATAAACATGCCCATTTACTCAGCAAAGCTGTTCCTAAAAATTGCTCTTATAAATAGACTTACACATATTGGAAATTAACCATTGACATGAATATTCACCAAAGTATTATTTGTACTAGGAAAAAGTGCCCTAAGGAAGTAAATTAAATAAGTAATGAAAAATCTTCCAAAATGCATGGTAGTATGCAGTCATTTTTAAGTTAGTATGCTCAACACTGACTGATGAGTGATTTTCGGAATCTTTTCAGTGAAAAACAAATCTAGGCTTCTATGTAAAGGGGAAAAGTCACATAAGCACATGTGTTCTTATATCCATAGGAATAGCATGTTCATGGAAGAATACACTAGAACTAGTGTCAGTAGTTATTGTCATTTTAAAAAAAAGCTAAGTATCTGGGGGATATGGGTGGAATATTTTAAGTTTTGGACCAGACTCATGCATCTGATACTCAGGTAAAATGAACTTTAGCCTATGTCATATGTTCTAATGTATATTACAAGTCTTTATCTTTTTTTGCAATGTACTAAAGTCAGAGCCATTTTTCAGTGAAGATATGTGTACTGAAAATAGAGGCCCCTTCTCAATGTCTTGTTTATTAAGAACCATTTTTCATCTCTTTTGGCTTCATTGTATGGTTTGTACTGTGGTCACTCTTAGAAGGAATTTGTATGTAGTCACCTATGTTCATGTCTGCTCCATCCTCAAAGATCATACATCCCTTGTGGTCATTCCTAGTGCCTTATTCATCTCTGTATTTATCACATTTCCAACAAATACGTGTTGAAGCCCCACATCTCTCATCCTTGCATTTCGCATGGGAAGGAACTCTCCTGGGGAGGGGGCAGAAAGTTGCCACAGACAGGGACATATGGCACAGCCCAGTTAGCACGAGCTGCCCATCCATCCAGAAGCAATCTGACTGCCCTGTCCCCTTGGTTACCCTGACTGGTCACTTGACTATTCAGCTGCCCTCGTTATTGTAATCCCTCAGATGGCCATCTGCTCTGCTCACAAGGGAGAGCTGGCCCCAGGGAGCAGTACTCAGCTGCCCTGCATCTTCAAATCAGGTCAATTACACCACTGCCCCTTAATTGCTCCTGACGGCGCAGCTATTGTGCATGAACCATCAGTAATTTCCAGTTCGTTGTGGCTAAAGATTCTGGGCTAATGAAGGATCCAACCTGTCCCCCAGGATCCCTGGCATCACCGTTTGTACTGTTGCTCAGGATGCCTGGTTCCATTTCACACCCTATTGGCTGCTGCATTTCAAGCTAAAGTGTAGGTTAAAAGAAAGCCATTCCAAAAAGGACAGGGCAAGAGGAAGTGTCATGTAAAGACCTTGGGTCATTTTCAGAAAAAGCGAGCGGGACCGGCACACTGCTGACATCAACACTAACCATCCTTTGAGCAGCAGTCTGCAGCCCTGAACACAGGCGCTGAGGTTGTCTTTGTTGGTTTTGGTGGTTGTTTTTCATCTGAAGAAGGACCAGTCCCACAGAGGATTGAGGCAATAGCTTACTGGGCCAAATTTAGGGACTTTTTAAAAATGTCAGAAAAGTGAAATTATCCTTCTAAGTCTTCTCACTTGAGAAACGCTGGTGTTCATTTTTCATCTTGTCCTGGAACAAATGAATAATCTAGAGAACTCAAAACACTGTGAACAGTTGGGTTCCTTTTGTCTGAGTGAGAACAAAGGAAAAATTGATGGAAATGTTCCAGGTGGCACATTGAAAAGCAAAGATTTGTAACAAAAAACCATCCTCTCTTAGCTTTGGCTGACACTGTGAAATTAAACCTTTAAAGTCCCGCCCCCAGCCTCCTCTCCACCTCCCAGTTTCTTCTATCTCATATGATATTAGGAGCTAGATGAATATTGGAATGTATTCTCAAGGTCAAGGCTTTTGTTGCTACCATAATTGATAAAGTAGTAGAAAGCAGATGTCCTGTCAATGTAACCTTCCCCATTTTCAGACGAGTGTGACTGGAGTTCAGGTTCACATACACTGTTTCCACATGGTATCCCTGTAATATGACAAAAAGCTGCCTATGTTATCAACTCACAGTGTTACAATTAATTATTTCAAATCCAAAATTCTTTCTTGGGTTTAAAAAAATTTCTAAATAAAAGAGCAGTTTTAAGAACAACTATCAAAAACCTTCCCTTTGAAACTGGGCCAGGTTGTCTCTGGCCATACCACCCTGAACGTACCCAATCTCATCTAAAACTGAGCCAGGCTGAAGCCGGGAGCCAGGAGCTTCATCTGGGTCTCCCACTTGGGTGCAGGGGCTCAAACACTTGGGCCATTAATGTTCCCCTACTTTTCCCAGGCCATTAGCAGGGAGCTCGATCAGAAGTGGAGCAGCCAGGACGTGAATCAGCACCTACATAGGATGCAGGTGTTGTAGGCGGTGTCTTTACCTACTACACCACAATGCTGGTCCCCTATGCTTTGTTTTTCAGTCAAATCTGTAGTTTTCTCCACGTTAAGTATTCTGCCTTTTAAGTGATCATTTTAAAAGGTTATGTGGCCTCACACAAGTTTATATGGCACAAGCAAAACTTCACTGTACTACCTTAAAACTTCTTTTCATCAGTTTACTTAACAGATTAACCACAGCGGATTTACTGTTGTTTCCCCTAATCAGAATATCACTGAAGGATAAAGATGCATCAAATAGTGTCCTCAGTCTTCAACCACAGTAATAAAAAGTCAAAAGGACAAAAAATTACTTTAAGAAATAGGAATAGATAGGATAACAATATGTTTTCCCTCTACCTAGATTTATTGCTAGATTTATTGCCTGGGGCCGTGCAAATTAAACTGACAAAAAAAGATTACAAGAGAAAAATAAACAGAGGTGTATTGATATGTGTGTCACACATACTCATGAGAACATTCAGTGATGAGTCACTCGAAAGGCTGGTTAGAATTTGGAGTTATACAGCATCTTAACAAAAAAAAAAGTTTCAGAGAAATGACAGATCAAACAAAAAGAACTTTTAGCTTTCAAGGGTAGCAAATCATAGGAAGGCAAATGTTTCAAAGCATCTTTTCTGTTGTCATAACCGAATACCCGAGATGGGGTAACTTATACAGCAAACAGGCTCGTTTCTTACCATTCTGGACTCTGTGAAGTCCCAAAGCACAGCAGCAGCACCTGCTCAGCGTCTGGAGAGAGTCTTCTAGCTGGGTCACCACAGGGCAGAGGACATGTCGCGGTGAGACAGGGCAAGCCTGCTCAGGACTCTCCTCCTCTTCTTATAGAACCCTTAATACCATCATGGGGGTCCCATCCTCATGACCTCATCGAATCCTAATTACCTCCTAAAGGTACTGCCTCCAAATACCATTAAGATGTGAATTTGGCAATTAAGTTCCATGTACATGCGCTTCTAGAGAACACACTGGAACCATAGCAGCCAATGTGAGGGAGAACTAATGAAAGATAAGGACTGGTGAGTAAGGAAGGCTTGCTAGGCATACTCCTCTGGTTTACTCTCTAGGCTGACAAAGGTTTAGCGTTTTCCCCAGAGATTAACCTCTAGCCTTCTTGGTAGAGACGGAAGGACACACATCTTTACAAATTTATATCCTGCTTTTAGGTAAACAGGAAAAAGGCAGATAGCTTTTCTTATATCTGCTTCTTTTTAGTTGTATTCAGTTCAAAATAATAAGTATGCTCAAGTGACTTATTTTGAGATGTTATATTCGTCTACCTTTCATTAATGACAGCTGAAAAATATTGAAAGGAAGCTCACTCACTTAAACATTTGAATACTAATTGCTTTAAACATCATTAACTTGGAATACAATAGAAAGCCCAGGAATAAAATCTCACATTTGTAGTCAAATGATTTTCAAAAAGATGCCCCTACCACATCAATGGAGAAAGTAGAGTCTTCTCAATAAGTAGTGCAGGGGAACCTGGAATTCTGCTGGCGAAAGAATGAAGTTGAGGGACCAACAAGGTGGAATAACAGGTTAAGCCACAGACTGCAGTGCAGGCATCCCATAAGGTTGCCAGTTGGAGTCTTGGCTGCTCCACTTCATATCCAGCTCCTTGCTAATAGGGAAAGAAGCAAGGACGGCCCAAGTGCTTGGGCCCCTGCACCCATGTAGGAGATCTGGAAAAAGGTCCTGGCTTCTGGCTTTGGATCAGCCCAGCCCCAGCTGTTGTAGCCATTTGGGAAGGATGGAAGACCAGTGGATGGAAGACCTCTCTCTCTTTCTTTGTCTCTCCCTTTCTCTCTCTCTTTGTAACTCTGCCTTTCAAATAAATAAAATAAATCTTTAGAAAAAAAATATAGTTGAACCCTTACCTTACATGATACACAAAATGAACTCAAAATGGATCAACCCCTAAATGTAACAGCAAAAGACATAAAATTTTTTGCAAGAAAACAGAAGGAAAGTCTCATAATATTGGATTTGGCAATGATTTCCACAGTGTAACCCCCAAAATGCAGGAAACAAAGAAGAAAATAGATGAATTGAACCTCATCAAAATTAAAAATTTCTGTGTATCAAAGAAATTAAAATTTCCTGTGTATTGAAAGGATATTTCCCAATAGTATACCTGAAAGATGATTGCTGTCTAGAACACATATAAACAACTACATCTCAGCAACAAAGAATGAACAACAAAATATTTTAAAGGGGCAAAGGACTTGAATAGATGTTTCTCCAAAGAAGATATACAAATAGCCAATAAACACCTGAAAACTGTAAATCAAAACTATGAGGCCAGCGCCACGGCTCAATAGGCTAATCCTCTGCCTGCGGCGCCGGCACCCCGGGGTTCTAGTCCTGGTCAGGGCGCCGGATTCTGTCCTGGTCGCTCCTCTTCCAGTCCAGCTTTCTGCTGTGGCCTGGGAGGGCAGTGGAGGATGGCCCAAGTGCTTGGGCCCTGCACCCGCATGGGAGACCAGGAGAGGCACCTGGCTCCTGGCTTTGGATCAGCGCGGTGCGCCGGGCGCAGCACGCTGGCCACAACAGCCATTGGGGGGTGAACCAACGGCAAAGGAAGACCTTTCTCTCTGTCTCTCTCACTGCCCACTCTGCCTATAATAAAAAAAAAAAAGAATTAAAAAAAAAAAAAAAAACTATGAGATACTATTTCATGCTCATTAAAATGGGCCACAGCAGAGAGCTGGATTGGAAGAGGAGCAACCGGGACTAGAACCCGGCGCCGCAGGTGGAGGATTAACCAAGTATGCCACGGTGCCGGCCCCAGTTGTTCATAATTTTATTATGAAAACTTTTACTTTCCTTTTAGAGTGATGGAAAGTTCTAGAGTTAGTGGTATTTTCTGTACAACATTGTAAATTAATTTAATGCCACTGAATTGTATATATACTTTAAAACTGTAAATGGTCGTATATTATATATAATCAACCCAATAAAATAATTTCATTAAAAAGGATAGTAAAATAAACCCATGGACTTATCTTCAAGATTTATTAGTCTTCAGTCAATCTTATTTATGTCTTTATTCCTTCTATCTCACACTTAATTATTTCAAAACAAATCCCAGAAACTATATAGTTTTATCCATAATTATTTCAGTATGTTTCCCTAAAACATAAGAATTTTTTCTTAAAACCTAACTATTATCACACTTAATACTAGCAGTGATGTTTTCCTAATATCATTAAGTATTCAACCAGTGTTTGCGTCTCCCCAGTGGACTTACAATGTTTGTTGATTTAGCAACGTTTGAAATATGATGCAAACAAGGTCACATAGCCTTTACTTGTTATTTCTCTTGTCACTTTCAATCTTCAGGTTCTAACCCTTTTTTATTTTCTTCACAATTGAACGATTGAACAAACACATTGTTTGTCCTACAAAGCACCTTAGATTCTGAATTTTGATGATGACATCCTCATGGTATTGTTTAATGTGTACCCATATCCCCTATATTTCTTAAAAACAAGCAGTTGTACCTAGAGTCCTAAGGAGGTGCAAATTGGATATTTTTAATAAGCATGCTTTAAGGTTGTGTTGAAAATCATTTCATTAACTATGTAATATTTAGCTAGTTCTTTTCTTCATCGTACTGAAATTGATCAGTGTGTTCAGATGTTATCAGATATAGTCCTTCAAAAGTTCTATATCTGGAGCAGGTGTTTGGCCCTGATGGTTAAGTAACACACATCTCATTACACAGTGCCCAGGTCTGACATCCAGCTCCACCGGCGGCTCCAAATACTGCTAATGGAGACTCAGGAAGGTAGTAGTGATGGATCGAGTAGTTGGATCCCTGCCACTCATATGAAAAACCTGGATTCAACGATTGGCTGCCAGTTTTCGAGCCTTGACTCAGCCCATTTCCAACTGCTACGGACATTTTGGGGAGTGGACATTTGAGTCAGTGGATGGGAATTCTCATTCTGTCTCTCCCTATCTCTCTGTCTAATAGATATTTTTACTAAAAATATTCTATACTTAATTGTCTTATCAACTATTAATAATATCACTTAGATCTGTTCCTTCCTTAGGGTTTGCAAAATGACGTTTAATTCTGCTGTTCTTCTTTGATTAGTTGTAATACATCTATAAAAATAAACTTTACCTCATCAACTATTTTATTCCATTTCTATGGGATAACAGAAAAGATAGAATAAATACTTGATTTAAAGGCAGCAAGAGCACTACCCCCCAAAATCCCACATCAGACTTGTCCACAAGTACAAATGAGTCAGTCCCTCAAAATATCCAGAAATAATAGAGAGAAGATCAGTCACAGGGAAGGGGCATTTGAGCACCCAAAGTTCCTGTGCAAACAAAGAACACCTTAGTAAAATTAAAGTTGTTTTTATAAATACTGTAATACCCAGAGGTTCCTGAAGCATGGGAATAATACTCAAGCTATGTTAAATTCTATTGTATTATCAAAGCAATGGGAAGAGAAAAATTATGTAATAAAGTAGGGCAATTACAAAAACATTTGCAATTAAACAATCTGTCATCCTTAGCTCATATGTTAGAGCCAAGAGCACCAGATGAGTAAAGAATTAGATACAATGAAACAGAAGAAGCATGGAAACAGTGAATGTTTATTTGACTTTGTCATAAAATTCCTAAGCAAACAATAAAGGGAAAAGAAACTACACTAGATAAAAATTGATGTTTTTATTTCACACAAATTTTAATGTTTGTCAACCCTAACTCAAAAAGTAAATGGCAATCTGGGGAAAAACTTGACAAACAATATTCTCAGTAAGAAGTTCTTTCTAGCGGGCCCATTCACAGCAAGCTACAAGAAAATGTGAATATACCATTCAAAATTGCAGAAATGTGCAAATTAAAACACAAATAACAATTATTCTTCCACTTTAAAATTGATACTAAAATTTTCTCTAATGGTAAAACCTAGCATTGGAACTGAAACAGGAACAAGAAAACCCATGTTCCACTGACGGAATTTTACGTCAATGTAATTCACAAAGAGCAACTCCATAACATGGACAGAGGGTCTGGAAAATATTATTACTCTTTGAACCAACATATTCTTTACTGTATATTTACAACTTATTTTAAAGATATACACTATAGAGGGGCATGCATTGTGGTGCAGTCACTTGAGACACCTGTATCCTATCTAGGAGTGCCAGGACTAAGTCTTGCCTTTGCTTCAGATCCAGCTGCCTGCTGTACCTGGGAGGCAGTGGTGATTACTTAAGTATTTGGGTCCCTGTCACCCACATTGGAGGAGCAGGATTGACTTTAGGCACTGGGCTTTGGCCTATAGTTGCAGGGATTTGGGAAGTGAACCAGTTAATAGTAGATATCTCTCAGGGCCAGCATTGTGATACATCAGGTTAAGCTGCCACCTTTAATGCCCAGTTCAAGTCCAAGCTGCTCTACTTTCAAATAAGCTCCCTGATACTGTGACTGAGAAAGCAGTAGAAGGTGGCTCAAGCACTTGGGTCCCTACCACCCATGAGGGAGACCTGGATAGAGTTCCAAGCTCTTTACTTCAGCCTGGTGTAGTCCAAGTCTTTACAGCCATTTGGGGAGTGAACCAATGGATGGAAGATCTCTTATTCTCTCTCTCCCCACCCCCTCTGTTTGTCTCCTTCTCTCTGTAAGTTTGTATTTCAAATAAATGAATCTTTAAAAAAATAGAAGAACTTTCTCACTCTGACTTTCAAATAAATAAAATAAACTTTAAATATATATGGTGTACTTATGTCTGTAGGTGTGTGCACTAATGTTATGTGTGTATCAAAGTGACTGGAGTGATGGCCCGTGCCATCACCTTGGCTAATCCTCCACCTGCAGCGCCGGCACCCGGGGTTCTAGTCCCGGTCGGGGCGCCGGATTCTGTCCCAGTTGCTCCTCTTCCAGTCCAGCTCTCTGCTATGGCCCGTGAGGGCAGTGGAGGGCAGTCTCCGCATGGGAGACCAGGAGAAGCACCTGGCTCCTGGCTTCAGATGGGTGCAGCATGCCAGGGCCATAGCAGCCATTTAGGGGGTGAACCAACGGAAGGAAGACCTTTCTCTCTGTCTCTCTCTCTCACTGTCTAACTCTGCCTGTCAAAAAAAAAAAAAAGAGAAACCGAAAGTGACTGGGGTGCTTACTAAGCATTGAGTTTAAAGATGTTTTTCCTTACTTATAAGTTTGTTTTGAGTTATATATTTACTAAATAAACATAATTTAAATAATATAAAATAAATAAAAATTAATTAAATTTCTTCTTTGACTCAGCTGCTTCATCAGTAGATATTCAACATCATCAATTTTACAACCATTTTCTGCTATGTGCCAAGTGCTGTTGGACCTGGGATCCACGGGTACAAGGGTCTGACAAGTATAAAATATCAAATATGATGTTAGCCCTGTCCCTAGGGCCTCTTATTAGAGTATGACCAGGAAAGTGGAAAGCAAAAAAATACAATACCTTGGATTCAGTGCTCTAACCAAAGTATATACTAAGAACAGACAGCTATTCTATAACCCAAACTCTTTTTCACTTCTGTGCAAGGTTTGATTTAAATACAAGGATGCTTCAAAAAATTCATGGAAAATGAAATTAAAAGATAAGTTTATTTTGGTACAAGAATACTTGAAATGCATGTATATACAGGGTCCTCAAAACATTCATGGTAATGCATATTATAAAAAAAACTATGTATAGATGTCAATTTTTTGTAGCAAAGTAAGTTTTTTATTTATTTGAAAAGCAAAGAGAGACAGAGATGTTTCACCTACTTGCTCACTTCCTAAATGACCTCAATTCACACACTGGGATAGGACAAATTCAGGAACCCTAAACTTACTATGAGTCTCCCACATGTGTAGCAGGGACTCATGTACCCAAGCCATTACTTGCTGCCTCCCAAGGTGCAGATAAGCAGAAAACTAGAATGAAAAGTGGAGCCAGGACTCAAATCCAAGTCCTCAGAGTAAGGATGCAGTCATCTCAAGTAGAATCTTAACCACTGTGTCAGAAACCTGCCCCCCAAATTTTTCTTTTCGTGCTATTTTTTCATGAACATTTGGAGATACCCTACTACATGATTTAAAAGACAACTATCTGTATGCATAGGGTTCCCTAACAAAAGGAAAGTGTAGATAGAATTTAAAAGCTCGACACAGTATTTACCATGAGCAGCATCATTCACTGCACTAGAGACATAAATATCAACCCCATTTTTGTGGCCACATGGTCCCGATTTCCTCTTGAGTCATCACTATCTTCTAAGCGCAAAGCGTTGCCATAGTTCAAGATTTTCCCATTAAACATAAGAAGTAGTCACAAACCATGCCTGTCCTTCTCAGCCCCTCTGCCCTGTTCCACATCAGCTAGCACTAGGTCCCCAATCCAAACCAACCTTGGAGGCTTTGCTCCAAGTTATGTGAGCAAAGTTGATGGAGTTATCACTTGCTCTTGTCTGTAAACAGGGAATGACGGATGGCTAGCTGCTAAATGTGTTAAACTTCAGTCCAGGAGTGCTTTTCCTTAGCGTGCATGAGAAAGAGAAAAGCTAGATTCTCATCTCCCACATTCCGGGAAGAATGACTGTCCTCTCTTCCCTTCTCTTTCTATTCATCAGCATATCTAGCATGTTCCTTGGTATCAACCCACATATGCAATCTTTTTAGCACAGTGCATCCATTCATCCTACACTCATTTATTGAGAGCCTATTAAATGATAAAGCTCTGCACTAGAAGTAGGAAATATAAAATGAAAGAAACACAATCCCATTAGTTGAGAACCTATAGCATTAGTAGGAGAGACAAACATTAAAACAAATCATTGACATAAAGTACTGCATATGCTCTAATAAATAAAATACACAGAGTAGTAAGTATAGGCCCCTTTATTGAGAACTTACTGCATAGGCACTGAGATAAATATTTTATGTGCATTAAAATCTATCAGTCTTTGCAACATGAGATAGTGGGAATTTAAACCAACATACTTTTCTGAATTTCAACTAAACAATAATGAGGCAATATTTTCATATTTATGCGCTAAAAATACTAGCACCGAGCATAATAAGTAAGAATCTTTGTTCTGTTAAATATTTGGTGTGAATCAACTAAAATAGCTACTTACTAGGACTAAACTTTGGTTAGCAAGGCTTGCTGTTTGCTATATCCACCAATCAGAAGTTACTTTATTATTAACACCATCCAATCACAGCTGATTTACTGGTTAACAGACTTCAAAACCATACAGATCAGACCTTACAACACTATAAATATCAACCCCTCGTTTCTCTATTTTTAGATAATACTAAGACTCAGTTAAGTTAGCCTTCTCCTTTACATCAATAGACTTAACAAAATGAGCTTTCCTTGGTGAGCAGGTTTTCCTGTGATCTTCAGAGAGATTAATGACCAGTAATCCATATTACAGTCATCAGTGTATATCTGTATCAAGATGTATGTAACTGGGGCGGCGCTGTGGTGCAGTGGATTAACGACCTGGCCTGAAGCGCCGGCATCCCATATGGGTGCCAGTTCGAGCCCTGGCAGCTCCACTTCCGATCCAGCTCTCTGCTATGGCCTGGGAAAGCAGTAGAAGATGGCCCAAGTCCTTGGGCCCCTGCACCCACGTGGGAGACCTGAAAGAAGCTCCCGGCTCCTTGCTTCGGATCAGTGCAGCTCTGGCCGTTTTGCAGCCAACCGGGGAGTGAACCAGCGGATAGAAGACCTCTCTCTCTCTCTCTCAATCTGTCTCTATCTCTCTCTGTCTCTCTCTCTCCCTCTCCTCTCTCTGTGTAACTCTGGTTTTCAAATAAATAAATAAATTTTTAAAAAAAGATGTATGTAACTAATATAAATCTTACATTTCTGCCCATTCTGCCATTTATAGTGTGTCATAGTCTGTTTTCAGTTGCTATAACTACCACTAACAGGGTATTTTATAATGAAAAGAAGTTTATTTGACTCACAATTCTGGAGGCTGGGAAAGCTGCAACCATGGTAACAGCATGAGGTGACAGTGTTCTTGCTGCACCACAACATGGTAGAGGGCACCACAGAGCTAGTTTGCTGGCTTGGGTCTGTCTTCTTCTTCCTTTAAATTCACTAATACCATTCAGGGGGTGCCTCATCTTCATGAACTTACCTAAGTGTAATTGTTTCCCAAAGACCCTTCCTCCAAACATCATCAAGATATACCTTTGGGGATCAAGTTTCCAATGCATGAACTTTCAGAGCACACACTCACATCATGGTGTTAAACAAAGAAGTATATGAAGGAATGGCACAGTAGAGATGTTTCTTGAGTTTTAAAAAGACACATAGTTATGCATCCAGTGTTCAAGAGAGAAAAGTGGAGTTATGTGAAAAGAGGCAGAAGGTCTGGCACTGTGTGGTAGCAGGTAAAGCCACTGCCTACAGTGCCAGCATCCCATATGGGTGCCGGTTCAATACCTGGCTGCTCCACTTCCAATCCAGCTTTCTGTTATGGCCTAGAAAAGTAATGGAAGATGGCCCAAGTGCTTGGGCCCCTGTACCCATGTGGGAAACCTGGAAGAAGCTCCTGGCTCCTGGCTTTGGATTAGCCCAGCTCTGGCCACTGCAGCCATCTGGGGAGTGAACCAGTGAGTGGAAGACTTTCTCTCTCTCTCTCTTTCTCTTTCTCTCCATCTCTCTCTGTGTAACTCTGACTTTCAAATAAATAAATAAATATTTTTAAAAAATCTATTCTAGACAACTAGCATGTGTTCAGATTTTGTTACTTTTAGACATAAGTATTAAGTGCCTATGGAGTATCAGGACGAGAAGTTGGATAACAGGGTCTCTGAGAGGCCTCATAAATAGCAACACTTCTTCCTTGAATAAATAAAGAAATAAAATAATAGAAAAAGAACTACAAATAGAATATTGCCTTTTGTACCACTAGAGTCCAAAAAGGAAGTTGTGGCTGTAGGCTTTTTTCACCAAATAGGTCTTCTAATAGGCCACAAAAAATAAGTGGGCACACCAACCCTGCTAGTTGGCACTGGACTGCAGTCCCTGAGTCAGGAAAAGGAGCTGATAAGGAATAACCACAAAATTAGGAAACCCTAGAGAAAATGCTGTCACAAAAGCCAGAGCAACGTACTATCCAGAAGTATGAAGCAGATAGCATCAAATATTGCACAGGTCAATAATATGCGGCCTGGAAAAGTACAATGGAATAGGAAATTCAGGACATGGCAAGCTGAGAGCAAGGAACTTAGGGTTGAAAAATAATTTGTATTTCTAATCTACAAGGCCGCAAGGAGCTGTAGTAGAATATATGGCACAAGGAAAGCAAGGTGCTTCTTAGACTGATTCTTACACTCTCTCAGCCATCACATCCTTTCACAACAGAAAATTTGAAAGAAATTTACTATCAACTCATCTATACTTGTTTGGTGGGTAAAATCAGATGATTTAGGAGATTTGGGACAAGTTACTTTAATATTCTAAGAATTTGTGCATGTAATAGTGAACAAATGACACTATCAAGGAAAATCCTGAGAAACAGTTCTGAAAGATAGCAATGAGTCTGCATTTGAGAAAGACACCATTTAAGGAACCCTCTAATTATGACATCTTTTTGCCAATGACACATGTGTTCTTATTGCTGCATTAAAATATGTATTTATATATAAATTTATATTTACATACAAACATATAAATTTATATATGTATGTCATATATGTAAATTATATATGTATTATATATGTATTATATAAATATTATATATATATAATCTTTAGCATGACAAGCAGGTATAGACTCAGGTCTACTTTTCCCATCATGCATCTGGGATCTAGCCCAGGAATCCACAAACTGAAACTGCTAATCAAACTAAACTTCAATCTGTCATTGTAAATAAAGTTTTATTGCAACCCCAACCAGAGTCATTTATTTAGGGATCATCTATGATTGCTTTCACCCTGCAACAACAAAGTTGAATATCTGCAAGAGAGACTACATGGCCCCCACTGTCATATTTGCTACTTGGCCCTGTATAGAAAACATGGGGTGACTCATGAAGTCCAGCACTATTCCTCCCTAGATATATTCTTTGATTGCCTGGTTTTTATCTTTGCTTGTCTTATTGTCATTCTGAATAATTCCCTTCAATGCAATATATCCTTCAGTAACTAGTTTCCTCAGATGTCATTTCTTCTATTTGGCTATCCCTGATGTCCCAAGCAGGATGAATTCTGCCACCTCTGAATTTTCCATAATATATAAAGTATTTGGCACTTTTCCAGCCATCAGTAAGTAATTGTTGGATGAATGATGAAGAATCTCTTCAGGGTGTTGGTCATAGCCTTTTGTTTTAATACACACGCTTAGCTCCTTTATCTTTTTTTTTTAATAGGATTTCAGTCTCTTTCTTTTTTTTTTTTTTTCCACAGGCAGAGTGGACAGTGAGAGAGAGAGACAGAGAGAAAGGTCTTCCTTTTGCCGTTGGTTCACCCTCCAATGGCCGCCACGGCCGGCGCGCTGCAGCCAGCACACCGCACTGATCCGAAGCCAGGACCCAGGTGCTTTTCCTGGTCTCCCATGTGGGTGCAGGGCCCAAGCACTTGGGCCATCCTCCACTGCCCTCCCGGGCCACAGAAGAGAGCTGGACAGGAAGAGGGGCAACCGGGACAGAATCCGGTGCCCCGAGCGGGACTAGAACCCAGTGTGCCGGCGCCACAAGGTGGAGGATTAGCCTGTTGAGCCACAGCGCCGGCCAGCTCCTTTATCTTGACATTAGATGGATCTCATACTTCACAGAGCATTTAACAAGGGACCTTGAAAACTAAAGGCACATGACATGCACTCTTTGAATAAGGGCTCAGATGCAGGAAGGTAAATCATGAACTGATCCATTAGAGGAAAGAATATTTTAGCAGCTTCCACCATTATGAATTTTGGATGTTTGTGCAAAAAAACATGAATTTTTAAATCTTTGCAGGACTCTCAGTTCATTAGATTTTATATGGATTTCTGCAATAGAAATATTGCCTGTGTTTTATTTTGTTGCCCTGTAGTTGAAGGAATCATGTGACAGAGGGAAGGAATCATGTGACAAAGAAATGGGAGTTAATATTTGGAAGTTTTAGGCTTAGCCATGATTAGAGAATCCTGGGGAGATCTAAAACATGTCACATCCTCATTAGCCACAAACATTAAAGCAATACCAACTATATATGGTTTGGATGACCAAAGAGAAAAATCAAAACTAGAACTTTGAAATAGAGAGAGAAATATCTTCTGCCCACTAGTTCATTCCCCAAATATCCACAACAGCCAGATCTGGGCAAGGCCAAAGCCAGGAGCCCAAAACTCAATCCGGGTATCTCATGGTTGGCAGGGACTCAAATACTTCAGCCATCACCACTGCTTCCAAGAGCATGCATTATCAGAAACCTGGAATTGTGAGGGGAGTCAGAACTCAAACTCAGGCTCTCCAATGTGGAATGGAGGCATCCCACGCAGCAGTTTAAAGACTGCCCCCAGATACCTGCCCCTAATTTGTATTTTACAATCATATAATAGAACACATAATCTATCATCTTAACCATTTTTAAGTGAACATGACAGTGGCATTAAGTCCATGCACATTATTGTGCAACCATCACCACCATGCAGTTCCAGCTTTTTTTCATCTTCCCAAACTGAAAGAAGTTCAATACGTGATTTGCCCATTTGGAATGTGGACTTTCTGAGAAATTATCATGGGACAGTCTATCCCAGCTCATCTATCAAAGTCACTCAGTGACTTTCCAAATATAATGCCAGCACACAGAAAATGATTTCACTGATCATTTAGAAACAAACAAGGAAAATGAAATTAGGTATGAAGTAAGCATTCAATGTTAAGGAACCTGAGGAGATTCAAACTATTTTTCTATAGGTAAGATGTAGGTTTTTTGATTTTTTGAAATATTGAACAGAATTATCAAGAAATGTATTTTACACAAACATCTGTCCCTTTATATAAAAAAGAGAGACAGAAATCCCCAAATCATTTCCCATGCCTAGCTACACACATCCCCTGTTAACAGATACTCCCACGTGTGACAACATGGTCCCAGGAGGGGATTCTATATCTTCCATCAGAACATTTCCAGAAATACAATCTTTTTGGCTAACACAGCAATCACTGTAGGGTGTCCCACAAGAGGGCCTCTCTTCACCTTGTAATGTTTAACGGCTGGAATTTCTGTAGGAGAAGACTGATTTACAACCCATGGTACCAGGTCCCTGAGGGCCACTCACTGCACACTAGCCTTCAAGAGTCCTATTTCACAGTCCCGGATAAGCAGCCTGTTTAAACAATCAAACTGAGCACCAGGATTGCTCTGATATGGGTGGGGTCTCCAGGACAAGGCTGGAACTCCAACCCAACTGCTTGATTGGCAAGCAATTCTGCTCCAGCTACTCATCATCATCTGTCAACTACAGTGGTTTGCTACACCATGGGCCACAGTGCTCAATTCAGAAAGGCCACATCCACTACACAGAAGATCTAGAAAGAGTACACTGGAAAAATCAAATTCAATGGTTTTCAAAAGTTAGGGATCTAAGGGCAAGACCTGGGCAAATTGCAGTGGCCCAAGGGAAGAAAAGGAGATTCCACTCAGCATTCTGGCCTGGTGCAAGGGCTTCATCAGACTGGAACATGATACTGTTTCAGAATTCATCAAAACCTAATGGTCTGGTAGACGCCCAGTAGTGCAAATGCCTCACAGTGTTATGAAGGCCACAAGGCAGAAGCCAAACCAGGCCCCAGTCAATCAAAATCTTCATGTGCATGCGTGCATGTGTGCGTGTGTGCGTGTGTGTGTGTGTGTGTATTTCCCCTCTTAAATAATCCCAATGAAGTAAGGGAGAGAATCTCTAAAATTCCTTCTTAGGATAAAATAGAAACTTTCAAAGTAAAATGGCAGGTAATTCACACATGTAGCACAAGGTCAGAGTGCCTCCAATGCCCTGCCCATTGCTTTTTCTCCACCCCACCTCCTGCTTCCTATTACTCCCTTTAACTTCAAAATGCAGTGTGTTTATGCCACTTACAACACTCTAACCTAAATTCTCATTCAGTGTGAACAGCAGGAGAAAATGAAACCTTTCCAAGAAACAAAAGGAATTATCTACCTATGGCCAGCCTGGAAATCAGTGCTTACCCAGAAGGATGGCAAATGCTGCTGCC
Organism: Oryctolagus cuniculus; assembly: GCF_051225735.1. Classification (NCBI taxonomy): domain Eukaryota; kingdom Metazoa; phylum Chordata; class Mammalia; order Lagomorpha; family Leporidae; genus Oryctolagus; species Oryctolagus cuniculus. Next base: position 148,880,217 of record NC_142867.1, on the reverse strand, counting down.
TCCAGACCCAGTACCCCTGGGATCATTGTCACTTGCCGTGAGCCCCTGGGGTTCCTTCCTACTCAGGGTTTGCAAGGTAGCAAGGGAAACCCTGATGCCAGAATTTCCTCCAAAGGACCCCAAGGAGTTCAGAGATGTCAGGATCTTGCCATCCACTGTAGTCATAAACACAGGCTTGTTTTCTCCCCATAACTAAGAGTTTGAGCCTTTGAGACAAGGACTATCTCCTTTTTTAGATGCTCTGGCTAAAGCCCTGTGCAATAGTGGATATTCCTGCAATAAACAGTTTTCAATACCAAGGTCAGTTACTTAGAACAAGGATGAAATCTTTCACATGATTCTTGTCCTGTTCTTTCAGAAAAGGATGGTCCTAGATCCTACACACTATGTTATTCTTATAAGTCCAAGTACTTTGTTCCCCCATATCTTTGAGTGGATGCACTGGCTCAACCACCAAGTAGGAGGCAAAAGGTCACCCAATATACTTTTTCTCTCATGTATATAAGCAACAGAAGGATTTAAAATATGTAGATTTAGTCTAATTATTTGCTTTTTACATTTGGATAAACTGAAGATCATCCAGAGAGTTTAAGTGGCTCCTGGTAGAACCCATTGGGTGTCACCACCAAACCCCATGATCAGATCAGTGAGATACTACTCTCCAGCTTGCTTGGGGCCATCTTTATTGATGTAGGTTGCCCCAAATTAGTTACTGATTGTGCCTCTGTCATTCTCAAAAGGGTCCCAGTGAAGACAACAATAGCATAGTCATATCGCCTAAAGATGTATGTCTGTTGGGTTTATAACTAAGAGGAATAAAGCTAGCAACAAGAGGTAGGGAGTGTACAGAGCGTTAAGCCTTGGACTGAGCTCTCAGAACAACCCGACCCTGAACCCCAGCCTTGTGCCAATGTGTGAGCCTCAAATTCTCAAAGGCGTTCATAAGCTAAATAGGTTAAGAACCCCTAATCCAGTTTAATGGCCCTACTCCCTGGGCACCCATCCCAGGAGATGATCATCCAGGCAGCCTCCCCCTCTTCCTGTCCTCCTTCTGCCTTCTTGCACCAAATTGTTCCCACGAAACCCAAATCCATCCAGTTGGATTTGGCTCTTGTTGTGGTTTCTGTACTAACTCCCTAGAGCCTCTTGCTTTGGCAAGATTCTGTTAGACTGTCATGGTTCAAAAGTATAATGATTAAGAATCATAGAAGGCAAGGGAAAGAGGGAGAAGAGAAAGTGGAGTAGGAGTGGGTAGGGAAGGCGGGAGGAGGAACAGGAAGAAGAGAAGGAGGGGAAGAAAGCGTTGTTAACAACGAGACCACTGGGACAATCAGCCAGGGGAATGATTTCAGTTTAAGCAACAAAGACTGTTTTGTTTCCTGAGCTCTCAACTGAGCAGCATTTGGCTGCAACAGAAGCAAGAGATCCCTGGGGAAAGGCGGGGGCTGGGTATCCAACTGCCTCTCACGTCACCACAGCCTGTCATCTTGTCAGGAGCCCATAAGGCAGGCAAAGCTCTGTTCATACACGCCAAGGGAGAGGCCCGTGAGGGAGACTCAAGATGTCATGGGGTCTGTAGGATGCTCCAGGGGCTGACTCTCTCTCTCTCTCTCTCTGGCCCTCTCAGGGAGATCCTCCCTCCTGCAGACCCTGCCTTCTTCCCTGGAGACACAAAACGGAGGTTCAGACCACTTGGGATCCTAAAAGCTCATGGCAATTTGCAGGAAGTGAGAAAATCGTTAAGAAATGGGTATTAACTGCAGAACCTGAGAGCTTTCATCTCCCTCTGACACGAAGCTCACCCATGTGCCTCCCTCACTCTGCCTTCCTTCAAAACCAAAACTAGTGCTCACTTGAAAAATGGGGGAATAATTTCCCTGTGGAAGAGCTGCTGTGGAGTTAAGAGCAATATAAACAGAGCGTTCTGCACCGCATTTCACACTCATGCTCCACAAATGGGAGCTCTCATCACTGTTATCCAAGGAGTTCTGCATTCATTAGTGAAGAGGTCTGACTTTTTTTTTCCAGAAAGAAGCAAATGGCTCTTCGAAAAGAATGGTTGCTAATCAGTCACTGTGAGCTTGTTATGAGATGTCAATGTATTTAGTCGGGTGTTTGAAAGAACACTATGCTCCCATCTCACAGAAAGCCCTTTCCAACATCTGGTATGTCTGAATTTAACAAAACACAGAAATTCCAGAATGGACACTGGAACACAGATATGTGGTGCTGACCTTTTTCACCCACAAACTAGTGACAATGTTGTAAGGAGGGCACAGGAAGATCAGCCCAGATACAGGACTCAGGGGAAGAAGAGAGGGCAGTATGAACAGAGATTCTCCCTAAAAACATTCAGACAATGTATGGGGTGACACTCTGCTTGGCCTCAACCTTGAGACGTCCAGGGCAAATGAGACAGGTGACTTTGGCTAGATACTTCCCCTCCCACTCTCTCTTTCTCTATCAGTTTTGATAAACAAATGCATTCACAGTCCAAAACCTCGGCACATAGTTTCTGAGCTCCCTTCACGTTAGGATAGCAGGACAGGTTCCGAGCCCTCTGGAGTAGCATCCATTACTGCTCTGAACAGGTTGGGACTTGCTTTCAAAAAGCAGCTAAGCCCAGGGAACATACTTCACTCCTTGACACCATTAATTGGGTTATGAGTCAGAGTCGTAATGAAGACAAGTTTTGGTGTCTCTTCCAACTGTCCTGGGAAATGCACACAACAGGCCCAATAGTCACAGAGGGAGGGACGACCAGACATATTTGCTTTGTTTATCAGGCCCACATGGTCACCAGATAAATGGTCAGTGCCATGGGACTCCTCTGTGGCCAGACCTGCAGTTTTTTTCTGTTGCTCCCAGAGGCCCTTAGATGTCACCAACTCTCACCCAGAGTGGCTCATTAGTAACAGGAAGAAGTGGAAGGAGGCAAGCAAAGACACAAAACAAGCCACAGAATAAGGCTTAACAGAGGGGATGAAGCAGGAGTTGGTCTTGTACACAAACGCGTTCACTGCATATTCAGGAGCAAGGCCAGCTCCTATGTGAGGGCAGCAGGAGCACGGAGCACACTCAGCAACCTGCATTAGGGAGCAAATCTCAGAAGATTCTAAAGGAATGGCCCAGATTCACCAATCTCACAGAAGTCTATTATGCATGCAGTCCTGGATCTGGCTAATTAGGCTGCATAAAATGTGTAGGATGATGATGAGTCCATTGCCTCAACAAATTCAAAAGTCCAATTACCTTTATAGAATTGTTGGCCTCTCTAATAGGTCCATGCAACTCCATCAGACCTCATTTCATTTCCCTGCCTTGGGGTTGTACATTTGCAGCCCCAGCTGCAATCTCACTTGGATTTTAAAATCCCCTGGTCTGTCATATTGTTTACAACCAGCAAGAGGTTCATCTGCAGGCCTCTGGAAAGGATGCATTATGACATCATCGGAGGAAGTTACGACGTGCATCATCCTTGGGCTCTCCCTTAAGTCCTCTGCTTCCAGAGCAAGTTCATAAATCTCAGCCTTTTATAAACCAAACTCCAGAAAAACACAAGATCTGAGAAAGACTAACTTTCTGAAGCAAGGACCAGGGGCCAGAGGAAAGAGTAGTACAGGGGTGTTTGTCATCTTCCCCCTAGTCCTTGGGGATGTGAGAAGCCTGGGGCTTCAGGTGTGAACCAGGCCTGAAGGCTGCCCCAGGGAGCTTGGGAAGCAAAGAGGGAGAGAAGCCTCTGAGTCTTTTGGTGGGTCAGCTTTACATCACTGTAGCGAAATGCTCGATGCAATTAACAAAAAGAGGTCTATTTAGCACATAGCTTTAAAGGTTTGAGTCCAAGATCAGGCAGTACCACCAGTTTGGTGTCTGATGGGGTGAAGGATGGCAATAACAGAGCATGCAGATCCAGGATCCCGTGGGGAGCTAGGAAGCAGAGGGGCTGGGCCCGATATGGCTTTTATAACCAACCCTCTGCTGCCACCTTCTGAGGGTCCACCCCTAAAGAAGCTGAGGACCTCCCACTAGGCCCACCCCCAAAGCACCGTAATTGGATTCAGTTTGTACTCTCTTAGTACCATTAACTTACAGGGTTTAAAGCCCTGCTTGAGTTCAGGACACAATCATGTTTCAAGCTCTTTGAAGCAGTAGAACTTAACAGTTCATTATGAGTTTTCTGGGGTGAAACTTCCTTGTTCCAATCCTATGCTATAATTTATACCCCCAGGAAAATTGGCCAATCACTGCCTATGTCCCTGTTTCCTTTTCTTCTTCTGGAAAATTGAGTGAAAGTGCTCTTCTCCTAGGCTGCTCGAGGTTAAAGGAATGAATGTATGTGACCCATACAGAATGATGCCTGACACAAAAAAATGTTCAGTAAGTACCAACTCTTGTCATTAATATGAGCTCTCAGGGCCAGAGCTGTGGCGCAGCGGGTTAAAGCCCTGGCTTGAAGCGCCAGCATCCCATATGGGCGCCGGATTGAGTCCCGGCTGCTCCTCTCCCGATCCAGCTCTCTGCTATGGCCTGGGATAGCAGTAGAAGATGACCCACGTCCCTGGGCCCCTACATCCATGTGGGAGAGCCGGAAGAAGCTTCTGGTTCCTGACTTCAGATCGGCGCAGCTCCGACCATTGTGGCCATCTGGGGAGTGAACCAGTGAGTGGAAGACCTCTCTCTCTGTCTCTACCTCTCTCTGAAACTCTGTCTTTCAAATAAATAAAATAAATCTTTATTAAAAAAATGAGCTCTCTATGTACCAAATCACATTGAATTTATTGTCTCCTTTTTTTTAAAGATTTATTTATTTTTATTTGAAAGTCAGAGTTACACAGAGAGAGGAGAGGCAGAGAGACACAGGTCTTCCATCTGCTGGTTCACTCCCCAGTTGGCCTCAATGGCCAGAGCTGTGCCTATCTGAGGCCAGGAGCCAGGAGCTTCTTCCGGGTCTCCCAAATGCGTTCAGGGGCTCAAGGACCTGGGCCATCTTCTACTGCTTTCCCAGGCCCTAGCAGAGAGCTGGGTCAGAAGTGGAGCAGCCGGGTCTCCAACCGGTGCCCATATGGGATGTCGGCACTTCAGGCCAGGGCATTAACCCGCTGTGCCACAGCGCCTGCCCCAAATTTATTGCCTTCAAGGACACTAGAAGTCACAGATTATGTCCCTAAACAGAGTGAAACACTAACTCAGACAGCCCAGAAAACCTGAAAATTTTGGTGGTGGCACCAAAATCACTCAGTGTTTCCAACTTTCATTCAAGACACGAAACAGAGACTTTGATGTTGGAACTTTCCAAAGAAAACATCACCACCTACATGAGCCACATTGAGCAAGCTTATATTCTACTGCCAACCTTGGAAACAGAGTGCTTGGGGCTGGAATCTGGGCTATTAACCATGTTGCCTTTTGATAAGTATTAATTAGGCCCTTCCTCAACTCTAGCCAGTGGCAGGCTACAAAATCTGAAGGCATTATCAGGCCACAAAAGCTAAGAATTTCCTGTTAACCTCAGTTGCTTATTAAACCTCCCATCTTGAGTGCTGCAATCGACCCTAATAACATGGTTATTTATTCTCAGCCTGTATGCCCTGCTCATTAACTGGCATCTACTCCACATGAAGTTTCCGTCCTGGGCATTTCCAGTGTGGAGGCTGAGCCACTCGCAAAATTCATCAAAATCAGTGGCCGATGCCCCAACCACACCCCAGAACACCCCACCCCAGGTTGAGCTGTGATGTGGAAACTCTTATTACCAAATGTCCTGTTCATGTGTTAATGGTGTTTTCATCTAACTGGGTCGGAACTGAGAATATTTCTGGGCTCACTTACTCTTAAAGACAACCTCAGCGTTTCACACTGAGATTAACGCTCTTTGACACAGCACACAGTGCCAGAGTGTAACATTTACAAGGGGAAAATAACGTGAAAGTGAAGGAGACCAAAAAGGCATAATTACCCAAGGCAAACTGTTTTGTTCATTCAGTGATTACAGTGGTTTTAAAGCCTTATAATTTATCATAGCTCAGAACAATTTAAATCTCAGTTGTGCTCCAGGGAGAAATGGAGACACTTCCCTTTCTTTATGCCTTCTGACAGGCTATTCTTTTAATATCATCTTAGCTCCAAGATAGCATAGACTACGCCTTTCCTGCCTCACACACAGAAGAAAAGGAAACTGACAGCTCCAGACTTTTCCCTTTGCATTCGGCTGCAATGCACAAATATCCGAAAAGGATAACAATTCCAAATGGCTGTAATTTCCTTCAGGTTCAAGTATCAGTTTGCTTGTTTTGCTGCTGCTAATCACCTCTTAAACAAACAATTGCTTTATCTATGTACTGTGCCTCATTTCACTTTCAAATTATGTGTGTGTTTTGCTTCTAACAGCTTATTATGATCTATAATTAACAATTTTGCTGAAAGCAGAGCCGTGTATTGAAGAGAGCCCACATGCTATCTGAGAAGTACTTGAAACAGGAGGTCTTTGTTTTCATCACAAATTTGGCAACCAGAAGGCCACCTCCCTTCTCTGCTGTGTATCATCATCTTCACAAGTCCTAAAGTGCAGAGGCAGAAAATTGAACGAAAGGTTTGGAACTTAATCAAGAATTTCAGTTTGGTACTTTAGAACCTAAATAAACCAAGGGCTCTCAAGTTTGGCCACAACTTCGAATCATCTAGACAGCTTTTATACTAGGAATGCCCACATCTAATCCCAGACCAACAAGTCATAATCTCTAGGGGAATATCCACACCCCAGGGCTTAATAAAGCTTCCCCAGGTAATTTCAAAGTGCACTCAAGATTGACAGCTCCTGTGACAAACTAGTCTGTCATTCAGGGCCTCAGGAAAAAAGGTAACAATAGAGAAGAATTAAGTGTTTAGAAGTTGAATTTACTAATTTGCACTAAAACTTATTTTCTGTGGAACATCTCCAATCTAAATGATTTGCAGAAAGTTCTTTTTACTCATATCTCAGCTGTCAAACTCACCAAGCACACAGCAAAGCTGCTGAGAAATTTCACCTTTAGATGCCAGTCTTTGAGCTAATGGAACGGAAAATCATTTGGGAATAGATTTCTGAAATGCGTTCTAGAATAGCATCCTGCATTTCTCCTGTGGTTCAATCACTTTAGAACTTTCTCTGTGAAGCTTGGCAAAGTTATTAAAGACACGGCACCTGAGGTCTGGTTGATCAGAGGTCTAGGTATGGCTTCCGTTTCCACATAATCAAATCATTTGCTTTCACAAGTATCAGAGAAGATAGGTATGGGTATTGGCATGCGTGAGGTGTCAGACCTTTGGGGTCCAGGTACTTTTTTCCCCTTTGTGATGGAGACTTGAAGTCCTGCTAGAAGTGTTTCTCTTGGACCCAGTTTCCAAGTGTGCCAAATGTGTTTGCTGTGCTCTCCTCCACCCTCAGTGCACCTGTATCTTATCACTCTGCCCTTTATTTCATACTCTGTCAGAATCAAGTATCAACCAGCTTCATCTCATCATCTACTTCTCTGAATAAGCACATTCAAGTTCATGGTGCTGCCTGGAATCAGATTATGCCACACCAAACTATGTCACTTTGGCAGAAGAGTTATTTTGAGCTGAAGATAATTGATTAACGACAGATGCCAGAGAAGCTTTCTGAACTATTTGCCTAAAAGTAGATCATAAATTCTCATTCATGAAGTGTCTCCCTTTCCCATACCAAGAAGAGGAGGACAACTCTTAGATGCTTACGCCCTGTAGACTCTTACCAGCCAGAGATGGCATCATAAGAAAGCTTATAAAATAACTCTTCTCTTCTGTTAGTTTCTCTCTCTCCCCATATACAAGGAATCTCCAAAAAGTTCCTGAAAAAAATATGTAATAAGGAAAAACTGCATGAATTTCAAGATGTGTTTGAACCAAAATAAATTTATGTTTTAATCCCATTTTTCATGCACTTTTTAAAGTACCTTCATACTTAACTTCCCACTCCTTTGCCACCCCTAAAAATCTAGACCACTTTCCCTTTGTCTTGTGATTTCCATACAAGTTTATTATTCTTTGCTAAGATGCCAGAGGATCCTCAAATCCTAACACCTCTTTGAGTTTCTCACCACTAAGTTTCTCCATGTATATGCACAATATAATTGTTAATGAACTGTCTTTCTCTTGTTATCTGTATTTTATCAGTTTAACTTCCAGGACACAGATCACTGAACCTACTAGAGATAGAGGAAAAGAGTTTTTTTCCCCTTCCCCACAGTGCAAATAAGGAATTCTAAAGAAATAAATTGCATCTTTTAGACAAATTTATTCTTATTCTCCCATCCTAATACCCAACTCTATCTTTATCAAGCATTCACATACACACACACACACACACACACACACTTGGAAGGCAATGATCTAGCCCTTAAGTGAATGCCAGGTCAGATGAGTGGGAAAGAAAAGAATTGCCCCATAAGATATGCATGCTGCAGAGGCATTTAGAAGTAGGTAAGGATTTCTGTCACTCTCAGTCCCAACACAACAGCTGCCCAAGTATGTGCTGCAGATGTGTCACTGTTCAGACAGTGAACGGTCCTGGAGTCTACAATCTGTCACCACCACTGGCCAAAGAGTTCTGGAGTTGTCAAGGGATAGACAGGGCCACCTTCAGCCATAATTAAGATTCTCATTTTCTAAACCACTTCTCCATGCAACAAAGAAGGAGTTTATACTCCCTCTACTGAAAACCTCAACTTCAGAGCTTAAGAGGGAGACAAAAAAAGGGGAAGTCCGTGAAGGTTTATGACAGTGTTGTAGTGCATAAACATACAGGAGAGGAGACCTTACATTTAAAAGCTGAGTTAACACAAAACAGTTTTCTAAAATGAGACAAACAAGGGCTGGGAAGCTTCAGAACTCTCTTCAGTATCTCTCATTGGCTGGTTTGCCTCACAGACTCTCTTTATAGAGGTAAAAAAAACCACTCACTCTCCTAGGAAAGAAATATTGTGACTTAAATTGCATTCATGAGATTCTCTGATTAAAAAAAATCAATTTGTCAGATCAATTTTTCTTAAACAAGTTCATCATACTCTAGAGCAACGAGCCAATCAATAGGGAATGTTTTTCAGCTGCTTCCTAGCCTTCCCACTTCAGTAATTGCTAGAATTTCATATCGACAGGCCATAGGATGCTTTGAAGGCTGAATTGATCCATTAGCCTGTGGTGCTACAAGGCTGGGCCACAACAATAACCCTGGATTCCCCCAGGGACCAGAGCTGAAATCAAACAGGAGAGATCCATTCCATTATGTATTTGACCCAGGAGGAGCCAGGCTCCAGACTCCTTTGCAACAACCTGGAAGAGAGGAAGAGGAAGAAGAAGTAAAAGAACAGGACGAGGATAGAAAAGGAGGAGAGGGCAGCAGAGGTTGTGGGGGAGGAAACAATGAGAGACCCACAGCCTGAATGTTAATGATTCCTATTGAAGAGGAAATGTCCTGTGGCCTGGTGAAACCACATACGCTGGGCAGCTGCAGTCAAGAGAAAAATAAACTTGAAAGGACTCCAAAAGAGAAGCTAAACGATGCTCATCAGTGTCATTTTGGCCTTGAACCTTAGCTCATAGTTCTTCTTTAATGGTAATGTGAATAATTACTTGTGCCTGAGGCTAAGGGGAAAGGGAACTCCTTGAGTGCAGCCAGGGAGAAAGAAGCAACCAAGGATGGGGAAAGTGGAGAAAACTCTCATCCTTTGCCAGGAGGTGAAATGATTCATCTTGCAATCATTCCTGGACAGCTGTACAGTGCATTTATACAACCCACTAACTCAGCAGGCTGTCATAATAGGGATTATAATACACAAAGCATCTAAGGGAAATCTAAGTTTGATTTACCAGAGACAGAAATGACCACAGGGAGCCAGGTCATACTGCCTTTTGCAGTACAAAGTCTAACTTCGTAACAGAAAAATAAAATCTGACAGTTGGAATGTATGCTAGTACATTCTAGTTAAGAGGCACTGATTTGCCCATTACAAAGCCTCTGTTAATCTATTAATCAGAGAATTGTTCATTAACCACCCTACACACTACAGTTACGTGGGCTTCTCATAAACCTGTTGGAAAGCAATGTCTGTGGAAAGCAAATTTGCACAAGAAATGGAAATTGCCCACCACATTCTAGCATGGTTAACCTTCAATTTTTATGTGGAAATTAGGTATGCCTTATTAAAACTGAAAAGCCAGAGTTTTTCTGCTCTCAAATACAAGCATATGTAGATACATGTATTTGTATCAGTACCATGAGCATGGCTCTGAGTGGCAGGTCAGTATAAATTAGCTGCTGGGTCAGACCTGACAGGAAACAAATGGACATGCTCTGTGCTGTCACACATTGCTATTTGAATGCACCAGACACCCCAAAGGACATTGACCTCCTCAGCCACTCACACTGTTTTCAGTTTCCATGAAAACCTTACTTAGTGAGCTCATGTGGGTATTTGCTCAGTATTTTTTATAATCAGAGTCCAACCTGGACTTCATGCAAATATAATTAGCTGTAGTATCACCTCTCTCTGTGATTTTTCTATGTAAGAAGTTAAATATGGAAGAAACAAATTTACAAAAAGGACAACTCTGTTTCAACAATAGGTGTGTAGACTACATTACTAGGTAAACTCATTGACAGAGTTCCTTCCTATTATACAGCTGGCAATATATTTATTTGAGCAGATCTACCATGAATTATCAGAAATTAATACTTTGCTTCTAGAAACATCTATGGTCCACTGTGGGTAGAGATGTGGCAGAAATACCAACCTGCCTTCTGGGCTACAGGGGTGCAAGCAAGCTTACCACCTTAAGCCTGCTGCTTAAGGCATGGAACTAATTCCTGAACAGAGAAACACAGGCCTGCCACAGGTAAATAGGGAGGTTTCCTAAAATACGTCTCCCCAAATACCCCTTCTAGAATTTGTGATTTGCTAGCTCTTGGGTGGAATCTTAGAATCTGTGCTGTTCACATTGCCATAGATATCTCTGATAGATGGCCTTGAGCAATTACATACATAGCTGCTCTCAGTACTTACTACGAAAAGTAAGAATGGACAAGTCGCTTTGCTAGAGATGTAGAATCTCGGGCCCCACTCTAGACATACTGCGAATCTGCATTTAAAGAAGTCCAGACCACATGGGTGAACTCTAGAATTCAAGATGCAGTGCTACAATTTGTGTACATCTCTATCGAATCCTTTGAAATGATCTTGAGGCTGTTCATGGAAATGTTAATACCTGTGTTACAATGCAAAAAAAAGGTTTTCATTGAGTTTTTTTTTTTAAGATTTATTTATTTTATTTGAAAGTCAGAGTTACACACAGAGGGAGAAGGAGAAGCAGAGAGAGAGAGAGGGAGAGAGAGAGATCTTACTTCCGCTGGTTCACTCTTCAATTGGCTGCAATGGCTGGAGCTGTGCAGATGCAAAGCCAGAAGCCAGGAGTTTCTTCTGGGTTTCCCACGTGGGTGCAGGGGCCCAAGGACTTGGGCCATCTTCTACCGCTTTCCCAGGCCATAGCAGAGAGCTTGGTCGGTAGTGGAGCAGCTGGGACTAGAATGGGCACTCATATGGGATGCCGGCACTGCACGAGGTGGGTTTACACTCAAAGTTGTTAAGGTTCTAGTGAAAAATATTTCTGGTCAAGCCATATCATGGATGCCAAATGTCTCTTACATAAAAACCTATCGAGGCCGGCGCCGCGGCTCATTAGGCTAATCCTCCGCCTTGCAGTGCCAGCACACCGGGTTCTAGTCCCGGTCAGGGCGCCGGATTCTGTACCAGTTGCCCCTCTTCCAGGCCAGCTCTCTGCTGTGGCCCGGGAGTACAGTGGAGGATGGCCCAAGTGCTTGGGCCCTGCACCCCATGGGAGACCAGGATAAGTACCTGGCTCCTGCCAACAGATCAGCGCGGTGCGCCGGCCGCAGTGCACTGGACGCGGCGGCCATTGGAGGGTGAACCAAAAAAAAAAAAAAAAAAAAAACCTATCGAGGACATTAGTTAATTTATTTTTAAATATATATTATTTTATTTTATATTTCATAATTTATTTATTTATTTATTTGAAAGGTAGAGTTACAGAAAGCGAGGGTAAGAGAGGAGAAAGAAAGACAGAGACAAACAGAGAGAAAGAACTTCCATCTGCCAGTTCACCCCTTAAATAGCCACAATGGCCAGGGCTGTGCCAGTCCAAAGCCAGGAGCCGAGAACTCTATCCATGTCTCACACATGGGTGCCACAGGCCCAAGCACTTGGCCATCTTCTTCTGGTTACTCAGGAGCATTAGCAGGGAGACAGATCAGAAATGGAGCAGCTGGGACTTGTACCAGTGCTCATATGGCATACTGGTGTCATATGTGGGACACTATTTACTTTAATGACAGAAAAATGTAAAAGAAAATGCATGCTTTCATGAAAAAATACAAATAAGGAAAATTTTAAAACTGAATGAAGAGCCGGCGCCACAGCTCACTAGGCTAATCCTCCGCCTTGCGGCGCCGGCACACCGGGTTCTAGTCCCGGTTGGGGCGCCGGATTCTGTACCGGTTGCCCCTCTTCCAGGCCAGCTCTCTGCTGTGGCCAGGGAGTGCAGTGGAGGATGGCCCAAGTGCTTGGGCCCTGCACCCCATGGGAGACCAGGGTAAGTACCTGGCTCCTGCCATCGGATCAGTGCGGTGCGCCGGCCGCGGCAGCCATTGGAGGGTGAGCCAACGGCAAAGGAAGACCTTTCTCTCTGTTTCTCTCTCTCACTGTGCACTCTGCCTATCAAAAAAAAAAAAAAAAAAAACAAAAAAACTGAATGAAGGTGACCTGTGATTCCACCATGCTAATGAAAGTGCTATTGATATATGATTGTAGAACATATATAGAATCAACCTTCAATCCCTTGGGTTCCACATCCTTGGGCTCACTCAACGGTGGATGGAATGCACTTTGTTTAAATGCTTCTCCGATGAGAAGTTTGATTTTTGTGGAGGGTGTTGGAACCTATTCCCCACGAGTACCAAAAGACACCTGAATATACATATTCTCTATGTATACATTTTCAAAAAAACTAGTCTATCTCTGTAATCTATTTACTATTTCATATATAATATATAAACTATTTATCTCTATAATCATTTTATCATTTCACAGAGCTAGACATTTTTATGCCATCATAAGATTGTGCCTGGCTGTTGCAGGCATTTCAGAAGTGAATTAGTGAATGGAAGATCTCTATATTAGTCTTTCTTTCTCTTTGCCTTTCAAATAATTAAAAATAAATAAAATACAACTTTAAAAAAGAAAAGATTTAAATGTTAGCAGAGGTCTTTTTACTGCTTGTAGACAAAATTACTGTTAAGATAGGAAGTTAGGAGCCAGAGTTGTGGCCCAGCAGGTTAAGCCACTGCCATGTTGCTTGCATCCCCTATCAGAGTGTTGGTTCCAGTCCCAGTTGCTCCACTTTCAATCCGTCTTCCCGCTAATGCACCTGGGAAGTCAGTGGAAGATGCCCCAAGTGCTTGGGCTCCTTCCACCTGTGTGAGAGACCCAGATGGAGTTCCTAGCTCCTAGCTTCAGCCTAGCCTAATCTCAGCCATTTTGGCTATTTGGGAAATGAACCAGAACATGGAAGATCTCTTTCTTTATCTCCTTCTCTTTGTCACTCTGTCTTCCAAATAAGCAAATAAAATAAATCTTAAAAAGAAAGTTAAAGCCCAGAAAACATACTATTATTTAAACAACAAAGGAAATATTCTCACTATTCTGTTATCAGAAATTTCCTTAGATCTTAAGGTATTCCCATATAAAATGCTTAAATCTATATTAAATAAAGAGCACATTAAATTCAGAGCCTAAAACTACCACAAAGGAGAAAATAGAGACTATTTACAAAAGATGACCAGGATATTAATAAAGAAAAACAGAACGGCCACAGAGATCCTTGGCCCAGAGGAGAGTTTCTATTTAGGCAAATTCTCATAGAGTGTGTCATGATACAATGACTTCTAAATGAAATCAAGCTCTAATTCTCTATAAATATAGATTACCACACAAGGAATGGGTTTCCCCTGCAAAGAAAACTTTAGATTCACCCAGATTTAAATGCAAATAAGCAATGATAGTGAGGAGGGAAAGGAAAAAAAGGTGAGAATTCGCTTGTTCATGCCCAGGATCCAAGATATGCATATGAGATACTGTCAGACAGAAATTTGTCTGCTCAGGCTCAGAATGAAAAAGGAAGAAACAAGTAAAGTAGAAAACCAAGCAGTTCCCATAGCAACTCCCAGCAGTTCTTACAAGACTTGACCTGAAGCCTTGTCTCACCAATAACTGACTTAAGCCCAGAGGATAGAAATTGAATGAAGCCTGTTACTGCCTTACATAACATTTGCTGCCTTCTCGGACCTTCTTGCTTACTGTTAGTTAATGCTAGGAAAACTTTTCACTCTTCAAGAATGGCAAAAGTGGATAACCTGAAGCCACAATATAAACTTGAGACAAACTATTTGATCTAAACCCTGAGAAGGCAGACCACCCAAGCTTTACACCTTAGGATGCTTCACAATCAAGCTGGAAACAAGTTCATGGACAGCAAGCCCCTTCTATAAGGACAACCCTTTATTATGTCTGTTCCTATTGTAGAAGGAGAACTTGAACTAGACATTTTGTTATGTAAACAGATACATACACATACACACACACAGTGTGTAAAGAATTTCATGGGAAATGCACTTTATCTTTAAAGCCCATTTTTCACAAACTGAAGACCCTGTGTGTGTGTGTGTGTGTGTGTGTATAAATGGGTGTTTCAATTACTTTTATATCTTTCTATGTATGTACTGCTGATTAGTCTAGAATTGGAATTTTTCTTCAGTGAAGTTAGACCAGGTGTTTGTCTCCCATAACATAACTGAGAGTAAAAGCTTAATTAATTATAAGTAAAAATATTTGTTATTAAGAAAATAGTATTTTTATTAGGCTGGTTAGTGCTAATATTACAATGTGTTTATACGATATTAGGGTAACTATTATTGTCATGTGCCCAGCAAACTCTTCTACCCTTTATTACATAAATAATACCTTCTCCTCACCTTCAAATGTCACCCACAGGTATGGGCACATGACCTCTGCCTAACCAAATAATACCTCTTTCTCTAGACCATGTTAAGGGAGGACAAGATGATTCAACAGGCCAGGCAATTTTCCTGCATTGGATTATCATATGCATGCAGGGGCAAATAAATTCTGTCCACTGCATCGACTGAACGTTGCCATTTGGAGAAACTATCTGCAGAACTGTCAAGCATGTGTAAAATGAGACATAACTGGTTGTATGGATGGTGATGGTAGCAAGAGTCAGAGAATGACACTGTGATCAAGTGCTTTGTTCCACTTCTTGAGACCCTGTGTGCTAGTCTATAACTTCAGTCCTATGAGCTGAACCTATCTCCTAGGCAATGTGAACCAACAAATTCCCCTTTTGGTTTAAACTATTTAAATTTACTTTCTGTCACTTGCAGTCAAAAGACTTCTAAACAGTGCAGCATTCTGTGCAAATACAATACTGTATTGAAACCAAAATATTGTTTCATACTGACAATCAGCAACTCTTTGAGGATCAGATCAATTTCCAGGTTTCCAGGGCTCATTGAGAATCCCCTTTACTTGCTACTCCCACTCCCCCTGCTCTCAATAGTCTTCTCTTTGCTCCAACTGCATAACGATTCCCTAGCCAACAGCCCAATGGTATGGTACCAAGCCTTGAACAAGATTTTTCTCTGTCTTCTTCTGACTTCTACACGTGAACATTTCCTCAATTCCCAGAGGCAACCATATGTCTGTTTGTAAATACTTCTGGGAAATTCATGGAGCATCTTCATAACATTCCTCTGGGCCTGCTAAAGTAAGAGAGATATTATGAGAATCATGTTTTTCCTGTTTTATTGGCTCAAATTTGACTCAAAATAGATGCCACCTGAAATTGAAGCTTTAATGACACTTGGATGATATTCTGTTGTGTATTTGAAATAGGGTTATGGCTTGGGACTATGCCTAGTAAGCAAATGCTCATGTTAACACAAGTCCATATTAAATCTTTTGATGGTAAGACAAAGACTGAGTTTAAAAATAATTTTTCTATTGACCAAAGAGGTTATGTCTAAAGAAGGTGAGAGTGAGAGAGAGAAGGCAGGAAGTTTGGTTCTTTATTTTACATCCTAAATTAAAAAAAAAATCTTATATACATCCCACATTTTTGAGGACTATAGAATTCACATTTTAAGATGGTATTAAATAAATATAAATTAATCAAAAGCATCAAGATAAATATGATATATAGAATAGTGTGCTATAACACTCCCACCTTATAAATCGAAGCAAGCATTTTATCCTAATTAGCCAAGATCATGGCACAGAGAAATAAATTCTTATTTATAACCCATGTGCTTGAAGACAACAGAGCTTTCCCAAGTCTAATGTGAGAACATATGTCTGTTTTATGCCACATCCATTTCCCAAACACACTCCTTGGACCTAATGAAAAACTGTGTCCGCCAAATGTCTGGGTTCACCTCAGCAGGCTGCACCATCGAGAAGGCTTCTTCCATTACAAGCCTGTCTTTAAAATATGGTTTCTAAGTCCTCTGGGCTAATTAAGCACAGCTGGGTCTACATCAGCCCTGCTCAAGTGTGACGATTAGGCTAGCAAGAAAAAAATCAATCATCATTAATCGCTAAATCCACGCAGTGACTTTCAGAGGTGCTAAATGGGCTGAGCAGGGCAATGGTGATCATTCTCATCGAGCAACCAAATGGTTAAAGAGTGAGCGTGTGTGCATTCCTCCTAGAATGAATAACCCAGGTGGGAATGGCAGATGCCCATGTGTTTACTGAACAGGAAAGTTGAGTTAAAGTAGGAGTGAAATGCTTGTCATTTCCCATACATTGCACCACCTCCAATTCTGGCTCACTTTTAAGAGCAAACAGAGGTGTATGTAAGCATTGCCGCCATTTGTCATCACCTGAATGGTGCTTCTGCTGAAGTTTGTTTAAGATATCTCCTCTAGAGTGAATATATAGTCACATGTAAAGCGTTTTTACCAAGCAGACTGTTTTCATTTTATTGGGCTATTCCCTATAGCCGTCAGCCTTACGATGCATTGAGAGTTTATGCCTTTTCTGAGCACAGTCTTTACCGAAGCATTCACTGTCAAGACGTCTGGTTTATGCCAATTCTATTTGTCAAAACTGTGTCTTCTCTTTCAGGAATGCAGTACAAGAGCTCAGCCCACACGTGGAGAACAATTAACTCCGCTATTAGGATTGCTTGTATGGTGTTTTGTTTTATATTTGTCTTCTCTGTTTTTAATTTCCCCTGTTTGAAAATATCTTACTGTACTCACAAAGAGAATCTCTGATCAACTAACGGAGCCCAGTCTCTTGTCTCACCATCTAAACATCAGTGAAGAAGCTACTTCCCCTGTGCCCTGCGGTATAGAATACAAGCCAATATTTGTCCACTTCCCCAAAATGAACCGAGCCCTGGTGTTCTTTCTGGTGCAATATGAGTGCAGGGATTAATTTAGACAACAACAAACTCCTATACTGCCTCTCGCACACTCCAGCTGAAGACAGCTGGCAGTATAGGTAACTCATCTGCAGGCCAGTTTGAAAAGCAAGAAACGCAATAACAGGAAACCAGCTTTAAGCAGGTGAAGCAATTTCACTTTTGCCTCCTGAAACTTAAATATTTGTGTCTGCTGTAAACTCACCATAGGAACTCTTCTACTCTTTGGACACTGCCTGACTATTCTTTACTGGAGAACCAGCCTAGCTGTCATCAATCCTCCGTGCCTTCTATTTTTGAAGCCAGGTGCATGGTCACTCTCTTCAACAAACTTTGAAATTGCTTGAGGGGAACAAAAATAGTCCAATATCTAAGGTCAAATTTCCTTCTCTTCTTACAAAGTCAGAACATAACATGGCAAAAAGGAAGGCCATGCCCATTGGTCTTTATCCCCCTGAAAAGAAGTTTAGGGACTGACACCGCACAGTAGTGGGTAAAGCTGCCACCTAGGACACCAACATTCATTATGGGTGCCAGGTCAAGTCCCAGCTGACTCACTTCTGATCTGGCTCTCTATTGATGGCCTGGGAAAAGCAGTGGAGGATGCCCCATGTGCTTGAGCCTCTGCAACCCACTTGAGAAACACAGAAAAACCTCCTGGCTTCAGCCTGGCCCACAGCTCTGGCCATTGCAGCCATCTGGGGAGTGAACCAGAAGATGGAAGATCTTTCTATCTCTTCCTCTCTCTGTGTAACTCTATCAAATAAACAAATATTTTTAATTTAAAAATAAATAAATTAACAGAAATCAGCAAGTATAAAGCCCAAGAGAACATTGGAGAAGATGGTGGTAAAGGAACAAGCTGAGATAGAGGAAGAGGAGCAATTGTGCCAAGACAGAGAAAACGAAGGAAAGAAGAGTAGACATAAAAGAAACCTTGGATAAAATTATAGAGGAAACTGAGATATCCATGGTTTCTCCATTATTCTGTAAACAAATCTCCTCTCTCTTTTTTTCTAAAGATTTATATATTTATTTGAAAGGCAGAGTTATAGAGAGAGAGGAGAAGGAGAGGGAGAGAAAGAGAGAGAGAGGAGAGGGAGGGAATGAAAGGTCTTCCATCTGCTATTACACTCCCCAAATGGCCACAGTGGCTGGAGCTGCGCCGATCCGAAGCCAGGAGCCAGGAGCTTACTCTGGGTCTCCCACGTGGGTACAGGGGCCCAAGGACTTGGGTCATCTTCTACTGCTTTCTCAGGCTATGGCAGAGAGCTGAATTGGAAGTGGAGCAGCCAGGACCCAAACCTGTACCCATATGGGATGTGGCTACTCAGGCAGAGGCTTTACCTGCTATGCCACAGCACTGGCCCATCTCCTCATTATTAGCAATGCTTTGGTGCGCAGCAGTCTCCTCTCACTCTCCCACTTCCAGTATATGAAATTAACACTTTAAGCCATCAGTCATTTATATCCTAGTGATCCAGTTTCGATGAAAAGTAGAGGAAAGAACAACTCTTACTGGGAGTCAGAGAGTGATAAGTTGGCATGCAGGTCAAAATGAGAACTGTTCTGATACCTTCCAGGCAGGTTCTCCAGGTGTGATCTTCTAGATTAGGAGAACTTCAGCTGGTCAAAGTGGACAATCACACAAACTTGTACAATTGACACATGCTCACTCACTCAAAACACAAGGCCTCTGTGCATCTGGCCATACAGGTGACCCACATGAAGAGGAGAAATTGCATCAAAAGGTCACTTCACCAAGGGAGCAAGCTGTCTGCTGAGTAAGAGTTCCGGCAATATCCTCACAGAGACACTGATTTGGACACTTATTCACATACCTTAGTCACCTTCATGAGAGATACCAGTGCCCAACTTTAGAACAAAAATAAGAAAAGTCACCTTGGAAAAGGCAAGAAGGAGAGAGTTGTCTGTGTCACTCCTCCTCTGGTTCCAGATAGTGCAGCATGGAGAGAAACACCACTTTCATGGAGGAGAGAGAAGGAATTAAGTCCAGTCTGTAGACTTGAATCCCAGGGCCAGGACCACTGAGAAAAATTCAGTCAGGCAGGGTTCCATAGGCCTATTCCTGAAGACTAAGTTCTTAGAGCCTCTACAGCCAGACTGCCAGGGGTAGTTTCTGCCATCCCTCCTCCACCCTTCAGGAGAAAGCAGAGAAAGACTCCAGGTCCTGAAGAACAGGAGCTCACACTGGAACTCAGAACAGACTCATTGCCACGACATCCAGCACTGCCAAAGCCTGAGACTTCTACCTACAAGCAAGTGTTTGCAGATGGAGCCACTGGACTTATCTGGCATCAGGTAGAGACCAATGCTGTGATGGAATGGACTTGTTTCAGGCATATCTGGAGAAGGAAAGGAGAGAAGATGGGTGAAGGATATTTTTGGAAGAAATTTATATCCTACAGTGAATTCCCATCATGAACGGAATCCCATTGACACAACTCAAGGTCATCCTTCTAACTTCATTATACACACTCTGTACTTCCAGAAGCTGCTAGATACATAATTATAATATGAATGCTGCCCACACTCCAAAATGTGCAAATTCACAACTTTGTTCCACCCCACTAACTGTCCCTTAGGGAAAGAAGTGACAGATGCTGCCTCCTCTCCATGCATCTACTGGGAGGACCTGAAAAGTTGCACTCAGAGAGCTTTGCAGTGGGATATTGTGCCATGGGGAGACAAAAAGAGCCAGTGACCAACTCATGCCTGGGAAACACAAAGCAGACTGTAGACTGGGGCCTGACAAGCCCACTAGATGAAAAGGTGAGAAAAGAATTGATTATTTTGGCTATAATGCTAAAATCACATTGTAGCATGAAGTCTACCTTAAACCCCAGCAACAATCACAGCAAGGCAGTGGGAGGGGGAGCAAGGCATTATTGTGGGCCAAAAGTGGATCATGCAATAGAGAAAGCCACACAAGAACTTCTTAAAGTCACTCAGTGATTATTCAGAATAATGTAGCATCACCCCAGGCAAGGGAGCTGCAAAAGATAAGGGCAGCAGAGTACTTGTGAATTCCCTGCAAAATTGCCCTTAAAAGCCAGCTTGACCCCTCTGCAGATGCACAAGGAAGAAACCACCGCAGTCAGAGAACTGTTCTAGCTCTTCCATTTTCCTTCTCCCATTCTACTCACTCCCACCTCATCAAGAGAAAAAACAAAATAGCAACTAGAGAGAGATAGACGCCAAGAAATGCCCTTTCATCACTGAAAGCCTGGCTGGGGGAAGGCAGGCTCCTTTTTATGAATTTTTATTTATGTATTTTATTTGAATGGTAGAGAGACAGAAAGAGAGAGAGATCTCCCATATGGTTTACTCTCTAAATGCCTGCAACCCCAGGGCTGGGCCTAGCTGAAGCCAGGAGCTAGGGGCTCAATCTGGATCTCCTACATAGGTGTCAGGAGCCCAGTTACTTGAGCCATCACCAGCTGTTCCCGAGGGTGCGCATTAGCAGGAAGCTAGAATCTGAAGCAAGGACAAGACTCAAACACAGGTACTCTGTCTGATGTGGGATGCAAGCATCCCAAGCCATATATTAACCATCAAACCAAATGCCCACCCCAGGAAGGGAAGGTTTAAACCTGTATTCGTGCACCTCTGCTACATAACAAATTACCCCAACCTTGGCTGCTTGAAACAATGTCCGCTTACCATCTCACAATTCTGTAGGTCAGCAATCCTACAGTAGTAAGGTTCACTACTTAGATTCTCACGAGGCCAAAATCAAGGTGTTGGCCAGCAAAAGTCTAATCTTGGGGCCCTAGAAAGGAATCCATGTCCAAGCTCAAAAAGCTATAGCAGAATTTTGTTCCTTGTGGCTTTAGGTCTGAGGTCAGTAGCCCACTTCCAGCTCTTTATGATCCAGGTTCTTGTACATGGCCTCATCACTCTCAAATCCAAAAATAGCACCTTGAATCCCTCTCAGGCATAGAATTTCTATGCCTTCTCCTTTTGCCACCAGTCAGAGAAAACCCTGTGCTTTTATAGGATGCATGTGATTCAATAGCTCCACCCAGATCATCTTCATTTTGCCCTACAAAGTAAAATAATCTTAGGAGTGAAAGCTCACCACATTGGCTGGTTTCAACTGCATTCAGCGGGAAGCAATGTGTACAAGACCGAGGGTCACTCTTAGAAATAGTCCTACCACAAACCTTGAGTCAAGTTGGATGCTTTGGCTACTCCTCAGGTCTGAATATTTATATTAATAAATCAGCGAACTGTTTGTAACACAAAGGAAATGTAATAGTGTGTGTTAGTCAAGAATAAGTACAGAGCCTGATGCTATGGTGCAGCAGGTTAAGCCACTGCTTGCAATGCTAGTATCTCAAGTCAGTGCAGGTTAGAGTTCCAGCTGCTCTGATTCCTATCTAATTTCCAGCTAATGTGCCTAAAAAGCAGTGGAAGAAGGCCCAAATACTTGAACCCCTGCCACACATGTGGGAGATCTAGATGGAGTTTCTGTTTCCTGGCTTTAGCCTATCTCTGGGGAATGAACCAGCAGATGGTATATTTCTTTCTCTCTCTCTCTCTCTCTCCTCTCTCCCTTGCTGATCCTCTGGATTACAATTTTTTTTTCCTTTAAAAAATGAGCAGACAATGTTATGGTTTCTGTAGTTTTCATCCAGGCAGACACAAGACTGGGAAGACAACCATCAATATCTGTTAAAGACACTGAGAGGCAGGGAAAAAAAGCAGATGTTTTGTTTGTGCTTTGAATTGTGCTTGTGGACATGTGGTTTACCCAAGAAGCATAATCCTAGAGAAAAGTAGAGATGAATCAAAATAATTTGTCCCAATCATGTTGATGCCAGAGTGGGTTAACAAGAGCAGAAATAAAGTGGAATCCCCTGGTATAAAGAGAAGATCTCACCTTCTAGGAAAAGAATACTGAAAAATCCTAATTTGGGCCAGACTGGGAGCAGGGGGACTGTGGAACACCGAGGAAGGAGTCCAGAAGTTTGTGCCAGGAGATTTTAATTCTGGCCCCAGATTTATTGTACAAAGGTAAGCAACACCTTCCTCTCCCCAGACTTTGGTTTCCTATCAGGAAAATACACAAGAAAATATACAAAAATCTACAAAGATACAAAAACAGATTTTAAAACAATCTCCTCATAACAAGAATGCATGGCAGAGGGTGGCATAAACCCCAATGCAGAGCTTGCTAACCACAATCTCAAATGCTGTGGTGAACCTGCAGATGTGTTTTGTTTGGCCCAGGCAGTGTTTTAAAAAATATAATATCATGCATTGCCAACATTAAAAAATGAAACAGATTTCCCACTTAAAAAAAAAAAAAAAGTCCAGACATGCACCTTCTCTTGAAAAACCAGAAGATCTGCAAACATGGGCCCTGTGCAGTGGGTGGCTCAGTGTCAGCTGCTCTTCTCCACAGTGGGCTCGGGTGCTCCAGTTCCCCAGCGTCCCCAGGAGTCAGGGTTCAGTGGTTTGGCTCCCCTTGCTGAGGCCTGTTTTCACCCTTGTGCTTGATCTTGCTCTGAAGCATTACCCAAGTGTTGGCTGTTACTACCTGTAAAATGAGGTCACTGGAAGGGATGATCTACTTCCACTCTGCAAGGCTGTAATTCCAGTCCATAAGATGAGTTCTTTGGTCACTTTTCCCAAAAAGGTATAAAACGATCACCCAAAACCCGGGGTGGTCTGTGTCCCCTAGAGTATGGTATAAAGGCCATAAAATGCTCTGAAAATTGGGCATTTGCACTGGGAGTTACAGAAAGACTTCAATAAACTACAAATGCAGTTTTCCACTGGGCAACACTTAGGCACTGACTTCTTTAAAAACAAATAGAAAACAGAGATGGGGAAAGGACAAAGTTGCCATCTACATTAAGAGATAGGGTCAGGGCTCCATAAAAGGAGGGAATTGTAGGGAAAATAAACATGCACCATGAGAGAGATGATCTCTAGTGATTTATCCAAACAGAAGAGCCAAGAGTTTCTAGTACTTTTTGGTTTGTTTTATTTATTCCCTCCCCCACCCCAAAAAGATATAAATCAATCTGTTTATATAGGGATGGTCGAGAGAACACATTTTATTGCTGTGGATAATTTCCCAAGGGAGCAGGATCATCCTGTCTCATTTCTAACTTTGTTTTTCTCTTTTGGTTTTGTGAAACCCCACAAGTTTACGAAAAGTTGTCCAGATGAGGACACAGAACTTAGCAAACTATTCCCATCTTTAATTCACATAAAAGTGGAAACACAGACCCCCGCTCATGCACACACAGCACTAGCTACCCGGAAAACTAATTGAGTGCCAAGCACTTCTGGTACCCTAAGGATATATATATATTTTGGTAGCCTGAGGCTGCCAGAAACTTTGCCTGCTGAATGAATTATAGAACAGGAAGCAGATGGGCTGTGTATATGAAACAACCACTATCTGGCATGATGTGCTGTGCAATTTGGCTGCAAAGATTAAATTGAGCTATTGAATGTTTAATACACTATGCATAACAAATACAGCCAGAGCCACAAAACAGCATAAATTACAGAATTGGTATTCACACGGCCTTTCCCAGGAATCAATACACTGCCACCGCTCATAAGAGTCTGTTGTTTAATACACATAAAGAAGAGAAGAATTCTTCTATTAAAATGAGTTATCTGGGCTATTTACCAAAGGCAGTGATTTAGCAGTGGTAAAGTCTATGTAGTGCTGTTGAATGCAGATGATAATACTTCTTGTCCTTGTCTGCCTGTTTCATTGCGCCTATCAGTTGCTGGGGCTGTGAGTCCCTTGGGTACATTAGCAGTCAGCCCAGGAAGTGTGTTTAAGTAATGGACATAATGTTCACATTTGCTAGACCAGCCTTCTCCCTAATCATGAATTATTCTTCCCCAAGGCTCAATTGGAACATTACTTTAGAAGCAGAAGATTTAATCCTTTTCAGCTGATTGGAGGGAATGATTACAGTATTATTTTCTTGTACAGCCTGTCTCCAGTGAAGGTGCCTTTTTCTGTCCCCATCTTTAATAGGCAGCAATCTTTATTTCCCTGGAGGGAAATGGCAATGAATTCGAAATGGGATAAATCTTCAGGAATGCAAGGTGCTGAAGCTGTAGATCACTGCTGGTTAGTTAATTAGTTTAGCCCTCACTTGTTTTATCTCAGAGACTGACTACCTGGCAACAAGGGGAAACAGTGGGTAGGTGGGTGGGTGGGTAGGAAGGTGGGTGGACTGAGAGAGTGGAGAAATCAGCAGGAGACAGATAAATAACCAGATGCCTTAAAGCCACAGTGCCGCCACTGCTGCAAACTCCCACTTGGCACAATCAGTAAAACAAGCAGGACTTGCTTCACTCTAACCATTCTGACTTTTAAGGACAATTCAAGTTATCAAAAGGGATTGCATCTTTATCTTGTAAAAATGGTTAAAGCAGAGTGAGGCAGAACAGGGTAGAAGATGAGACTGAAGTAGTCACCCTAAAAGATATTTATGTACAGGGCTAGCCCCAGACTGTCCAGGAAGAAAAAAAAAATGTCTGTGAACATTTCTGGTGAGAGCTCTTTAAGCACCACTGCACAGAGAAGCAATAAATAACAATTGACTCTGTTGTTTTTTGCTTTTAGGGTTTTTTTTTTAATTTACATGATTAATGTTTCCAGAAAAGGGAAAAATGTGGCTTAGAAATTAATTACCTTGGGCTGGAAGATCTAAGCCTCAGACATGCTGTCTTCCCTCCCCCTCCCGCAGCCCTTCGGATGGAAAGGCCACGCTCGGCAACCTTTGATTGCCTTGAAGTTTGGTTTTGCATGGATCCCCTGCCACATCCCCTCCACCCACACCTCTTTTCTGTTTTCTTTTTATACAAATAGCAAAGAAAGAAACAGATCAAACCTAAAAAGATCAACTGAATTCTAAGGGGGTCCTGGATGGCTAACGTGCCCAGTGTCTGACGGCACGCCGGAAGCTCCCACGTCCAGCTGCCTCTCATCTATGTGGAATAAAACAAGGTCACACTGCCTGGGCCCTGATTATAAATATATGACGTTAAATGATGAATGCCACATTCATGAGGAGCCACAGATCAACAGCACCTGAGGCTGGCACTTTTCAATCTCTCCTCAGTGCCAAGTCAGAGACTTAAAATAAACACACTGCTACATGGAAGCTCCAGGAGCTACGCACGGAGGCGCAGCCGTGTGTTTTGTTGTTTTTTTTTTTTTTTCTTGAGAATAAAAGTGGGGAGAGCCCATGTTAGAGCCTCAGAGAAGCAAAGAGGACCTCACTGGGCTGGCTTTACCCACGGCTGCCCCTGGACCCCTCAGCCCATTATCCCAAGCCACTGGGAAAGGTCTAGTTTCAACCCATCAAAGGGAAAGATGGTGTCACGTGCCTGTTTCCTGCACACAGATTCAGTTCTTGAATTCTTACATTTTTCCACGAATGGTAACACCAGCTCCCAGACACCTCCACAGCTTCCCAGAACAATAGGGTCGGCAAAGGAACTCAGAAAGGGCCGATTGGGGCAGTCCTCTTGTTTCAGAGGGCAAAATGCCATTTCAAAAAAACACAGCGGGAAAATGCCCTGCATGAGGCTGTGGTCTGTAGATGCTGGTGTCTCATCTGTCTGCAGGAGACAAGATGTCACGCTTTGGAAGGTGATGTGGGAAGGTAGGTAGATACAGAGATTAGCTGAGGTTTGACAGCTCCAGCCTACCGCGTCCCACCCCCACAGGGCAGCTCCAAGCAACCCATGAAGCAGCTGTGGCCAGCCCCTGAATGATAGCCCAACCTTGCCTGTGTGGCAGCCTGGTCTGCACCACCCAAATCTCCTTTTCTGTGCACTGCCCAATCCTGCCTTCCATGCACCACCAAGCCCAGCCACCTTTCCA